>NW_022985695.1:0-327208 GCF_902459465.1 Asterias rubens
AGGGTATCCAGCAATTTTATTAAATTTCGGTCAAAAATTAATAAAAATCACAAGGGGTAAGTCCAGCATTTTTATAATTTTGGTAAAACAAAAATAAAAATCACAAGGGGTAAGTCCAGCATTTTTATTTATTTCTGGTCAAAAATGGATAAAATCAAAGGTGGTAACTTTTTGTAAATTTCGGCCAAAAATTTGAAAAAATCACACGGGGTAAGTCCAGCATTTTTATTGAACTTCTGTCAATTTCTTTTTTTAAATTGCTAGGGGTAAGTCCAGCATTTTTATTGAATTTCGGTCGAAATTTGATAAATAACGAGGGGTAAGTCCAGTATTTTTATTGATTTTCGGAAAAAAAAAGTTGATAAAAATCACAAGGGGTATCCAGCAATTTTATTAAATTTCGGTCAAAAATTAATAAAAATCACAAGGGGTAAGTCCAGCATTTTTATTAAATTTTGGTAAACAAAAAATAAAAATCACAAGGGGTAAGTCCAGCATTTTTATTTATTTCTGGTCAAAAATGGATAAATCAAAGGTGGTAACTTTTTGTAAATTTCGGCCAAAAACTTGAAAAAAATCACACGGGGTAAGTCCAGCATTTTTATTGAACTTCTGTCAATTTCTTTTTTTAAATTGCTAGGGGTAAGTCCAGCATTTTTATTGAATTTCGGTCGAAATTTGATAAAATAACGAGGGGTAAGTCCAGCATTTTTATTGATTTTCGGTAAAAAAAAGTTGATAAAAATCACATGGGGTATCCAGCATTTTTATTAAATTTCGGTCAAAAATTAATAAAAATTACAAGGGGTAAGTCCAGCATTTTTATTTATTTCCTGTCAAAAATGGATAAAATCACAGGTGGTAACTTTTTGTAAATTTCGGCCAAAAATTTGAAAAAATCACACGGGGTAAGTCCAGCATTTTTATTGAACTTCTGTCAATTTCTTTTTTTAAATTGCTAGGGGTAAGTCCAGCATTTTTATTGAATTTCGGTCGAAATTTGATAAAATAACGAGGGGTAAGTCCAGCATTTTTATTGATTTTCGGTAAAAAAAAGTTGATAAAAATCACAAGGGGTATCCAGCAATTTTATTAAATTTCGGTCAAAAATTAATAAAAATCACAAGGGGTAAGTCCAGCATTTTTATTAAATTTTGGTAAAACAAAAAATAAAAATCACAAGGGGTAAGTCCAGCATTTTTATTTATTTCTGGTCAAAAATGGATAAAATCAAAGGTGGTAACTTTTTGTAAATTTCGGCCAAAAATTTGAAAAAAATCACACGGGGTAAGTCCAGCATTTTTATTGAACTTCTGTCAATTTCTTTTTTTAAATTGCTAGGGGTAAGTCCAGCATTTTTATTGAATTTCGGTCGAAATTTGATAAAATAACGAGGGGTAAGTCCAGTATTTTTATTGATTTTCGGTAAAAAAAAGTTGATAAAATCACAAGGGGTATCCAGCAATTTTATTAAATTTCGGTCAAAAATTAATAAAAATCACAAGGGGTAAGTCCAGCATTTTTATTAAATTTTGGTAAAACAAAAAATAAAAATCACAAGGGGTAAGTCCAGCATTTTTATTTATTTCTGGTCAAAAATGGATAAAATCAAAGGTGGTAACTTTTTGTAAATTTCGGCAAAAAATTTGAAAAAAATCACACGGGGTAAGTCCAGCATTTTTATTGAACTTCTGTCAATTTCTATTTTTAAATTGCTAGGGGTAAGTCCAGAATTTTTATTGAATTTCGGTCGAAATTTGATAAAATAACGAGGGGTAAGTCCAGTATTTTTATTGATTTTCGGTAAAAAAAAAGTTGATAAAAATCACAAGGGGTATCCAGCAATTTTATTAAGTTTCGGTCAAAAATTAATAAAAATCACAAGGGGTAAGTCCAGCATTTTTATTTAATTTCGGTAAAACAAAAAATAAAAATCACAAGGGGTAAGTCCAGCATTTTTATTTATTTCTGGTCAAAAATGGATAAAATCAAAGGTGGTAACTTTTTGTAAATTTCGGCCAAAAATTTGAAAAAAATCACACGGGGTAAGTCCAGCATTTTTATTGAACTTCTGTCAATTTTTTTTTTTAAATTGCTAGGGGTAAGTCCAGCATTTTTATTGAATTTCGGTCGAAATTTGATAAAATAACGAGGGGTAAGTCCAGTATTTTTATTGATTTTCGGTAAAAAAAGTTGATAAAAATCACAAGGGGTATCCAGCATTTTTATTAAATTTCGGTCAAAAATTAATAAAAATCACAAGGGTAAGTCCAGCATTTTTATTTATTTCTGGTCAAAAATGGATAAAATCACAAGGGGTAAATTTCAGTAAATTTCGGCAAAAAATTGAAAAAAATCACAAGGGGTAGGTCTAGCATTTGCATTGAATTTCGATCAAAATTTCCAAAATCGCAAGGGGTAGGTCCAGCATTTTTATTGAATTTCGGTCATAATTGACAAAAAAATCACAAGGGGCAAGTCCAGCTTTTTTATTGAATTTCGGTCAAAATTGTTAACAATCACAAGGGTTAAGTCCAGCATTTTTATTGAGTTCGGGCAAAAAATTACAAAAATCACGAGGGGCAAGTCCACCATTTTTTCATTGAATTTCGGTCAAAATTGACAAAAATCACAAGGGAGTAAGTCCAGCATTTTTTATTAATTTCGGTTAAAAACAAAATAGTAAAAATTACAAAGGGTAAGTCCAGCATTTTTATTTATTTCCTGTCAAAAATGGATAAAATCACAGGTGGTAATTTTTTGTGAATTTCGGCCAAAAATTTGAAATAAATCACACGGGGTAAGTCCAGCATTTTTATTGAACTTCTGTCAATTTCTATTTTTAAATTGCTAGGGGTAAGTCCAGCATTTTTACTGAATTTCGGTCGAAATTTGATAAAATAACGAGGGGTAAGTCCAGCATTTTTATTGATTTTCGGTAAAAAAAAAAAAAAAAAAAAAAATCACATGGGGTATCCAGCATTTTTATTAAATTTCGGTCAAAAATTAATAAAAATTACAAGGGGTAAGTCCAGCATTTTTATTTATTTCCTGTCAAAAATGGATAAAATCACAGGTGGTAACTTTTTGTAAATTTCGGCCAAAAATTTGAAAAAAATCACACGGGGTAAGTCCAGCATTTTTATTGAACTTCTGTCAATTTCTTTTTTTAAATTGCTAGGGGTAAGTCCAGCATTTTTATTGAATTTCGGTCGAAAAAATAATAAAAATCACAAGGGGTAAGTCCAGCATTTTTATTTATTCCTGGTCAAAAATGGATAAAATCACAAGGGGTAAATTTCAGTAAATTTCGGCAAAAAATTGAAAAAAATCACAAGGGGTAGGTCTAGCATTTGCATTGAATTTCGATCAAAATTTCCAAAATCGCAAGGGGTAGGTCCAGCATTTTTATTGAATTTAGGTCATAATTGACAAAAAATCACAAGGGGCAAGTCCAGCTTTTTTATTGAATTTCGGTCAAAATTGTTAACAATCACAAGGGTTAAGTCCAGCATTTTATTGAGTTCGGGCAAAAAATTACAAAAATCACAAGGGGCAAGTCCACCATTTGTTCATTGAATTTCGGTCAAAATTTACAAAAATCACAAGGGAGTAAGTCCAGCATTTTTATTTAATTTAGGTCAAAATTTGAAAAAAATAATGAGGGTAATCCAGCATTTTTATTGAGTTTCTGTAAAAAATTGATAATTAGCAAGGGGTAAGTTCTAGCATTTTTATTGAAATTAGGTCAAAATTTGAAAAAAATAATGAGGGTAATCCAGCATTTTCATTGAAATTCGGTCAAAAATTGATAAAAATCACAATGGGCAAGTTCAGCATTTTAAGTGAATTTCGGTCAAAAAAATTCTAAAAATCACAGCATTTTTATTAAATATTGGTTTACAAAAATTATACAAACCACAAAGAGCAAGTCGTAACCCCAACCATTAGAACATTCACCATAACCCCAACCTTTTTTAACCCTTAACCAAGTTCATCAAAACCCTTAAAATATTCCAATTCTGGACCCATCACTTCACTTACCAAAACCTAAAAGTAAGGGCTATTCAGTTTCCTGAGAACATATGGACATAAGTTTGGTAACTGCTTTTATTCAACTTCTTTTAATCGACTCCTTCATACAGCTTCTATGAAAAGTAACAAACAATATTTTGTTTATAATGTGTGAGTAAATAAAGTTTCGCACTCTGTGTCAAATCATAGTTTCTAAGTAAACTATGAGAGTAAAACATGTTTAGTTTCAAAATGAGTTCAACCAAAATAAAAGAAATACATGTAAAATAACAATTTACTTTAGTTTAACACATTTTTGAGCCTGTTGACTGTTAATTACTCCTATTCGATTTTCTTGTCCGTCAGTATACTTTCTCTTTTAAACCTATGTGAGTTTAAAGTAACCCACCGTGGCTTAATTGCATTATAATTAAAGACAGATACTACTTGATGAAAATAAACATAATTGTCAAAGCTTCTGACACAAAAGTAATCGTAAAGTTAGCTTGTAGTTTTACTTATTCAATGCTATTGATCAATTTTAACATTCTGTGTTTTAGTTAGTAAAAACACTGATTCGTTTTAAACTCCAAAGCCACACAAAAGAATTTGACAACTCCCCAATGTTGTTCATTTCAATTCCGCAACCTAAATAAATCGGACATAAACAGACACCAAATCATCGACCCTGTGTACTGTTACTTGTATTTGGATGACATTTTTCAAATTTGGTTGGGTAGTGTTTATCAAAGACACTAGACACCTTAGGTACTGTAATTGTCAAAGACCAGTCTTCCCACTCGGTGTGTATCATTGTTTGCATAAAATAACAAACCTGTGAAAAGTTTGACTCAATTGGTCTTCGCAGTTGCGAGATAATAATGGAAGAAAAAACACCCTTGTCGCACGAGTTTTATGCTTTCAGATGTCATGAATTCAAAATCAATTCAAATATTTCAGTGAGAAATTCTCTCTTTCTAAAAAACAACGTTACTTCAGAAGGATGCCGTTTCTCACAGTGTTTTATACAATCAACAGCTCTCCATTGCTCGTTACCAAGTAAGTTTTTTTGTGCTAACAAATATTTTGAGCGCTTACCAAAGATGTGCCTTTAAAGAATGTGCAAGTTCTGCGTTTAGTTGCGCGTTTTAAGAACCACTTTCCGTTCAATGTACAATGCTATATAACACATGTAGAAAACAAACTTGCCACCTTTAAATTGGTTCCACTATTCCAATATGCATGAAGCTTGCACAGTCTATTGCCAAGTTGTAAATCTTCTAGCTAAGCTCGTTTTTTCTTAACATTAAATGAGTAAGGATGAAAACTTCAGCCATCATAAAATGCAATGGAACAGCTACAACAATAAAAGTAAATGAACATTTGATAAAGGTAAAAAATATATAGAATGGAGAATTATGAATCCGTCTATGGAGTTGAGCTAAACAGGGCAAGTTCTAGCAACAGGGCCTAATTTCATAGAGCTGCTTATTAGCAAAGAAAGTAGCTCCCCATAACAAAATATTGCTCCAACTATTGGTTCAAGGTTAACATCGTAGTTTGTATTTTTAAAAAAAAAATTACTGTTAATGTTAGGTATTTTCAGAGTGTTTGTAATATGAGGAGTGGTCTTAAGTGTAAATAAATAATTTCCTCCGTGGGGAAAAAAAGGGGGAAAAAAATAAATAAAACAAAATATTGCTCACCAGAACAGGGTTAACAGCCAAAATATCATGTCACATGCGCAGTTTGTAATTGGCATCCTGCTCATTTCTACTAAGCAGATAATTGTGAGTAATATTTTCAGCCTAAGAAACTCTATGAAATTGGGCCCAGATAAAAAGTCCACAGGCCAAGTTCTTATCTGAACTCTGTAGTCTCCCGATTCCCAGTCTGCTCCGCGCGGCAGTAGATAACAAGCTGGACAAGTTTTTATAAGAGCAATTTAAAAGGCAGAGTAGATATTATCAAATGATGTTGCCCTGAATGAAATGAACAAGTAAAAAGGCAATTATACACCAAGATGTCAAGGAAAAAGCCAATAACTTCATTCCTGCCGCTGCCACGTCTTCCACATGAATTACCAAATCGCAATTCAACCACAAAACCCGGGCGGATTATTAAACAAAACAATTACCGAACGTAATCTTTATTAAAAATATGGCTGATAGACACTTTAGGAAGAACAGGAAATCACGCCACGGCTTGAAGTGTTCCAATTTCACGCCTGGAAACCGTTGATTTGAATCTGCAAAAGATTCATTGGAGAAAGAGAAAGAAAAAACATCAACTTGTTTTCACATATTCTTCCCATTTTAAGGCACTGAGCACGCTGGGTTATTCTCAAAGACCAGTATTCTCACTTGGTGTATCCTGACATATGCAAAAAAAAAGAACAAATCTCTGAATACTTGGGTTCCAGCCCTGGTCATGACTCATGACACTTGTGTTCTCAAACAAGATGGTTAATAACTGACAGAGGTAAAGCCAGAGGTCCCATGCGTTATGTAATGCACGTAAAAGAACCCAGTGCTTTATCATAAAGAGAAGTGGTTCACCCCGCACCACAGCACCTTGTTAACCATTAAATGGTGCTTTAAAGATATAGGTCTAGTACTTCACACAAAAAAGGTAGCTCCACATATGTAAACCTTGCTACATAAGAACCCACTATTGTTTATTTTTTAACAGATGTTGGATTCGGACCAGGTATAAAGAACATTAATTTGGTTTTACCATTACACCGATGTGTGTTAGCACTGTACATGTATATGAATGAACATTCCAAATACAAAGTGCTAACACCCATCGGTAAAACCAAATTATTATAGTTATTAACTTTGGTTTTTCCCATATACACTGATATGTGTAAAGCACTGTACACTCAGTACTATCCTAAGCTCTGTGAACAAAATCTGGCATATTACTCGGGTGAGATTCGAACCCACGACCTTTACCATTCTTACTAACTAACAAATATTGACCCATTTCACCTGTCATCATCAGAATAGTCATCATCATTGCCCATTGGTGGGCAATGTCACTCAGTGCGTTATTCAGTGAAGTGCGCATTTTAGGCGACGCAGCGTTTACATGTTAACCTATTGCCAACCAAAATGGTGAGCATGGCACAGTCGCCGCGTGTGTGACGTGCGCGCAAGGGGACATTAGTTTGATAAATGGGTAAACCGAAATTAATATTCTCTATCCACGATGCAAATTTCTATCTATTAAATACTATTATTATTATTATTATTATTATTAAATCCAACTTACTCATGATTCTTGGTGATACGATAGAAGTAATCCGTGTAGTCCGAGTGTCCTAGAAGTTCAACAAAGTCTTCATCGTGAGTGATCACAATCAGCTGAAAGTTACGCTGTTGCTCTCGACTCTTGATGATTCTGTGTAACCATGGAAACAAACGAGTTTCAGTAAATACAAGATACCTCCGCTGACTTAAATCTGTAATCTGAATTCAGTTTCTAATCATTTTTAAAGAAGTGATTTTTCTAACAAAGGGGAGAGAGTGACAAGAAACAGACCTTGTGAAAAAAATGCTTTTGACAATAGAAAGAACCGATTTCATAACTTGTCAAATGACTGGACCCAATTTCATTAGAGCTGACCCAAATTTTGAATAAAAGTATCTGTATAAAGTACATGTGAGATTGATTTTGTTGGTACCTCATTTTGTTAAAGACACTACACACTATTGGTAATTGTCAAAGACTAGTCTTCACAGTTGGTGTATCTCAACATATGCATAAAATAACTAACCTGTGAAAATCGGTCATTCGAAGTTGCGAGATATTAATGAAAGAAAAAGCACCCTTGTCCACCATGGTCACACCATGTGTGCTTTCAAATGCTTGATTTCTGAATCTGTGGTCTCGAGATAAAATTCATGGAAAATTACTTCTTTCTCGAAAACTATGTTACTTCAGAGGGAGCTTTTTCTCACAATGTTTTATACTATCAACATTACTATACCCCATTACTTGTAATCAAGAAAGGTTTTATGATAATAATTATTTTGAGTAATTACCAATAGTGTCCACTGCCTTTAAGCATATATTTGATATGCTTAGCTACCTTCTGTTTTCTGTGAAAATGGACTCTGGTATCTTTAGAGGAGCTTGGGTGAAAAAAACAACGGTTCTAGGATCAATGAATACTTACTCCACCAATGCCTGTGCCAAGCTCTCAATATTATCCTTGTCTAGATTGGTCGTTGGTTCGTCTAAAGCCAGAATTCCACAGCTTAGGCAGAAGGTCTCCGCTAACGCAAGGCGAATGAGCAAAGATGCTAGGACCTACACAGAAGAAATAAATAACAACTAATACAAGGGCTTGTTTGAACTACATGAAAACATCACACCAACACACTCCAAATTTTTGGAAAACTCCTAAACCATGTCTATTTTAGGAGGAATATTTAGGCATGATACTGATATAACAGGAATATTTTATTGTTAACAAGGCCTGGCCTACATATGGCGTAGGTTAAATAGACATTTCAGGCTATTTAATCAAACAAAATTCAGAATTTTCCATGAGCAAAAGAATCGGATATCATAATAAAGGAAGAAGAATTCCATGCCTCAAATCACTGACAATAATTATTATTGTTGTTGAACATTTCTTACAATGATACCAATGATGACTCATAAGTGAACTTAATTACTGTAAATGGTGTTTGACGCTTTGCATGGTGTGAAGAATAAGAGATACTATAAATATAAATATGAATGTCGACTTGCGAAATCTCTTTTGAGGGAGTGTTGGCTCTGAAAAGAGCCGGTTTGGTCTCGATGTTGCGAACAGTATACTCTTCTCCTTAAGACGAGCAGAGTATACAGTTCGAAACATCAAGACCAAACCGACTCTTCTCAGAGCCAACACTCCCTCAAAAGAGATTTTACACATGGGTGTACCCGCAAGTCTACTATTTACTCTTATGTTAGTTTCTCTTTAATCACTATAGCTCTTAAGCCCCAAAAAACGTGGTGCTTGACCAATTGAGCCCAAATTTTGATAGGTTTGTTATTTTATGCATATGTTGGGATACACCAAGTTATGATTACCAAAGGTATCCAGTGTCTTAACATCAAGATAGCGGTTGAAATAGATAATACATTTCACAAGGTTATTGAACTATGATAAGGGCTTCGTTTTGAACGGTTATTGAACGGAAATAATTTCTACATTTCACAAAGTTATTGAACTATTAAAATAAAGGCTTCATTTCAAAAGTTTATTGACCTGACCTTTTGACCTGCACTGCAACGACCTCTCATATCCAATGCCGTGTCTCCCTTCACCATGACAACCTAAAACCAAGAGAAAGTAATCGTCAACATGCAAATGTAATCCCTTCACCATGACAACCTAAAACCAAGAGAAAGTAATCGTCAACATGCAAATGCAATGCCGTGTCTCCCTTCACCATGACAACCTAAAACCAAGAGAAAGTAATCGTCAACATGCAAATGCAATGCCGTGTCTCCCTTCACCATGACAACCTAAAACCAAGAGAAAGTAATCGTCAAGATGCAAATGCAATGCCGTGTCTCCCTTCACCATGACAACCTAAAACCAAGAGAAAGTAATCGTCAAGATGCAAATGAAATCCCTTCACCATGACAACCTAAAACCAAGAGAAAGTAATCGTCAAGATGCAAATGTAATCCCTTCACCATGACAACCTAAAACCAAGAGAAAGTAATCGTCAAGATGCAAATGCAATGCCGTGTCTCCCTTCACCATGACAACCTAAAACCAAGAGAAAGTAATCGTCAACATGCAAATGCAATGCCGTGTCTCCCTTCACCATGACAACCTAAAACCAAGAGAAAGTAATCGTCAACATGCAAATGCAATGCCGTGTCTCCCTTCACCATGACAACCTAAAACCAAGAGAAAGTAATCGTCAACATGCAAATGCAAATTTATACAAGGTCATCTGAAACTGGGAATAGATGAAAAATCTCCAGGGAAAGAATTCCCAAATGAAGGATCGTAAAAACCAATTATCTCCAACATTGGGTAGGGAATTATAAGACATGAAACACGATCTTTCTGCCAGGAAAGAAAGACAAGGGATTTGGGGGGGGGGGGGGGGGGGGGGTTAAAGATGGCTGATAAAGGAATGAGAGATAGTTGACTGCCCTCTGTGCTCAATTTCATGTAGCTGCTTAAGCAGAAAATAGAAACTGCTAAGCAAAAGAAAGCATTATACCAGTCAAAGTTTGTACAAGTGACATGTTTTTTTGGCTGGTAAGCATAATTCTATGTGCTTAAGCAGGTCTATGAAATTAGACGCTGGTCTTGTATGCGCAGATTTTGATCGAGGTGTAATAATACTGCCCTGGCCAAATTTCATAAAGCTGCTAAAGCAGAGATAAATTTTTAAATTCAAAGTATACTTTTGGTTTTTTGAATCGTTTGATTGTTCTAAATCCTACATAAAATGTAGATTTATTCAACAAAACTTGTCTGTGAAATCAAAAGGTGGTATGTTTTTGAGATGTCGGCGAAAATTCAGAGCAAGTATGTCCACGCAGAAAGAACAATTGCTAATAGGAATATGCATTCTGAGAAGCATTTCTTACAGTAACAATTCTCCAGTTCAAATTTGGGGCATAGAAACTAATATCTTTTTTACATAACCATTACTTCAAGATAATGTTTCTCAAAATGCTTCATACAAACTTATTTTTCTTCCATTTTTGTAAGACCAGACTCACCCTATAGTTGTAGTTTTTACGTTGCTGCGTTCCTCCGGTCTCTTCATCGGAACGAATCTCCACGTAATCAATATCTGCATCAAACAAATAATATTAATTACCAATTTTTTGTTATATTGATTATCACAGCCCACTGAGCCCTCAGAGCTCTTCCATCTTTATTCTGGTCACTGACCTCTGGTCACTGGACCTTTAATCATTCCTTAAACCACTGTCTCGGCTCCCTTGTGAGTATACAGGGTGAAAGGAATGAAAAGTCAACAATGGTGCAGATTCAGCTGTTTTCATTAAGCACTTTAAAAAAAATATTCATTAATCTGTTGACTTCAACAATTCAAGAACTTCAGGGATTTGCGATTTTTTTTACCCATTCACACATTATAAAAATGAGAACACCACAAAACTTGACATTTCCCTTCCTCTTTCACAAATTGTTTGCAATTACAGTGAAGGTTTTAAACTGATTCACCAATGTTTGAAAAGTTTAAGTAAACATTCACTTAATAATAATAATAACAACATTAATAGAGCGCCAAATACATAAGTTTCTAAGCGCTATGACAGATTTACAAACCATATGGGTTTTAAGTAGTGATTAAAAAGTGTCCAATGAAGGAGCTGCTTGAATGTGGTTGGGTAGCTTGTTCCAAAGAGTTGGAGCTATGACGGAAAAAGCATAATCCCCGCAGCATTTCATGGTGCCGGGTCCCGGGGAAAGCTCGAAATGAGCTATTGAAGAAGAGCAAAGGCGTCGGGTAGCTGATGAAAGTGAAGAAGACTGAAGACTGTATAATGCTTGTATTACATTTGATGCTTTTGTTGTTGTTGCCAATATTGAAATAAATGTCTAAACACAAGGGCTACGAAGTCTTGGAGATAGACTGGGGCCAAATTATGAACACTTTTATACACAAGAATAAGAATTTTGATGTGGATGCGTTGATGAATTGGAGAGCGAATGATGGGTGTTATGTACTCTGACTTACACTATAACTTTAAGTAAATTAATGTTATTCAAAGAAAATGTAATTCAAGAAAATATTCCAAAAGTCCAAGCCTTCAAGGTGTTTTCCTGATCCAAATACAAACACTCCCACTTCCTAGATTTCACTGCAAATATTTACACATCCTGAAACGAACATTGAGATGGACCAACGTTAGAAACCCCCAGGGGAAATTATTGGTAGACTTTGTGAAATATCACCTCACCTTGTCCTTTATATGTCACTCGCCACAAATCCCGGATTATCTTGTTAATCTCAGACATCTTCATGTGGTGATAGTTCATGACAGCTCTGGAAAAAGAAAAAAAAAATGAGAAGACGATGAAAACAAAGGAAAGAAGCACAATCTTAAATCAATTGTTGTTACTTTAGAGAAACAGGAAGGAAGCCGGTCCTCTAATTAAAGGATGAGCTTTCGTCAAAATGCAATCAATAGAAACGAAAAAGCCAATGCCTTGTGTAATACTACTAACTTTTCTATGAGTTTTTGTATATTGTTTGAATTATTAAAACATGTACAGGAGAGATTGTTATCCTATATTTTAGACGCCTTTGGCTTTTTCATTTCTATTTATTGTATTTTGGCAAATGCTCGTCCTTTTTGATAACAGGACCTTCCTTCTAGTGTCTCTACATTAATTTCATACATTTTATTTTATTTTTTTAACTCAAGTTTGTAGGGTGAAAAACCAATCAAAACCCCTTCTTTGAAGGGAATTCTTTCTTAAAATATTTGATACTAACAACAGCTGCGATGCTTCTAACCGTGCAAGTTTGTTATGGTCACATTCACTTTGAATTATTACAGAATCAAATGTTTTTTCATCACTTCCGTTGCGTTTATAGAAACACACATCTCCATACCCATGAATGTATTGATAGAAATGTTGATTGACCATTGTCTGCTCAAAGACAACATCATTTCAAAACTCAATTTCCTATTCCTAGAATGATTTCCCCAAAGAGTTTAATCAAATACATACCTATCCAAAGCCTTGGAATATTTATCCAAATCGCTGTTGGCAATCTCCGTTGTCTGCAAAAGAAAATAACAATCAAGAACTTAAAAGTATAATACATTATTGCTTTTTGAAAGAGTCATTTTCCTTTGTTAATATTGACTGGATAAAAGCCTTGTCGAGGGCACTGTATGTAGATGATCAACGATGCGGTACGGGTAAAAACCTGCATGACCAAGGGACTTATTTTCCTCACACATTAAGCCTAAAATTAAGTTCCAATCATGATGAAGTTTACATAACGTCTAAGATCACTTCCCCCAGTGCCCCCCCCCCCCTCTAACTTAAAACCTAAACTTTGGGGATTGGAAATTTTCCAGAGATTTAGTGTGAGAATTTTGATGCTTAACAAACAATTTTTTCATTTACATGTAAAAGGGCTAATTTAACCTACTAAATATATAGAATTCCAACTGCCTCTGGCTATCAGGCAATCTCGATGGTCTAGTCAGTGAGACATTTGTTTCACAGAACTCGGGAAAGTACTGAGAACAAATTGTTTTACATACATCAATGTTAAGGGAAACACCAAGATATTATGCTTTATCCCAATGCAAAGCTAACATCAATCATCGTTGTGGTACCCGCTGCTAACATATAAGAGGTTCAAACTGCCTCTAGCCACTAGGCTAGCTCGTTGGTCGAGTGGTAAGACATCTGCTCTAGCAATGCAAAGGTTTGGGTTTCGATTTACACCCAAGTGATTCGCATATCGTTTCGTTTTCACAGAGCGGGGCAGTGACAACAGACAGAGGAAGATTGTTCCATGCAGGGGTAATTCTTGGGAAAAAAAGAGTTTTTGTAGATGTTGGTGCAGGGTGAAAAGAGATTGTATTTCAGTGGATGGTAACTGCGTGTTGATATACCGGGGGGAACAAGAGTCAGAAAGTTGAGTGGATTTATGGATGGTAGTTGGTTGTGAGAGATCCGATACATCATTGTAAGACTGGCATTTCTCCTATGGGTTTCTAGTGACTGCCAATTAAAGCCATTGAACCCTTTCGGTAAACAGTATTGTCCAGGGCCCACACTTTGTGTATCACAACTTATATATCAAATAACAAACATGTGAAAATTTAGGCTCAATCGGTCATCGGAGTCGGGAGAAAATAACGGGAAAACCCACCTTTGTATCCGTGCGTTTCGCCGTGTCATGACATGTGCTTAAAATAAATCCGTAATTCTCGCTAACGAGAATTTATATTGTTTTACTGTTTTCTCAAAAAGTAAAGCATTTCATGGAATAATATTTCAAGAGAAGTCTTTCACCACTACCTTCTGTAAACCCTGTAAGTTATTTGTAAATCTGTGAACTTCTTTTTTTTTTCTGTACCGAAAGGGTCCAATGGCTTTAAGCTCCTTGATCATAGATGAGACACTTTCCATAGGATGGTATTTATTGAGAACATATCTGGCTGCTCGTCTCTGAATGGCTTCTATTTGGTTGATATTTGAATTTGTGTGTAGGTCCCATACACAACTGCAATATTCCAAGCGAGGGCGTACCAATACTCTGTATACATGTTCCTTGAGGTCCCTAGAGCAGTGACGAGGCCTATAATATTGTATTTGCACTATTGTTGATTTTGTTGATGTGGTTGTTCCAGGATAGTTTATGAGACAGGAGGAGACCAAGGTAAGGATGTCAAGGATGTCTAGCCTTTTGTCCAAGCCTTCGTGGCTTGGAGAGAGCTACAATCCAGATATCCGATGGAATCGCAACTCTCCAAGCTAATAAGGCCTTGACTAAAGGCTACCTCAAACCATGTTGCATTTGTAAATATTTCTCTAGAGATTTACTCACCCGTAGTTTGATCATCATGTCATTGTACTTGTCATCAGCATTGCTATACATGTCCGAAGATAACTCCCTTTCAGCTTTCTTGACCTCTTCCTTCAAGACAGCCTGCCGACCATCAGCTTGGTTTTTCTAGAGTTAACGTTACCAGAAAGCTCAATTTAAGATTTTGTTCGATTTCTGACACAACAACTCAGACACTACCATCCTTTGCACCAGTGGGTGTGTTTACACTGAAATACTTCTACCTTGTGAACAAAAAAGGCAAGCCAATTTGTGGGGTCAAACGTTTAACTCAACAAAATGGCCGAACATAATACCACTTTTGTGAGGATCATTGTATTCTACTTTTAAAACATCTTTCTAACCATAAGCATTTCATAACAAACGGTTTCAAACGCTTTTCATAGACCAGCTCGACTGATCCAAGGCAACATGTCTCTTTACTAAATGTGTGGTTGAACATCTCACCTCTTTGGTCAATTTGGTGTACCTGGTCTGTAATTGTCTCTTTTCTCCTTTCATGTTCTCCTGATCAATTCCTCCGAGCTGCTCCTTCAGTTTGTTCAGCTCCTCTTCAACCTTCGAGATCTCCGCAACTTTCTTCCGCAGCTGAATGTTGTCCGATAACTCTCGCTCCCTGACCTGAAGTACATGTAAGAGGGTTCACAAACTGTATATAGTCACTCTCCAACATGGGTTTAACATAGGCTAAGAACCAATGCATTACTCAAGGTATACAGATGTTTAAATTTCCTCCATGGAGAGGAGGAATATACTAGTTGTATACACTTGTTCTGAAGGGGGAAAAAATGTAAACTACACAAAGCTAAATGTTGATAATTGACATCACAACAAGAGGGTGAGTGATTATGACACTTGTTTTTACCCGAGTGAGCACCGCGGGGGTCAACACTGGGAAGCTAGTCGAATGCACCCTAAGTAACCACCATGTAAAGTCTGAGACACAATATGCATGTAACTCTTTGTGAGTAGTGGTGGCTCATACATGAGTTTACTAACTAGCCCAATGCTAAAATCACTGGCCTTGGACCTACAGTCCAATGTTAATTTCAAGCCCAGACAAATCACAGATCCAATAACGCACCTGTTGGTTAGCGATGTCTTCATTTAATTGATTGATTGTTGTGGTCAGATCTTTCTGGTTGCGAGTCAGCTCAGCCATGTTGTCTTCAATGGACGTAATATCGCTGCGTACTTTTATCAACTTCTCTTCCTTTCCAGAAGCCTCATAGCTACAAGCAGAATTGGTAATCAATCAAGAAATCAATACATGAAACAATCAATCAATTACAGTTCAATATCATTCAATTAATCAATTGACCAAACTTAGTAGGACAAGGGACAAGTAGTTGACAGCAAATAAATTATGATGAATTGAATTGAAATTGAATTGACAGTGACAAAGGCACAACAAAAAAGTGCCAGTGGTCATGACAAAGTGACAGTGACAAAGTAGTAATTACAACTAGGCAATGACAAGAATGCAATGACAAAGTGAGAATGACAAACATGAAAACAAAAAAGTAACACTGACAAAGTGACAATGGCAATGACAAACTGGTAATGATAAAGTGACAGAGGCAAAGTGACAATGATAAGGGGACAATGACAAGTATATCACCTTTTGATATTCTTTGTAGATATATTGACATCATGTTTCTTCTGGTTGATGAGGTCATACTGGGATTTATGCTCTTCCACCTTCTGTTCTTTCTCCCTCTGTAGTTTTTCTTTATCCTTCATCAGCTTACTCAGTTTGCTCTGAAGAAGACGAAAAAGTCACAGTTTTTATTTCAAATTGTAGATATTTCTCTTTGCTTTGTTATGCAATGAATTTTAAAGAAAATTCTTGTACAAACATTCCTATTTGTCTTTTAACCAAGCTCTCAGCTACTGCTTCAAAACTTTATAAAGTTGCTACCTTATGCAAACTCATTGCCCAACAGGTGTGTTACTGTATGTGACATGTAAACTCAGTAGGGATAAGGTTTCAAGACAAACTTAAAATCACATCTGTTCAAACAAGCATACTCGCACAATCTTCAGTCCTAATTTGTCTTTCTCTCCTCAAGCGCCATGAGCGCCTTCCTGAGGCGGATACCGGCGCTCTAGTGTTCTTTATTATAATTATTATTATTATTATTGCTGCATGCACTAAGGTATTATCTCAGTTTGGTAAAAGATTGTATCTACATTTGTAAAAAGAGTTTGCCTCACGCAAAAAGATCTTAAACTCAGTGGGTATAAGGTAGTATCTAACATACTTGTAAATACAGAGTTTGCTGCATGCAATATGGTTTTAATCTCTGTTTGAAGGTTGTATCTTATAATAGATGTTAAATTTGCATCGGGGATAAAGAATATTAATTTTGGTTTTTACCCATACACCGATGTGTGTTAGCACTGTATACTCAGTACTTTCCAGAGTCCTGTGAAAAATATCACAGGCATGTTACTCGGGTGGGATTCGAACCCACGACCCTTGCAATTCTAGAGCAGTGTCTTACCAACTAGACTACCGAGGTTGCCCGGTAGCTAGAGGCAGTTCGAATCCTATGTTTTGGCAGCGGGTACCGCACTGATATAATAGATGTTAAATTCTGCATCGGGGATAAAGAATAATTTGGGTAAAAACCAAAAAACACTGCTCTAGAATTGCAAGGGTCGTGGGTTCGAATCCCACCCGAGTAACATGCCTGTGATATTTTTTACAGGACTCGGGAAAGTACTGAGTATACAGTGCTAACACACATCGGTGTATGGGTAAAAAAAAAAAAATTAATATAGGTTGTATCTTGACCACTTGCAAAATACAGTTTGGTGGTACACACAACAAGGATGTAATTCACTTAAAGATGCTATGTCAGATTTTTGGCCGATTTGACCCAAAAATGTTGATTTAAAATTCAACAGGTCTTTTGATGGGGGTCGAGAAAGTTACAAGCTTTCATTTGAGCCATTGCTCGAAAAAGTCCGCCAATTAGTAGTAGCAGTGAAATAAAGTGCTCAAAATTAGTTTTTGTCGGGATCCCGACAATATATCACGTGACCAATTCTTATGTGTTTTATAAGAAACGTTTTAAATTTTTTGTCATGGTTCCTGACCATTAAAAGTAAAAGTTAAAATTTTTTTGTTAACGGGGGTGATACTCTTTGAAATACCATTCACTCAAAAAAAATATACTTTTTAATGTTTGGGGCCAAAAATCTGACGTAGCATCTTTAAATGGTTTTAATGAACAGTAACAACTTTGTTGCACTTGAGAAAACTATGTTCACCAAAATGTAGTAACTCATCATGCGACCTTCTTGCACTAAACGTTAGACAAGCAAAGGTCATAAAAAGATGATGAAAGTAAATGAGATACATGTACATGAACTTACCTCGAGTGGTTTCAGTTGCTTATTTGCATCCTGCAGGAAAGTATGGAGAGACAAGTTCATTGAAAATAAGTGGTGGGTTGCCGTGTTAGTCAGGTGATTGCAAAGAGGAAAATCAAATAAAGTACTTTAAGAACTAACTAGTAATAAATATCTGCATGAGCTTTCATAGCAACGACTACTTGATCAGATGTAATGAAGAATAACAACTTCAACCATGGTCTGCCAGCAGTTTTCCCCACCTCCCCTTGTATCACTACCTCCTAAACTTTACAAAGCAATCATTGTTAAGTGATTTGCCTAAGGGCACAAGTGTCGCGACTGGGACTCGAACCCACACTCTGCTGATCAAACAAACGAGCTAGGATCCAGTGCTCTTAACCGCTAGGCGTAACAATCTCCAACAGATGAGTTAATTTTGAGCCAAAGGCGCATTTTAAACAAAAAGTATTATTTTTATTAAATGACTGTCAATAACAACTTATTGAGGCACGCATGATATTTGGTCATCGGGAAAAAAAGTAGGAAGATTTTGTTGAGTACACAGGCTAACCTACATGAACACATTGCATTGACTTTAATGCACTTTCCAGACTATTTAATCACATTTTTCTGGGTTTTTTTCCAAGAGCAAACAAAATGAATCCTGTTCTTGGCTTTACTACAAAACTTGGCTCAGGTCAAACGACAGATCAAAGGTCAAACAACAGATCAAAGGTCAAACAACAGATCAAACAGACTTACCATGATCTCTCTATCATAGCTCTGATTGGCTGAAGTCAACTCGGCTTTCTGACTATGAAGCTTCTCCTGTTGTTGAAGCTCTCCGCTCAAACGTAACTTCTCACCGGTAGTGTCGTTAATCCTGGTACCCAGTACCTGGAGCGTCTTACTCTGCTGGTTGATCAGTCGCTGTTTATGATCCAGTGTGCGGTTGACAGTGTCGCTAAATCAAGAAAAATGCAAATTCATTATCAACTTCAAATTAAAAAAAAGAAAATCACCTTTTTACTTCAGCTGCACCATGCATTTGGAACTCTCTACCACTTAATCTTAGATCTTGTCCCTGTACCACAAATTTCAGTTCTCTTCTCATCTTACAGGTTTTCAAGGGCTAATATAGTTGTGTAGGTTTTCTTCCGTTTTTTTATAGTTTTTTTTACGGCGTCTTGAACACCCTGCAGGGTCGATATGTGGGCATAACAAGTTTTTATGATGACTACATCGCTGTGTAGTATAAAGCATGTATACTTTCCAGAGGTTTTTTTCTTTCACAGAACTCGTGAAATGGACTTCTAGGATTGTTACAATGTTCAAACGGTAATGCTTTGATTTTCCTTACAGTTTGATCTCAAGGTCCTGCCTCTCGGCATTAACTTGTTGAATAGTCCTTCCAGCATCTATCATGAAAGGCAAAGAAAACATTTGTTTTAATCTTAAATAAATTTAGATGTATACAATCAAACTAACCAGTAAACATATTATTTCAGACTTTCTGTGCTGAGCAAGTTTTGTGCTCATGTACTGTTAGTGCCATGAGCACTTTTGTGGATATGTGCACCTTAAAGGTTTTCAATATTATAATGCCTAGGAAAAAACACACCAGGGGTCCATTTCACAAAGAGTTAGGGAGATATACAAATTGCATGGATAAACCTAAGTTGGGACGAGTAACTGGTCCTAACTCGAGATAGGACTAGTCCTAACTCTTTGTGAAATCCACCCCAGGGCCCAATTTAATAGAGATGCTTAAGCACAAAATGTTGCTAAGCACATAAATATTATAAGGTCACTAACCAAAATAGTCATATGTACAATTTGTGACTGGTATCCTGCCAATTTCTGCTAAGCAGAAAATGTTTAAGCCATATTTTCTGCTTTAGCAGCTTTATGAAATTGGGCCCTGCTCTATTATCAAATAACCTATGACCTTTACCTGCTCCTGATAGCTGTTGTGACTGCACAGCTAGTCTCTTCTCAAGCTCTTTAAGTTCTGCTAAGCATCTATCCATCTGCCATATATCTGGTTTCATCTCGTTAGCCATGCTCAGATCAACTTGAACGAGCATCAAAGAATCTTCCTCCTGTAATATTGATACAAAAGCAAACTCTCAAAGAGGCGAATTCATCAAGCCCCGCCTAAAAGTGGCGTGACCAAAAATTTGGAGTTTTTTAGAATTACAAAAGTTTCCATAATCAAAGAGATTTTCAGAAATTGGAAAGATTGGTTTAGTTTGAGGAAACTCTTTCCAGAATCAACCTGGGAAGCGGCAGCCAAGGGAACACCTTAAAGACAAAGGATATCTTTATTTTTTTAGTTTAAATCTTATTTCAATGTAGGTGTTGAGTGTTTACAATAAAGCTAACATTGTAAATATTTCATTTCAAGAGGTGATCACATTTTTTGCTAGATAACGTTTTTTGTTAGAAAATCCGGAGCGAAATTTTCCACGCAGGAAGAATAATCCCAAGTAAGAAGACACAGTATAAAAGAGATTTACTGACAGCAGAAAGAATAATCCCTAGTAAGAACACACAGTATAAAAGAGATTTACTGACAGCAGAAAGAATAATCCCTAGTAAGAAGACACAGTATAAAAGAGATTTACTGACAGCAGAAAGAATAATCCCTAGTAAGAAGACACAGTATAAAAGAGATTTACTGACAGCAGAAAGAATAATCCCTAGTAAGAACACACAGTATAAAAGAGATTTACTGACAGCAGAAAGAATAATCCCAAGTAAGAAGACACATTATAAAAGAGATTTACTGACAGCAGAAAGAATAATCCCTAGTAAGAAGACACAGTATAAAAGAGATTTACTGACAGCAGAAAGAATAATCCCTAGTAAGAACACACAGTATAAAAGAGATTTACTGACAGCAGAAAGAATAATCCCTAGTAAGAACACACAGTATAAAAGGGATTTACTGACAGCAGAAAGAATAATCCCAAGTAAAAAGACACAGTATAAAAGGGATTTACTGACAGCAGAAAGAATAATCCCTAGTAAGAACACACAGTATAAAAGAGATTTACTGACAGCAGAAAGAATAATCACACAGTATAAAAGAGATTTACTGACAGCAGAAAGAATAATCCCAAGTAAAAAGACACAGTATAAAAGGGATTTACTGACAGCAGAAAGAATAATCCCTAGTAAGAACACACAGTATAAAAGGGATTTACTGACAGCAGAAAGAATAATCCCAAGTAAAAAGACACAGTATAAAAGGGGTTTACTGACAGCAGAAAGAATAATCCCTAGT
This sequence comes from Asterias rubens, assembly GCF_902459465.1. Classification (NCBI taxonomy): domain Eukaryota; kingdom Metazoa; phylum Echinodermata; class Asteroidea; order Forcipulatida; family Asteriidae; genus Asterias; species Asterias rubens. The sequence goes on from NW_022985695.1 coordinate 21,262, forward strand.
AAGAACACACAGTATAAAAGGGATTTACTGACAGCAGAAAGAATAATCCCAAGTAAAAAGACACAGTATAAAAGGGATTTACTGACAGCAGAAAGAATAATCCCTAGTAAGAACACACAGTATAAAAGGGATTTACTGACAGCAGAAAGAATAATCCCTAGTAAGAACACACAGTATAAAAGGGATTTACTGACAGCAGAAAGAATAATCCCTAGTAAGAACACACAGTATAAAAGAGATTTACTGACAGCAGAAAGAATAATCCCTAGTAAGAACACACAGTATAAAAGAGATTTACTGACAGCAGAAAGAATAATCCCTAGTAAGAACACACAGTATAAAAGAGATTTACTGACAGCAGAAAGAATAATCCCTAGTAAGAACACACAGTATAAAAGAGATTTACTGACAGCAGAAAGAATAATCCCTAGTAAGAACACACAGTATAAAAGAGATTTACTGACAGTAGCGGTCCTCAGATTCCATATTTTGTGGCATAACAAATTTTGTACATAACCACACAACTTGAAATGTTTCTCAAAATGACTTCATTCTACAAAAGCTGCTGTAGGCTTATAACCAAAAGTTTGTATTGCCATTCATTTAAAGATTGATTACCAAACCTATACCATAAGGGGATGCAACCTTTTTATTTGTAATTATCAAGTTATAAACCAGAAGGGAAACTGGTTGGGAATTGATGATTTCTGTGTCAATTCTTACATCATTAAGTGAAGATTTCAACTTCTCAATATCAGCGTTGATGACAGTTAGCTTGGATCGAAGCCCGGGAATTTCAGTCTCTGATAACTTGGTCACCTACAAAAACACCATCAAGAAAATTAAATTTGTCAATTCATGAAATCAATGAAAAAGTAAGTGACTTTATCTTGTAACAAATTTTCATTTGCAGGGTGTGGAAAATTGGTACAAGTGAAAAATACAATTTTCACAATTTGGCATTGTATTATGATGGTCATGGAGGAGAAGTAAAAGAATAAACAAGTGCAAAAACCCAGACCGGCTAGAAAGCAGCTGTTCAATTTACTCAAAATTCTTGGTTAGTATATTTGGTCTGCAGTGACACCATGTGTATGTCTACTTTCCTGTGTAGATTTAGTTCCTTGAGAACTTGTCTTTCTATTCATTCTACTAATACAAAGTAGATTTCGAAAATCGGGAGACTACTTTGATTCTCAAAAGAACTGTTGTTATTAACTACTACCTGGACAGAAAGTAGGAAAATACGCCATGACTCCTACTTTCGATTAGTGGATTGAGAGGATTTCTCAATATCAACATCACTGCCTTGGAGTCGGTTCTTAGTTGCTCTCATCTTGTTAACTAGACTGCTCTAATCATCGTGAGGAGACTGGTGTCAATTCAGTAGATACACACATGGTGTTACCACAATGGAATAGCCTGCATTCTCTATACACCATGTGACCTTTGTTTACAATAAGTCTGACCTTTCTACCAGACAAGCTACTGCACAGGTCATATTGGAAATTGTACATTCTTGGGTCTTTCCCCCAGACAAGCTACTGCACAGGTCATATTGGAAAGTGTACATTCTTGGGTCTTTCCCCCAGACAAGCTACTGCACAGGTCATATTGGAAAGTGTACATTTTTATGTCAAATTTCCGCACAAATCTAAGAGTTATAAACAGCTTAACAAGTTTTTCATGATATGAAAAGATGTTAAAAATTAGAGAGTGCAAATATTTATAAGATTGTTTGTTTTCCTCCATTGAGCTGTGTACCAATTATGCCTGCAGGAAGTCCAGGCTTGGTGGCTCTTTTCTAAACACGTAAACTCACAGGTCACATCCTCTATACATATAGCAACAGTAAACCTATATATGTTTGGTTTGCGGTAACACCATGTGTCTATCTGCTTGCCAGCTAGAGTTTGTTCTTAGAGAACTGTCTTTCTTTATTCTACTACCGCGGAGTAGATTGTTCAGATGTTCGGGAGACTTCCCAGTTCTGAAAAGAACTGTCCTGCTTTTTGACTATTACCCGTGCGGATGGTATAGAAAATAGGCTGGGACTACTACTTACGCTTATAGGATCGTAACTACCGCAAAGTCAGTTCCTAAATTGGTCTCAATGTTTCGACTAGCTTGCTCTAGTCATCGTCAGTAAACCTAATTAAAAATTTTAAAAATCTTGACGAAAATTCTTGACTTACAAAGTCCTTGACGGGTTTAAGCTCGATCAGCTTATCATACTTGGATCTGTTCTGTTTGATTGCTTGATCTTTCTCCGCCATCTTGCTCGGAGCCATCCTCAACTTGTCTTGTAGCTAAAATTAAAAACCAAGAACGAGTTATTACAATACCAGGGGGGTAACGGTTAACAACTCAAAGTGTCATTCAACACAATCTGAAGATACTCATCTGAAGAGATATGCAGATGTTACTCCAGTAAACTAAAGTACTCATACTTCAGAGTATATCTGCATGTTAAGAGCGCTTTATAAATGTTGGTATATTGGTATAGACATATCATCTTCATTAGCTCGTCTACTTCAGTCTGTCTGTCTTCTGCCTCAGATGTCTATTTGTCTGTTTGTCTATCTGTCCAGTGTATGTCAGTTTAGTAATAAAGTGAACTGGAGTACTCGTAGACCCATCATCTTCATTACCTCTTGTACGAGTTTGTCTACTTCAGTCTGTCTGTCCTCTACCTAACCTGTATATTTGTCTGTTTGTTTATCTGTCCAGTGTATGTCAGTTTAGTAATAAAGTGAATTGGAGTACTCGTAGACCCATCATCTTCATTACCTCTTGCACAAGTTCGTCCACTTCAGTTTGTCCATCAAATCCTCTATGACATAGAGGGCACTGTGCCTCCGCTCTCTGCAAGGAGCGAATATAACGCTCAAAGAGATGTGAACTCCCAGTCAAAGCACCCTTCTCACTGGTGGTTAAGGTAAGAAATAGGCCATTTGTGAGTAAGATTTAAAAATGACTGGTACAATAACTTGCTTAGTTACATACTGCATAATAGGGGCCATTCAGAATAGTGGATATTTATTTTGTTTAATGTTTTTTTTTTTCAAACTTTTTACATATAAGGCATTAAAAAAAACTTGTTATTGCCCCTTTTTTTTTTTTTTTTTTTTCAATAGGGCCTACGTCGTAAGAGAAAAAAAAATCCACACATTTTTGGACGATCTTATCCCCAAAAGTTGGCCCTAAATAATCCTTTTCCAATAAAAATGTTTTCATGAATTAGTGATTAGCAGTTCCGGCGTTAAAGATCTTCGTTAACAATAAAATCATCGAGATTCAACGATCGGTAACAACGCTCAGAACAATTATTTATCAATGACCTTTGCCCCACATTGCGCACGCCCTCAATCGGCGAAAGTTATACATGTTTGAATTTGCTTCAAGGCTGTATATTGCACCATTCTACAGGCGTGTGGCACACTGCGTGGCAATTCTTTCTCAGTTCGTGAATGTGCGTATTGTGTTGGAGTCTATCAACGGCCAATCACAGCGTGCGGACTGTTTATGCACTTTGCATGCTGTGGGTATTTCCATGGTGTGGGCGACAGATCGAACCATGTGGCCGAGTGCATCGTCGTGTTTTAACATTTTGCTTACGATCGCATTTCCGATGCTGTAGTTTTGAAGTTGGTTTTGGCTTGTCAGGTACTCATTTGTTATCGTATAAAATGCAGTCTAAAAATAGTCTATTTGTCTATTGTTAGGCAGGGCGGCCCAAATTTTAGGAGGTCGGCCCGCCCTCCCAATACTGTTTGTGAAGAACACCTGCACGGACACGTACACAAACAATAACAGACACTTCATTGTCATCGTGATTTATGACAGCACTCAAAAATAATATTTCAGCTTCGAATAAAGGGTTTATATTGTCGTTTATTGGGCATTCAAAGTATAAAATACTGTTAAAAAAAAATTAAAAACACCATTTTGACTTTATGATTACAAAGCCATTCAATATTTAAAAACTTAAATTTGGGGTGCAGGAAGGGTGGCTCAAAATAAAATTTTGTAAATCAAAATTTTTAAGCATTGACTATTTAGAATTTGAAATTTGATTTTTAGTTGGTTAATAAATTATTACAATTAAAATTAGTTCACCATGTAAAAACACATGATTTTCGTTGTTCATCAGTAAAAACACATTGAACAATCTAATCCTCCAATCAGATGCTCGAACAGGAGGGTGGTATCAAGTGATAACCTACTCCCAGTTTATGAGTGTCAATGCGTCTTGCTCTGCATAGGGTCAGTACAGAAAATTACACTCTACACTTTGCGCGTGCAAAACCAAAAACAAAAACATAAACTAACCTCATTGACTTAATGAGACTTGTGATCAATTCGTTATCCACGCTCATGGAATACGGACAAATAAAGCGCGTCTGCATCCCAATCGGAGGTAGAAGCACTCAATTTTTCTGTATTCCACTCGCGCTTGTGTGATAACTTGTAATTACTGTCTTCATGATATCTAGAATAATAATAATAAGACTTGATGATAATACCTCTGTAGGTTGGTGATAGATTGCTGATACTGCTCAAGTGTCGCTCCAACATCTTGACTTCCACATTCCTGTAAGAGCCGAGCTTCAAATCCTCTTAATTCCTCCTCTTTCTTCTTCAACTCATCCCTAGAAAACATCAAGGTAAGACGCACAAAATTAAATCTTAGAACGTGAAGTTCCAGACATATCTCAATCATGAGAGGATTCGGGTACTTTTTCAAAATATCCACAGATTTACATTAAACTTACAGGGTTTGAAGATAATGATAGTGGAAAGCTTCCCTTTAAATATTACTAACTGAGATGCTGTAGTTTTTGAGAAATGGGTACAATAAGTCACAAAATAATGTTTGTCTCAAGTGAAACAAAAATTATTTTAGCATGTATAATGATAACCAGTTATGTATTATACCATAAACTTAGCATAACTGGTTTACGATTTAACATGCTAAAACTGAGACAAAAGTTATTTGTATTGCTAATTTCGCAAAAACTACAGCACCTCAGTAAGCAATATTTTAAGGGAAGCTTTCTACTACATGTATCATAATTTTCAAACTGTGTAAGTTTAATGTAAATCATTGGACATAGTGTTTTGTGCTAGGAAAAAGTGTATAGACCCCTTAATAATAGTTGATTTTAGTTGATTTAACTGTAAATGACGCTTGAAGCTTTCTGGGCAGAAAAAAGATATCGGAAATCAGCCTGAAGTAGAAGAAATATCATGCTGTGTATAATACATGCGAGACTTACACAGTCTATTCGATGGCACAAAAACCACACCCACAAATAGAGTAGAGGAAATAAGCCTAGAGGTTGCCTGAGAAGTTGCATGGTTACTCAGGTTGCCTGAGAAGTTGCATGGTTACTCAGGTTGCCTGAGAAGTTGCATGGTTACTCAGGTTGCCTGAGAAGTTGCATGGTTACTCACATGATCATTTTCCTGTTAGCTTCCTTGGTTGACAACTGACCACGGATTCTCTGCACTGCCGACAAATGGTTCTTCACCTCAGCATCCCTTGACCTATGACATTTAAAATAGAAAAGTTAAGCCTGGGCAACTTGTTGTGCGTCTAAGGTCGCAGTCGCGACTATTGATTGCTTAGTTGAGTCTTAACTACCACAACTACTACAAAAATAATCGCCACTACCTGTTTGGTGAACCAATTGCATCACTCAGGACTATTCACGACAACATATTTTACACAATCAACATCAGTGACACATCCTTCAGCGTGAATTTTACTATTTTGCACCTGCAACAAACATTTGCCGCCTTAAAAATTAGTCGCGACAAGTGTCAAAGTCATGACTATTAATGAGGTAGGACTAGTCAAGTAATAAATTCTACTTGTCTGCCAGGCCTACGTAAATAGCGATATAGCTTTTTTTTGCAATGTCACTGCCCAAGTTTTTGCCAATCAAGGTTGGAAAACTATGGGAAGCATAAATGAAAAGCAGAAACACATCACTGCTCTAGAATTGCAAGGGTCGTGGGTTCGAATCCCACCCGAGTAACATGCCTGTGAAATTTTTTCACAGGACTCGGGAAAGTACTGAGTATACAGTGCTAACACACATCGGTGTATGGGTAAAAACCAAAATTAATATGTATTTGTTTTTTTGTGACAATTTGCAAAAATGTTGCATTTGGTCACTACGTCAAGTGGGAAGCATAGCAGGCAGAAATAAATTATAATAAAGTCTTATACAACACACGTATCTACCAACAAGGCACTCAAGGCGTTTATTTTATACATTTATACAGAAAGACCCAAGTATATATGTAGCACCTTGTAAGGGTTTACAGAGTGCTACGGCGCATTCAGCAGCACCTTGTAAGGGTTTACAGAGTGCTACGGCGCATTCAGCAGCACCTTGTAAGGGTTTACAGAGTGCTACGGCGCATTCAGCAGCACCTTGTAAGGGTTTACAGAGTGCTACGGCGCATTCAGCAGCACCTTGTAAGGGTTTACAGAGTGCTACGGCGCATTCAGCAGCACCTTGTAAGGGTTCAGAGTGCTACGGCGCATTCAGCAGCACCTTGTAAGGGTTTACAGAGTGCTACGGCGCATTCAGCAGCACCTTGTAAGGGTTTACAGAGTGCTACGGCGCATTCAGCAGCACCTTGTAAGGGTTTACAGAGTGCTACGGCGCATTCAGCAGCACCTTGTAAGGGTTCAGAGTGCAACGGCGCATTCAGCAGCACCTTGTAAGGGTTCAGAGTGCTACGGCGCATTCAGCAGCACCTTGTAAGGGTTCAGAGTGCTACGGCGCATTCAGCAGCACCTTGTAAGGGTTTACAGAGTGCTACGGCGCATTCAGCAGCACCTTGTAAGGGTTTACAGAGTGCTACGGCGCGTTCAGCAGCACCTTGTAAGGGTTTACAGAGTGCTACGGCGCATTCAGCAGCACCTTGTAAGGGTTCAGAGTGCTACGGCGCATTCAGCAGCACCTTGTAAGGGTTCAGAGTGCTACGGCGCATTCAGCAGCACCTTGTAAGGGTTTACAGAGTGCTACGGCACATTCAGCAGCACCTTGTAAGGTTTACAGAGTGCTACGGCGCATTCAGCAGCACCTTGTAAGGGTTTACAGAGTGCTACGGCGCATTCAGCAGCACCTTGTAAGGGTTTACAGAGTGCTACGGCGCATTCAGCAGCACCTTGTAAGGGTTCAGAGTGCTACGGCGCATTCAGCTCGTATTACTTACATGAGATAATCAGCAAGTTTGTTTCTGATGTCATCTGTAGGGAAGTGACCCAAGAGACGATTCACATCTTCCTCATGACGACCCCGACTGTGAAACAATAAAGTAGGATTTCAAACTTTGCTGTTAATCATGTAAAAATCCCTCTTAAGTAGTGTGGGTTCTGAAAAGAACCAGTGGTAAACTATAGGGTGACTGGAAAATAGCCAGTCAAGTTTGTAGCTTTTTTTAACTATTTTAACTTGCATTCTCTAATCCCCATCATTTTTACCATTGGTTATTAAAACCATCCTCCAAGAAACAGTTGATTATAAAACAAATATTTGAAAGAAACTGAAGAAGTTTGTAACTTGCTCTCAACTTTCTTACATCTTTCTGATTTGATCTTCCTTGGCGTTCTTATCTTTCTGAAGTATCTCTAGCTGAGCTCGTGCCTTGGATTGTAATGATATCGCTGACATCTCATTGCTGCCAAAGAATGAGACAAACATTAGTTACTCCTTTAATTTAATCCCTTAAAGGCACTAGGAAATTTGTATAATTACAATTTGTAATATTAAAACTTACTTGGTAACAAGCAATGGAGAGCTGTTGATATGATTAAACATTGTGAGAAACGGCTCCCTCTATTAAGTAAGAAAGAGGTCATTTCTCACTGAAATTTTAATAAAATATTTCAGGCCTGCAGCATTTTAAGGCATCTGTAAACACACAATTTTGTGCAACAAGGGTGTTTTTATAAATCATTATCTCTTGCATCAACAATGACCAATTGAGTCAAATGAAAACAGAAAAATCGAACAATGAATTTAAAGGGATACGTCGCCTTGGATTGGGCGATTTGGGCTATTCAAAATGTTGGAAAACATTCATTACAAAATGGACGTATTGTAGAAGAACAATATTAAGATCCGTAATTCATAATGTACCTTAATTGACTCATTTCAGTGTCATGTGTTTGTTTCTCCGTCTGAAGTTTCTGGACTTCCCGTCTGAGTTTGTCCAAGTCCATGGCACTCTCAGCTTCCTTCAACTCACTCTCCTAAAATGTCATCAATAAATTCAACCCAATTTTAACCATTTGAAAATGCTTGAAAACTCATTGGAAATGAATTAACTCTTCCAGAAAACAAAATGTTATGAGTTATGAGTATTGAATACTTGATGAAACAAAAGAACTACTCGTTTGATTTCCTTACATGAGAAGGGAAGGGAAATGGATTAGTTCTTCAAAAAAATAAAATCAAAGGTGAGCTATTTTTTTTTTTTTTTACCCATACACCGATGTGCACTATAGATAAAAATAAAATAAAAATTAAAAAAATTAAAAAAATTAAAAGGTGAGCTACTCGTTTGAGTTTCTTACAGCTGGCAAAAGGTTATTAGGTTTGAATGCTTGATTAATAAATAATTTTAAAAACTCGTTTGATTTTCTCACAGCTCTCTTGAGTTCTTCCTCCAGCTCTCGCAATTGATGAGCGCTGGCTTCTACTCGACTCAACTGATGATTGATGCGCTTTAACTCATCCTTGTTCTTTGTCTGAAACACAAAATGGAATCCATCATTACTTTTAATTATTGAAAGAAACAGACTGAAGGCCATTGCTGAAACAGCGAGTTTGGCTACAGCTACTTCTTGATCAGCGCTTCTGCCAGTGTTAAAGAAAAGGAAGCGCGAACGATCTAGCCATAGATGTAGCAGAAGTTGCCTTTCCAGAAACAGCTTAATAGACTCCTTAGATAGACTGCCGAGGTCTCTTCATTTCATTTCATTTATTCTGGTTGTGAAGCCAAGAACACGATAAATTCGAAGTGAATCACTTTACTAGAAAAAAACACCATGTAGAGAAGACAATGAAGGAAGTTTCATCAGTTTTAGATGTGGGAGAAAAATCACAGAGATTTAATCCAAAGAAAACCCATGCCATTAGGTCTTAAAACCCATTCAACATAGTGCCCCAGGTGGTATTCAAACCAAGGGCCATAGAAGTGGAAGTTGAGGAATGATACCACTTCACCAACCCAAACAACAACAACAACAACATGCATTCATGAACACTCTTAATATTACAATTGGGAAAACAGCGCCTAGTGATTGTTTGCAAAACATAAACTCGCTTCTCTTTGCTGTGTTGTGAAGTATGAACCATTTCTCAACCCAATATCCCAATCTCCTTGCCTTGTGCAGGTTTTTATGTTTTGTTTATTTCCTATAATTTATTTTTACATTTCACTGTTTCATATGTAAAAATTTTGTATCCATCCTGTTGTTTGGATGCTGAATAATACAAAATTAAAAAATTAAAATGAACCCAAAGATTTGGCCCCTTTGATGATTGATTCCAATTGGCTCTTTTGATCTCTAAACTTACTGTCATATCGCTCTTCATCTGTACGGTATGTTGCAGCTTCGTCTTGGTGTCCCGGAACTCCTGAAGTTGAGTTTCTAAACCCCCTTCTTTACTTCTGTACTGAGCCTGAAACAAACATAGACAAATTAATACTAATAATAATAATCTTATATAGCTCTTGATCACACCGTTAAGATAAGGTAAGTGGAGCTGCATTTTGGAGTATGAAACCTATTCCTTTAAAGCACCATGTAATGGTTTACAGGGTGCTGTGGCACAATATGCTGCCGATCAGGCCAGGAACACCGGGACGAGCCCCTTCTCTTCGCGATAAGTTGCTAGTTATAGTTTAGTTTAGTTGCCAATTATAGTTTAACTTTTAATTACCAGTAACTCCTTGCCCTCTGCATCAATTTTCTTCAGCTCCTCATCCATCAACTCAACGAATTCCTCCACTTTCTCATCGGAGAAGACAGTACCGGTGAATCCTAAGTGAAATAAAACAACAAGTTGTGGATAAAAACATACATTTTGAAGACAGAGTCACTCCTGTCCGAATCCTGTTGAATCCTGCATACTTATTGTTGATTTCTTTGTACTGTTCTATGTTGTAGCAAATTGATTTTTTGCCGAGTTATATAAAAAAACTTTGTTTAAAGTATTCGTTTTGTCCACTTTTAGTATTCCTTTTCACTCTGTAGCTATTTATCCATCTGTGAAGCGCCTTTAAGTATTTCACTATTATATATCATTATTATTCTAATAACTGACACAGTTCAGTGAGCACACACCCCCCACACACCCCCCACACACCACCCAAGGCTCCAGAGCAGGATCCAGTTTCACCACGCATCACTGAGCTCCATTCCCCATCTCTATTTCCTGCCTTCATGCACCAAGCTAATCTGCCTCCCCAGTACTTAAGCAGCATGCAGCATCACAGTCCAGCTTTCTCCAGAAGACGATCAGAGCATACTGATCGAAACGTCGAGTTGAAACCAGCAGTTCTTTTCAGAACCACCCCAAACTCATTAGGGATAGTCATTAAATGGTATTACCGCAAACCTTTCTATAACTTTATAGAGGGATTGTAAATGTTTGGTAATTGAAACCCACTGTTTGTTTCAATCCAAACAAGTTGTAAAATATATACCATAAAGGTAGCCTGTGAAAATATCATTTCAAAAGGTGGTTGCGTTTTTGAGATATTGCAGAATATCTGGAGCACTTATGTCTACGCAGGAAAAATAATCCCTGATTGGAATACACAATCTGAGAAACATTACTGTTTTTATCGCTTCTAAGATACAAATTTGGGGGGAATAACCACAGTACTTCAAAGTGAAAAGTTTCTCAAATGCGTTATAACTATCCAAAGCTGCTGTAATTCTGACAAGGTTTAATTTTATTGCCATTAATTTTCAGAATCATTACCAAAAGTGAACAGACCCTTTGAATCAGCCCAACAGATGGATTTATCCGACTAACATGCCAAACTACGCAAAAGGTAAGATTGTTGATTGTCAAACTCACCAGCAAACTGCATGTCCGAGGCAACCTTTTGAATCCTTCTATCGCGCTTCTTGATCGTTTCAAGATGTTGCTGTTAATCAAACAAAAATATAAATTATTTGGGTTTGAACAAAGAAAATTTGACTCAACTGGGACTCCAACGAATGACCTCCTGATTAATGAGCCAGCGCTCTATCAACTGAGCTATCTAGTCCTATGTTGGCGGTCTCCCTATTTTGTCAATATCTTTGTTTCCTTGTGTTTTATAACATTTAAAAAACACAAACTGTAAGGTTCCCTTCTACAATTCAACTTTGTCATTAATGAATCCAAGCCACATATCCAGCACCTAATGAACTCTCTTACCTTATGCTCTGTTCCCAGCTCTCCTTGTTTCAGCAGAAGTTGTGATTTCTTATCGTTAACCTGTTGAAGACTACTTCCAAGCCTGCTGAGCTTCTTCTCCGTCTAGCCATTGAACAATTATTAAATTGAAAATTAAAATTCCCACAGGAGTTGAATTTTATTTTAACAGTCAGTCACACAAATTTACCTGACACGTAAAAAATTAGCCTCTTTGTGAGGAAAATATTTACTTAGTGGTAGAAACAATTTTACTAAGAACCTTAAATGATCATATCATAGGGAAATGTGAGCAAACTATGGCATACCTGGGCGTATTGTTTTTCTTTCTCTTCATTCTTTGCCTGGTGCTCTTGGAAAATTGTTCGAAGCTCATCATTTGTACCTGATGGAAAAATATACACATAAGTGACAAATAACAAGAGTAAGAGAAGCAAACACGAGATGGCCCACCTAGTTTTGCTCTGGGAGTCTCAACATGGCAAAAGATCAAGAGGGTGTTCTGCAACAACATTGTGTAGACCCTGGAGCGCGACTCTGGCATTAACCGCTGTGACCTAACATAAACCAGCAATCGTGGAGAACTGTTGTCAAAAATGCCAGAGTTCGCTTGATATGATGATGATAATGACAAAATGCCAGAGTTGGCTTGATATGATGATGATGATGACAAAATGCCAGAGTTTGCTTGATATGATGATGATGATGACAAATGCTAGAGTTGGCTTGATATGATGATGATGATGACAAAATGCCAGAGTTTGCTTGATATAGCTGATGCTGATGACCAAAATGCCACGGTTTGCTTGCTATTGCCTGATGATGAGGACCAACTGCAGAGTTTGCTTGATATGATGATGATGATGACAAAATGCCAGAGTTTGCTTGATATGATTATGATGATGACAAAATGCCAGAGTTGGCTTGATATGATGATGATGATGACAAAATGCCAGAGTTGGCTTGATATGATGATGATGATGACAAAATGCCAGAGTTGGCTTGATATGATGATGATGATGACAAAATGCCAGAGTTGGCTTGATATGATGATGACAAAATGCCAGAGTTCGCTTGATATGATGATGATAATGACAACCATAAAGTGCCTTAAAGACACCGGACACTTTTGGTAATTGTCAATGACCAGTCTTCGCACTTGGTGTATCTCCACATATGCATAAAATAACAAACCTGTGAAATTAGAACGAAATTGGTCGTAGAAGTTGTAAGATATAATGAAAGAAAAAACACCCTTGTCACAGGAAGTTGTGTACTTTCAGATGCTTGATTTCAAGACCTCAACATGCTCAACAACTAATTCTGAGGTATCGAAATCAAATTCATGGAAAATTACTTCTTTCTAGAAGCTATGGCACTTCAAAGGGAGCCGTTTCTCACAATGTTTTATACCATCAACCTCTCCCCTTTAATTGTGACCAAGTAAGGTTTTATGATAATAATTTAAGGGGCTGGGTCGCCATAATCAAAGCAGGCCTGTAGCTTTACAAGGATTTATGAATTCACATCCAGTACTGCACCCATGACCGCTCCTAAAATACGATAGAGAGGGAGGGCATACGCATGCATTCACGTAACCTTTACTTACACAAGTGTCCTTGTACATTCCGTGGTCTTTCCGGCAGGCAACATACTACATTGATCATAGGGGTAATTTCTACATCCAAAGGGGAAGAAATATTAAATATTGTTGTACAAACCTTGGAAGATAAACTCCAAGTTGTCTTCAATCTCTTGCTTGTTCTTGTCCATCTGAGTTTTCTCCGCTTTGCGTTTGGCTGGAAAGAGATGAGCAATATTGAGGTAAAAACATCATCAGTAAGAGATGAAGAAATTGATTATCAAGAAAACTCTTATTTTCAATTTAATTATAAACAAGAACAATTAAAACTGCCTGGCAGCCTGACATTTCAACCCTAGCAGAGTCTTCTAGGGAGTTTTTGCTTAGCTTTTGAGAAAGTTTTTGAACATTTTCTTAGGGATATTTTTTTCTTACCAACTTCTGTGCTCAGGAGATTGATTTCCTCCTCTCGATCCTCAATCTCATGAATCCGTGTCTGTTGTAAAAATAAATATATATAAAAAAAATATAAAAAAAGGAGAAAACAAATTGGTCTGTAGATTACAACGTTTTAGGTTTTCACTTGTGGTTTATTATAAAGGGCGTCTTCACTGTGTTTGCTAAAAGAAAAGCAAAGAACACAAAAGGCCCTGGGTTCGAATCCCATAAGATTTTTGTGTTGATTTTTCCACCAATAGATTCAGAAAGCACAGGTTCTGTGGTCTAAATGAAATGGCGCTATATAAAAACCCATTGTATTGTATTGTATTGTATATACAGTCACGGCTCAAATTTTGGGGGGATATCTACAAGACCGTAGCGGTTTATCACTCAGAATCTGTTGCTCAAAAAACTGGACACTGGAGAATGTGTTTTTCGACTTCATGTTCTGAATTATCTTTGTCAAGACGGCTAAAGGCCGAGTCACATTGCAGCGATAACAAAAATGATAAAGATAACGACGCAAAGAGAACGTATTCTATTAGTTGAATTGCTCCACACAGAATACGCCAATGCTTATTCAACCAATCTAGGAATGGCATTTTTAACGTTCTCGTTTTTGGTCTTGCTATCGAGGCCTGTGTGACCGGGCCTTAACTCGTGTCGCATGTGGTATAAACCATAATGCATAGTTGTGCATTCAAAAATTGTACATCACAGCATCCCTCCTTCCAAAGAACGGCTGACTTAACACTGTGTGACATCAAACAGGTACTATTTGTAGGTTAACAGTTACCTACCCCCAATGGGTGTAACTCTTTCGTGATGTGGTTGACAGACTCCTTAGCAGCACTCAGCGTCGTTTTCTTCAACTCTAGCTCCGAACTCAGCTAATTGTAAAAAACAATCAGTGCCAAATGAATCATGTGATACAAACAAAGATTGTGACCATCATTCACTTTATTACAAATAATAATACTGGCTTCTTATACAGCGCACATATCCGTCTCTTAGTCAGGGGCGCTTTAATACATAGAATGCTGCAAGGTATATGGGACTACTGTTAACTATGAAACCTACTCCTCTTACAGAGCACTATAGAAAGGTGCCATGGGGCAACACGCTGCCAATCAAACCAGAAACACCAAGGCGAAACCTGTCTCTGTTCAAAAGTATACCGAGTTCTTTTACTCTTATCCACTCAGCTACGACACTCAGTATTTGGTATTGGCTGAATTGTGTTTAGCATGTGCTTGGACATGACCAGAAGAAGACTGTCCATGGTTGAGCTGTTACACAGAAAATATACAACATGGTTTGGATCCAAGTTGCTTAAAAAGTCTTCCACTGACCTCTTTGACCTTGTCTTTCCGTTCCTTCAGGTATTTCACATCGGTCTTAAACTCACGAATGCTGGTATTCTGTAGGGATAATAAACAGAAAAGTAAATAATACAGAATGGACAAATCATGTATCCCTCTAAAGATACTGAATGTTTACAATCTAAATTTTTGATTCTTGTCAGAAAGGAAGTTTTTTCCTGACACTAGGTGTAATTAATAATAAAACTGTGTACAAGTTTGTCCTAAACATGGCTAATGGGTTTATCTAGCCAACAAGCTTCACAGAAGAAAAAACGTGGGGTGCTCAGGTTTATGAATTAGGAGAGCGATTTTTGTAGCACCTTATAAAGGTTTACAAGGTACTGCGGTGCACGGCGTAGCCACTGACAGAAAATCCTTCTAACCAAACGCCCTTCTCTTCGCAATAAGTGTAACTGGGTTCTTTTACAAGCATTTCAGAACACACAGGACCTATGGCTTTCCAGCCTAAGGGGCTTTCCAGCCTAAGGGGCTTTCCAGCCTATGCCAAGAATGCATAACCCCTGTCCCTTCTTCCGCTTCCACCAAAAACTCACCTGCTCTGATCTTAGCTTCCTGATGACCTCCAATGCTTTGATGTATCTGTCCAAACAAACATTAGCATTTACCAAGATTGTTTACTTCAATAATAATTTGAAAGGCTAATCATCCTAACTCGCTGCTGAGAAGCTGAATACACCTCTCTTAATATTTATGCATGAGGTACGTCACAATGCTACCCCAAAATGAGGCGATGGGTGCAGCCACTGCAAGTGGTGGCGGACTTGCGCCCATAGCCTCATTTTGGGTAAGAATTATGACGTCATGCATAAATATTAAGAGAGGCGTATAGCGAAGGACTAGGCTAAATCATGTTCAAGTTGCAGACATTCAAGGGCACCCTTGGAAGAATCGGACTGCCACAGTGACCTGTAAATGACCACAAAGCACAAAAATTGTTTTTCATTTTTTCTGGATGGAGGAAAACCAGAGTGTCCAGAGAAAAACCCTCATGGCGTAGGAGATAATCATTGTGCATTCCACTCTCATAATATGGCCCTTAGCCAGAACCAGGGGCACATTAGTGCGAGGACAACGCTTTACCCACTATGCTACCCATGCCACCCAAATGAGAGATGACAAGTTGGTTGGTTGTAGCCCCTTACATAGATATTGGTGTTCATCCTTCCAGAACAGAAATTGAAACTTAAATCATGTCATACTTCAGGGAAAAAGTAAAAATACCCCGGAAAAATGCATGTCTGCCTACCAGTGCTTTCAAGAGTCCTTTCTCAGTGCTTGGAAAAACTTGGAAACACTTCAAGTGAGAAGCCATCAGCTCTTCCTCTTTAATTTGATTAAAAACTTTTAGATTCAGATAACAGAGAATGGCTCCCACCCTATATGTTCAACAATCATCAGAAATCTTCACAACTTAACCAAACTCTTCCCAGCCCTAAATCAACAGCTCACCTTGTTGCTGCGAAGATCTCATCAAACTTGCCTTTCAGTGACTTTCCATCACTCAGAGGCCTGTCAAATGAAATCGAGATTCATACGTCATATTTTAATATTGGGGCAAAGAAAAGTTCTTCTTATCATGTCATTGCACAAGTCCCGTCCAGTGCTCCACACAGTCTCTGGCATGGCAGTTCATGGCTTACAGGTTCATCTTGGGTGCATGGCTCTGGCAGGAGTGGGCAGACTGGCAGGGTCTGTTCCTGGACACATTCACATGTTGTTTATTCATCTAGGAAAAACCCCACCTCTGCATTAGGATTCTGCATCTTCTAGTGCTTAGGCCGCCTTCTTTTTTTTCCTTTTTTGTGCAAGTCACCAGACATACAAGGCCTGAAGGCCACTCCCAAGGTGTTGGCTGCAATAAGTTTTTATCAGGGGCTGTTGCCACCGATAACTTGGGCTGACACAGGGTTACCCCCTTTACAGCCCATACGGTTGAGGCTTAGCCAGGATTTGAACACGCAACCTCCGGATTGGCATAGCGGTGCTCTACCACCAAGCCTTCTAGCCCTAATGTTGACGGACAATACCGTGACTGCCATACTTCTCGGGATCACAGTTAAGTTATTGGGACACAACCTAGAAAGACGCAGCAAAGAGATGACCCTAAAGGGATAGCACCTATCTTAAATGTCAAGTTATAAACCACAAAGGGAGACTGACTGGGTAAAACTTGTTTTTAATGTGAATTGAAATGTTTGAGAATGAGTCAAGAGTCACCTACCAACACGCTTCTTCTTGATGACAAAAGATGACATTATTCAAGACTGGTTTAGAGACCCCTAAAGACGCCACCATCTATTAATAAATAAGAAGAAAAGGATTGATTTCATGATTTGTTATAAATATTTTACCTTCATCTTTTTCATGGTAACATTTTACTTGCCCAACAGTGTTGAACCTTTTTTAACCATCAACTATGTACATGTAAAACTAAAGTATCTGAAGAAACAGAATCAGGCACATGTCAAACTCAACATGGTTTGGACCAACTTGGTCCGGAAGTTCAACTGTGCTTTAAACTTGCACAGTCCACTGCAGAAAAATGCACTCAGTGCCTCTGAAACAATTTCCCAAATTAACACATGATAACATTAACAGTGAGTTGTCCAACCGTTTGAAACCATTCAAACTGCATATTGTGTACTGTTGCACAACTGTACATAGAACTAAATAGGTAAATTGCGTACCATGTAGGTGCATTCACCACATGATATCAGATTGAATGTTGGCATAGTTTATCTATTATTCGATGCATTCAACACATGATATCATATTGCAGGCTAGCATAGTTTTTCTGTCATAGCAAACCACAGTGGATGATATTGGATGGTCAGACAGTAGGAGGGTTGACTGTGTATGGTATAGGTGCAACCACCACATGATATCATATTGCAGGCTGGCATAGTTTATCTATCACTCAAAACAACAGTGGATGATATTGAAGGGTCAGACAGTAGGAGGGTTGACTGTGTATTGTGTAGATGCATTGAACACATGACATGCATGATATCATATTGCATGATAGCATAGTTTATCTATCATTCAAAACCGCAGAAGATGATATTGAAGGGTCAGACAGTAGGAGGGTTGACTGTATATTGTGTAGATGCATCCACCACATGACATGCATGATATCATATTGCATGATAGCATAGTTTATCTATTATACAAAACCACAGTGGATGATATTGAAGGGTCAGACAGTAGGAGGGTTGACTGTGTACTGTGTAGATGCATCCACCACATGACATGCATGATATCATATTGCATGATAGCATAGTTTATCTATTATACAAAACCGCAGTGGATGATAATGGTCAGAAAATAAAAGGGTTGACTGTGAATTGCGAACGTGTGTTCTGTATCTATTATTCGACACCACAGTGGATGATATTGAATGGTCAAAGAGTAGAAGGGTTAACTATGTGCATAGATGCATCCAATACATGAGATCACACTGCAGGATGACGCAGTTTATCTATTATTAATAACCAAAATGGGTGATCATTATTGGCTGGTCAGACAGTACGAGAATTAAAGAAAGAAATACACAAATACAGAACCCAAAGGTTGATGAACTTCAAAGTGTGTTTACCTCACGATCCAACTCGGCACATTTGGAGCTCAGGCTGACTCTCTGAAAAGGGGAAATTAAAATACAAGACATCAGAACAAAACAAATAAATAAGCCCAGAATTGTTTCACAAATGCAATAACACAGTTTCCCACTTTTTTCCCAATTGCGGTACTTTCCTTTAATGTTATAAAAAAACCTACCTCAAAAGCAGGCCTGGAATTTTTTCCCAATTGCGGTACTTTCCTTTTATGTTATAAAAAAACCTACCTCAAAAGCAGGCCTGGAATTTAATCATTGAAAGACCAAGGAACTTTCATTGGAAAATCCTGAAGTCAATGGGAAAATTTTAAGGGGCACCAAAGCCATAACCAGGGGCCATGGAGGCCTGTGTGTAATTTCAGGCCTGTCCTGCTGAAAAGGTTTGGTAACAATTATGAACAGTGAAGAAATTTGTTAGAATCGCAGTCATCTTTGAGTAGATTTTTAGTTTAATAATAATAGTGGCTTCTTCTAAAGCACCCAATCCCTCACTTGGTGAATCTCATGGCACTCCAACATTATTACCCCTGGTGTGATTCAATAATTTTCAATAATTTTATTTTGCTTTAAAGCCATTATACACTTTTGGTACAGAAATTTTAAAGTTCACAGATTTACAAATAATTTACAGGGTTTACAGAAGGTAATGGTGAAAGACTTCTCTTGAAATATTGTTCCATGAAATGCCTTACTTTTTGAGAAAACATTGCAACAATATAAATTCTTGTTAGCGAGAATTACGGATTTATTTTAACCACATGTCATGACATGGCGAAACGCGCCGAAACAAGAATGGGTTTTCCCGTTATTTTCTCCCGACTCCGATGACCGATTGAACCTAAATTTTCACAGGTTTGTTATTATATATAAGTTGTGATACATGAAGTGTGGGACTTAGACAATACTGTTTACCGAAAGTGTCCAATGGCTTTAAACAAACAAAACAAAAATCATATCTTACCTCACCAAGTTCATTAGTTCTGAGGATTACTCCTTCCATAGATTTAAACTCGGCCTTCTTCAACTAGTAATAATAATAAAAACATTATGAGATTAATGAGTGAATTGTGAATTGAAAACCGACTCAACTCGACAATTGCACATTTCAATCTGATGAATTACAGCAGCTTATAATGAAAATACAAATACCTTGGAGACCAAAAATGCCTCCAAAAAATTTTGAACTCCAACAATTGTTTGCAAGATTTAGCCAAGTTATTGTAAAGCATTACAATGTAAATGTAATGGCCTTTTGGCTGGGACAGAGAAAAAACTGAACTTTAACCTAACAAGTCCTGTCAAATACCTTATACCCGTTCACAGCTCTACCACGGTACACCGACCATGCCGATCAAGTCAGAGCACTATCGCATTAAACCCCTTGACTCGCTGCCACTATGATTACACTGAGACCAATGCAGACCAAGAAATTGTTTCTTCTTCGAAAGTTATGGGTGCTGACGATGCAGTGTTTTTATTACATCCACAGAGTATTGTCGGCTACGACTTGGCTAGGAGAGAATGCAGCTTTCGACCTAGGAGATCCCACCCCGACCAAACCACGCTCATGGAGATCCTTCCAAATTTAGCCCACGTTTGGCGACGCTCTCGGCCATTTTTCCATCGTAGTAGAAGCGGCGTGTTTGTGTGAACAGGGTATAAGCGATAACATTTACTAGATCTAAACTTTTCTAACCTTCTGAGTGACAACGCTATTTCTTGTGATGATAACCGATTTGCCTGTGTCATCGTTGAACTTCAGCTTGACCTGAGCTTTGATCTCTGTCTCATGAGCTACCTACAAAATAATATGAATCATAGTAGGTATCCATCAAAAAGATGCTCATATTACAGTAAACTGGACAAATTAAATGAAATCGAAGTCAACAATAAACTTCTGACACAAACAATTCTGACATATATAATTAATAACTTTTGGAATAAAAGTTTGGAATAAAATTTGAGGTTGAAAATAGAAATTTTTACTAGAGCATGATATGAACAGACGACATCCTGATTAACATGCCGACGCAGTACCAACTGAGCTATCTTGCCCTAAGTTGGCTGTCACCCCATTTTGTCAATATCTTTTGAACATGGCCTTAGACCGCAGGGGTGAGGCTCGTGTTGTAGCTTTAGACATCTCAAAGGCCTTTGACAAAGTATAGCATACTGGCCTGCTCCACAAGCTCCATTCATATGGTGTGTCAGGAAAATGTTAGCTATAATTTCTGCCTTCCTTTCCAACCGCAAGTTGAAGGTTGTGCTTAAAGGGTCAATCTTCTCCTACTCGCTCTATCAATTCAGGTGTTCCTCAGGGCTGGGTCCTTGGTCCTACTCTCTTTCTTATGTACATTAACGATTTAATAACGATTTAAAATTTATACAAAAATTTAAAAAATTATGTTCCGGTGCCAATCAGAAACCATAAAACCGTTATGGCTTCTGACCGGCACCTCTGACTGGTTAAATTTTAAAATAATTTAAGGTTGAACAAAGAAAAATTGACTAGGGTAGGACTTGAACCTCCAATCTACGATTTAACGTGTTTAACCAACTGAGCTATCTAGAGCCCTAATGTTCTCTCTAGTTTGTCAATATCTTTGTTCGGGTTGCCAGTCCGCAGAAGCCACAATAACTGTAACTATAGTGAAGCAGAATCAGATAATATTTCCTGTTATTGTTGGTGTAATTGTTGATTGTCGTTATTGTTGTTTACCTTTGGGTCATGGATGAAGGCAGCCCCCTTAGCTCCAGGCGGCATATCACCAGTACAGACGTACTTAAGACATTCAATGACAGTCTAAATAAAGGGTACAAAAATAACAAACACTAAATTACTAATTAACAATTACAATCCAGCGTATTCACAGTCATTGGAGGATGATTTTCGAAAAAGGAAAAATAGTCTGAACTAAATTTAATTAATTCAAAAAGGGAAAATTAGACCCAATTCCATTCCACACCTTCCCAAGAAGGACATCTGCCGATCACTCCCACACTCTCTGTCTCCGCATCTTTGCACGACCAGGTTCCCGCATTCGCACCACAACCCTCACAATATATGAGGCTGCTTCGAGTGCACACTACTCCGTTTTATTCCACATCTGTTATGTCTGTTTTTAACCACGCTTCTCATTTATCAAACCTGGACTAACTAACTCATGGATTGATGGACTCAATTTTCAGCATGGTTTCTTACCGTTTTACCAGCACCATTCTGCCCCGTTATAAGAGTGAGTGGATGAAAGAATTCAATAACTTGACGTTCTCGGTCCTCATGACCAAAGCTCCGTATACCCCGGATGCTGAGTTTCTCTATTGAAGACATTGCGGCTGATGCGGTGGAGAGTAAAAATACTTCACGGCAGCATCTAAGATGTAAATGTGAAAAACAACAAGTACATTATTAATTTTGGTTTTTACCCATACACCGATGTTTGGGTAAAAACCAAAATTAACATTCTTTATCCCCGATGCAAATTTAACATCTATTATAAAACAATACAGTACTAAAGTCCACACAAGTCAGTACCAGTACCATAACATAATGAGTGAACGGCGGGCAATGTACGGACAGCGTGCACGCACTGCCTTGTAGACCCCTTTCACGGAATGGTTTTGTCCAACCAAAAAATAAAGCGTTTGCAAGGCGATGCCACAGGTTCAAAATATAAACCTGGGAATTTGCTCCAGGATCTGGTAAATTTATTGTCCTTTTTCTTCAAAAATATTTTCTCAATGGTGTTTTGAGTGCTCATTAGACGTTGTCATTGAGGATTAAGTTCGTGCCCTTAAAATTTGTGTCATGATTTTTGAAAGTGGTAAAAATGGGGCAAATCTTGTGACTAGCTGTCGAAATTATACGTGTTGGACCAGATTGTCTTTTGCGCTCGAAAGAATCTCGTAACCGTCCGGCCCGGCGGTTGTCGGGAGGAGGGTTACGGAGTATGAAAACTTTTTTTACACTTTTTATATTTTTTCAGAATCAATTGTTGAATACATAAAAAAAATAAAGAAATTGGTGTATGACCAAGGAAGGTGCGGAAACCCAACAAATTGCATGAACATGGTCCGGTATGGTTTATGGTTACTGGAATGATGGTTACAACAGTGAGGGCATTTGGTAATCATAATCATTGTAAACAAAGAAACTTCTTGACAAACATTTTTGTATTTTTATCAAACTCAAAAAAGGAACTTTTCTTCGTTTCCCATTCCATCCAACACCATGATTGAATTGAATATACTTGATGATAGGTGGATGATTTTGATTTTTGATTTTTTTTTTTTTTTTACATTTTCAACTCAAGACAAACCCTGGCTTAACCTTCAACCCTTTTGTTGGATGACATTAACAAAATCTACATATTTTGCCTTGTTTTGTCTTACCAAACACAGAGCTCTTCTGCAGCAAAGATGTGTCACTCACAACTCAGCTGGAACATGCACGAACTTGCATTGCATGGATTTGTATTGCAAGATTCGGGAACTTCCCGCGATACAGCATTCGATATGACGACAGCTGTCATTGGCTAGACTTAATATAATGGCCAATCAAAACTACTTTTATAGGCTCGTCAGGGAAGGTATGTGTTTTGGGGTCGTAGTCTGCAATCTACATTGGATATCCGGTAAACGTACACAAAATGCAGTATTGTAGAGAAGGTACCAGTCTAGTTAAACGCGCTGTTCCAAACAACAACAAGGTAACGTGAATGGTCGGAAGTTGTGAATGATTGTGATGGAAAAGTTTCCGTATGGCGCCACCACTTTTTCATTCGATATAAAATAATATAGGAACTTATTTACCTGATTGATATATCCCTTTTTGTAAAAATGAGCGAAAAAGTGGTGGCGCCAGACGGAAAGTTATCCAAATATTATTTTGCGAATCATAATATACAGTCAGTTGTGGCAATTTGATGTTGAGATATGGACCATTGCATGAATTTTTTTTTTACACGAAACGCTTTGCTGCGATAAACGTAACCCTCCTCGCGCGCGACGGCCGCTACTTCTTCTATCAAAATAACAAAAGGCTCTACTTCTACCTACTACTACAATTTACAAACACTGGGTGCGTTCGTTTAGCTCCCCCGGGTCGACCCCGGTGTGTGACAGGGTTTTTTTCCAGGACGAACGTGTGCAGATAATTACCCACGTTCGTCCTGGGGGCAAAAAACGCCACACATCGGGGTCGACCCAGGGAAGCTAAACGAACGCACCCTATAAGGTTCCCCCGTGAGCCTTATTATTATAGGGGTCTAATATTTTGGGCCTCCTTAACGCCATACGTTTTTCAAATCAGCGTTGATACTATCAACGCTGATTTGAAAAATACGACCGTTAGCCAGCAATAACTGAAGTTTCTTTTGTACTACACACTACCAAAACTTTCCCCACATAAAGACATACTCGATATACATTCATAATGCTTGCATTTCCTTTTTGTTGAGTGACATTAAAAAACATCGTCAAAAAATGCAATTTTCTGCTCGGGACTCACTGTTTTTTTCTGCTGCCGTCGGGAGGAGGTTTTGCAGCCATCGGGAGGAGGGTTACGTTATCGCAACTACGTTTGGATAGGCCTATATTTTATATTAAAAGTTTCACAATTTTACTTTTTTTTATGAATATGACAATATGAGAGTATGACTATTTTATGAGTCTTCTCTTTTAAAAGTTAGTCTTACCAACCATTTACCACCATCTATTCACACCATCATGAAAGAAATCAGCCAACGTTACGTTTCAACTCAAGATGTGTCAATAATCGGCACCTCTTCGTCTTGGGGTAAGGTAACATCAGGGGTACCCCAAGGTTCGGTTCTGGGGCCAGCACTGTTTCTCCTATACATCAACGATATCCAGGACCAAGTGCGATCCGGTTTGAGGCTGTTTGCTGACGACAGTGTCATCTATCGTGAAATACATTGCCAGGAAGATCACTGCAAGCTCCAGAGCGACATAGCAACTCTCACTGAGTGGTCTGCAAAATGGTTGATGCACTTCAATATCAACAAATGTGCTTCACTAACTATCACCAAAAAGCGCAAGCCCAGCCTCTTCCAATACAATATCCTTGGAACACCACTCGCATCAGTAGACCAGCATGATTACTTGGGAGTCACAGTGACACTTGATCTCCGCTGGAACATCCACCACCAGAAAATAATCAATAAAGCCGGCGGCACTCTTGGTCTTCTTCGCAGAACCCTCACTCACTGCACTCAAACTGTCAAAACAACAGCCTACAAAACCTTAGTACGTCCGCAATTGGAATACGCCTCTGAAGTCTGGAGTCCACATACAATAGATGGTCAAAAACGGCTCGAGCAAACACAAAGGTCAGCAGCACGCTTCATCTACAACGATTACCGAAGAACAACCTCGGTCACAGAACTCATCAACAACCTGGGATGGGAAACCCTTTATGTAAGACGCCTCCTTGCACAGTCCACCATGTTCTTTAAAATACACCATGGTCTCGTCAACATCCAAATGCCACCATCTAGGCTATCAAGCCAGCTACATACATCGCCAGACAGGATCACACTCTCAAATATACCATACCAGATGCCTCTAACGACCAATACAAATTTTCATTCTACCCAAGAACAGTTAGGATCTGGAATCATCTGCCCTCTACAGCAGTCTATGCGCCATCCATCTCAGCATTCCAACAGGTTGCCCTGTCAGCAATTAGAGTCCTACGACCTCTGGCTGGCTCTAGGCTGCTGTAAACCATGGAGGAATCCAGTCTTGCACAATGTAAATAGTGCACAACCTTTTTGTTTCCTTTTTATTATTTATTCTCTTCGCACCTTGCACCGTCGACCAATAGCGCCACCAACGCACCATCCCAGTTTAGCTTCCTACGTGAGCTGTTTAGGGATTCAACTACTCAAGACTCAAGATGCTTCCGCCATTAGATCTATCTCAGACTCTAAAGCAACAGAAGATATTACACCCAGAAGTTTAAAAAGTATGAATGAGGAAGGAAATACAAGGAGTTTGAACGGCCCGCTAAGCCCCCACAGACGGGGTGATAACTGATCAATGGACTGCTGTTGTCACCATGGATGATTAAGTTCCCTTTGTGCGCAGGGTCTGTTACCGCTTCGGACTGCACAGTGGAGAAATTACTCCCTTGAGTTTTTTAATAGTACATAATTCCAAACAAATGAACAAAACAGTAATTGCATGCGCAGTAGCTCTATACCACATGTGCATGTTAGCTTTATTGTCTGTTCGATGCGCAGTGAGATTCTGATTCTGCGGTTACCGTTAGGAAATCTGTGGCGGTACCAGACCTTGGATGTTTGATCTCCTGTTCATTGTAGCTCCTTGTATTTCCTTTCTCCATGGTCTTACTAAAAACTCTTTCTTATGAAAATCACCCAGCAATGCAGTCTGACTGGGACCATGGTGGTGTGACTGAGCAGTGAGTGTAGTGTAAAACTGTAGGCCTAGTGTTAGTTGCGATAACATAACCCTTTTCCTTTGCCGTCGGGCGGGAGGAGGGTAACATTACAATCGCATCTACCAGTGAGTTTGTCGTGAAATGAAATTCACTTTGGCTGGGACTTCCGTCCTTAACTCAGGCAGAGCACCCCACAGTAAAGTGAGATAATCGACGGCCGTCGGGGGAGGATGGACTAGTGATGGAAGGTTAAAATTAAATGTTATGTTACGGTCGCATCTTATCATCATGACTAGTCATTAGGGCTAGCTAGGCCTACCATATTTTCATGGTTAAACAAAAAATTTATCATATTATTTACGTACTAGTAACCCTCCTCGCGACAGTTTTCGCATCCTTTTTCAGCTAATAAGTAATTATGGTCTACGACCAGTCTGAAGGGTTTCCTAACTAGTCCGAGTCAAGTATTTGTGTATGTAGTGTATTTCACAAACATTGATGTACTCGAACAGACCATAAACGATACCCCCAACACACTGAGTTAAGACTTATACCCCCAACCCCTCCCCCTCCTCCCACCACAGGGCATATCTCACATCCACAGCTAGCCCCACTTGTGTGGCCAACGCAACTCTCTGAAACCAGGAATTAGAGAGTTGGCCACACAAGTGCGTGGGGCTAATTCACACCCTAAAATCTACGTTCATATAGAACTACATTCAAAGGCCTATTCATACACAAATCTATGTTTATATACAAAATATTTTTCAATTGTGAGTAAAATCAGACAACTCATTATTATATTTAACTATACATCACAGGATGCAACTGACAAGTTGAAGATGTCCGATTCCTCATCTATTCACACCATAGAAGAAATCAGCCATCATTACGTTTCATCTCGAGATGCTTCCGCCATTAGATCTATCTCAGACTCTAAAGCAACAGAAGATATTACACCCAGAAGTTCTTACGAGACGGACTCTTGGGAAACAACAACTAAATCCTCAAGAGGCTCCTCCTTTGTGGACTCCAGGAGAACCTTAGAATCTTTCTCGGATGATGATGATTATTCAGGGAGGCAGAGAAGATGGAGGAGGTCAGCTGGTGAAGAAAGAACGTCTTCATCTGGAACAGAGAGATCATCGTCATCCTATTACAGCACACACTGGGATGCTAGTGGTTCACAGACTGTGAGTAAAGACACAAATGGTGCAAAATATGTATAGAACCATTCAAGTGCAAGTGATAAAGAGTGCAAAGGCTGACTTAAATATAGACTTGATGACAAGTCATTCTTGCTGCCCCAAACACACATTCTGCCGTTCATGCAACAGTCTCAGTGCGATTATCATTCTTGCAATGGTCGTAGGTACATTGTAGTGCATGGCAAGGTCTGTCAGCAGCTCTATTTTACCACTGACTCACATACTGGGATCAAGGATGTGTGTACCGTCCCCGTAACTACACCGCCCTTAACAATTATCTACTTGATTTCAAACTAAAGTATTGTACCCATTATTTACTATTTCTCATCAGAAAGGTGTGTGGTTTGTTTTGGAATAATTTTTTTTTTCTTCTTCTTTTTTTCTTCACTGGCTTTTAGAGGGTAACTCCTTTACAGTCTGAAAGGATGTAGGCATGGGTATCACCCATTAAGAGCTTGTCTGGTAGAGCAGAAAGCACTACCTTCCTAATTTTTTACTAAGCAAGTAATGGCTAAGAGAGTTGCTCAAGGCATGGAGGTCTAATTCTACCTCCATGCTCAAGGGCACAAGTTGCATGACCAAGATTCTAACCCACACTCTGCAGCTGACAACACCAGAACTTTGGTTCGGTGAACTAGAATATTCGGCTACAGTTTTATTTCCAAAAGATTCATTTTCATCTTTTCAATCACAATTTCTTTTTTAATTTTAGGATTCTGAGGCATATCACGAAGCAAGCGATAAGGTGCTTTCCATCCAGCAACACTTCATCAAGTCAAGACTCAAACATCTCAAGACAACTCTGCATAAACCCAAGACAGACGATGATAAAAAGATGCAGCAAGAAACCCCACCCAGGTCTGAAGACAGGGGCGTGTTCTGCCAGAACTTAATTTCCATTTTGGAAAGAAAGAAAACAACAAATCTTGGTGAGGAAAGAAAACGTCATGTTAACTACTTTACATGCAAAAACATTCCTTGACCACAACATTATTTTCACCTAAAAATATTGATGCCATAATGAACTCCTGACTTGACAATTTTAAAGTTCTCATAATGAATTTCAGGATTTGATGTTGTCGTGTGAGAAAATTGAGTGAGCATGCACTCACTGTGATTCGCAGACCCTCGGCCGCGAGCCACAGCTTTAAATCTGCCATGGTATGCTAGAATCTCTCAATGCTCAGTCTTGCCTCCTATTGAGCATAATATAATGACAAACAATGGTGGCAGCTTGTCCATTCTTGTTTGCCACAACAGGTCAAAGGTCTGGCATCCGGGGTTACACAATAACCCCAAGGGGTAAAGGGGTTTTACAAGGCATGATTTCCAGAACCTGCTGTCCCTCTTTGTACGGGTCAAACCAAGTGTACAGATAGCCATCCTTCACCAAACAAAGCCTAAACTCAAGGGATGAGAAGTTACTGCCTAGTAACAGAAAACTTCTATTTTCTCCTGATAAGCATACTGTCCTTGGCCCAAGCTCATAAAGCTGTTTACCCGTAAGCGAACGTGTGTGCTGAGCAGAAAAATATGCGTAAGCATAAACGTATTTCACCATGATTTTCAAGTAAGCAAACAATTTCTAGGCGCGCATGCACATTCACCATAGATTTGCATTGTTATGTCACTGGTATGCTTAGAGCTGGTTATCCAACATTTACCCCAGCTTACGCTAAACAGCTTTATTAAATAGAAGTTCTGCTAGAAAGGTGCGCTCCGTAAGCACAAAATGGTTGCTTACATGTTTTAAGAAATTGGGCCCTGCTCTTTAATCTACTTATCTAGCATTAAGGATACTGTTCCTAGAAGCTTCTTGGACTATAAATCCAGGACTTTTTAAAACGCAGAATTGCCCTCATTTCAACATATTATGTCATAAGATCTGGATCCAAGTTTCAGACTTTTTTGTCAGCAATGACTCTTACGCCTGGAACACTTTCACTGTACAAAGTTTTTATTATTATTCTTTTTATTAGACTCTCGGCGAAGGAACCAAACGTTTCAAAAAACATCAAAAGATGACAAGAAGATCCTCATTGACAGAGAAATTGTAAATAGATTGAAAATTGAGAATCTTCTATCAGCAATGAAAAGGGTAAGTGAACAATTCTCTTTACAGTTTCGTAGATGGGGGGAAATGTTTTTTGGGAACTGTGCCTTTGATGATACAAGCATGAAATTTGGCATGCAGTCAGAGTATGTCATGAAAAAGAAACTTGGCCAAGGGCCATGGGAGATAATTATTTTTAAAAATATAGGCACAATAGCAAGCAGTGAGAGCCATTTTGACAGTTCTAAGAATTGCTTGCTATTTCATGTTTATTCACCCATTTTATTGTTATTGCAATTCTGGAGTACTTACAGGCACACATCACATTACTAAAACTGTGCGAACAAAATGCAACACTGGGTGGCACCACTTGTACTATCCTACATGCGCATAGTATTCCAGAACCCAACTTAATAGAGCTGCTTAATCAGACGATTTTGCTCAACAATTTCCTGCTTAGCAGAAATGAGCAGAATACCAGTCAGAAATGGTACATGTGACATGGTATTTTGGCTGGTAACCTTACTCTGATGAGCATAATATTGATGTGCGTAGCTTATTTTTGTGCTTAAAATGAAATTGAAATTGGGCCAGCACGGCATACCTCCCATGTTGCTATAAACATGTGACGTCAGTGGGAAGGCTGTACTGAGGGTCTCATAATCTTAATCTTAAGTTCTGTGATTTCTTTTCTGTTTAGGCATCATCTAGCCGTACTACTGATGCACTTGAATCCTGTCAGCAATGCCGGTAAGTATTGACAACAGACTGTGTAATAGACCGATCCAGTAGGCTCCGCCCACGGCGCAGGTGTGAGCAAGAACACGTGGGGCTCTCCAATGCCTTTCTGCACAACTCTGCCATGCGCGCCAAGACACGCGCACGCACGTGGGACCTTATTTATCGGACCTTCGTTGCGTTGTGATTGGTCAATACGCAATGGGGCGGAGCTTAGTGGATCGGTCTATTCTAGTGTATATTCAAGTACAAGGTTCTTCTATGCACAAACAAATTCTGGTCTTGTTAAAGTTTGAGCTACACACCCTGCAGTCTTTTAGATTTGTCTACTACGTAAGCCCTGAACAAGATTATTTTATAATAAATGGTTTATTGCAGGCTCTGTTGCTTTATGGAGGCAACAAAAGTAATCGTCACCGCGCCCCTGATCATTCCCTTGAATTGCCCCAAAGGAAATCAAAATTAGCCTCTCCCCGTTTACCACAGAAAAACTACCAAAGGATGAGGGCCCAATTTCATAACGTTGTGAAGGAGAAAATTCTGGTTAGCAAATTAAAATGACCAGGGGTAGATTTCACAAAGATTTAAGACTAGTCTTATCTCGAGTTAGGACGAGTTAGGACTAGCCATACCTTTTTTAATAGCTTCTAGGACTAGCCCTAAGTTAGGACTGGTAACCCTAACTCTTTGTGAAATCGACCCCAGGGCCCAGTTTCATAGAGCTGCTTAAGCACAAAAAGAAGATAAACACAGCAAAATTATGCTTACTAGAATAAGGTTACCTTTCACTGGTATTCTGCTCATTTCTGCTAAGCATACAATTATTAAGCAATATTGTCTGCTTATACATGTATGCAGCTCTATGAAGATTGGCCCAGGGTACCAGTCACAGCAACAGAACTGGTATGGCTGGTAACCTAAGTTTTTTGTGCTTACAGGCTTTATGAAATTGAGTCTAGGTTTGTGATTGAGTCTTCATTTTTGAATTTACTACTTCAGATTATCCCAGGAGGCTGTGCTGAAGAGGACGTTCGTCCGAAATAAAACCTCCAAGCTTGGGAATGAGTTGACTGATCAAAAGGTGGACTTGGAAATTAGCACTAAGGTAAAAGTCAAGACATCTTGGGATTTACCTTTCATTTAATCAACTCTAGTAGTGAAGCCAGTAGTGAACTTAATCACTATACAAGCCAAGAACCCTGGAGAGAAGACAAGGAAGCAAGTTTTGCTATTCAAAAATAATTTCTGTACCTCTGCGAGGTACTATTTTTCGGAACATTTTGAAACTTCCGGAGTCATCATTTTTTTGCGAAAACAATGTTACCCCGACTTGACAAAGGAAAGACAGCCGGGATTTGTTGTTCTTTTATGAGGATGTGTTTATAACGTTAATTCGCAAAACCTTTGCCATGAGCCACGCCCGATAATCTATACCATGGTATGCTAGAATCTCGGAACACTTTGACTTACTCTCACATTACAATAACAATGGTGGCAGCCTGTCCATTCCCAGATGCCACATTTAACTAACACAACATGGTGGAATGTCTGCAGTCCTCTAAATAACCCATTGTACCAACAGCAATTACTATGGTGCCCTGTGCTTTTGCTGCGGTGTCCTTTGCAAAGTTCTAATACAAATTTTTTACTTTCCTCGTAAAACTGTTTGGTTGCAGAAAACACCATAATGTCTGTTTGTATGTATTTGTTATTCATTATAATATTTAATAAATTGTATGTTTTGATTTGACTGCAGGATCCATTGACTGCAATAGGGGATTTAGCCCGGTCACTACCAAAGCCGAGTGATAATCCTGAAGAGATATGGGCCAAATTACTGAATCAAGGGATTACATGATGACTGTAGCGGACAGGGTCAGTATTGGTTCATCTTTGGAGATGGCATGCTGTAATCTTTGTTACTTGTTACTTATTTGATTATGTTGACGATCCTCCATGGTATGGCACTCACTTATATCTTGAGTTCGGACGGGTTACTTGACTTAACTTAGCACCAGCCTCAAGTTTTTAATATCTCCTAGGACAAGTCCTCTTATATCTCCTAGGACTAGTCCTAACAAATTCTTTGTAAAATCAACACCAAGGCCTAATTGTATAGAGCTGTTTAGGGAGACAACAGTGCTAAACAAGTTTTCTGTCAAGCAAAAATAAGCAGGAAACCCCATCACAAATTGTGCATTTGACATGGTATTTTGGCTGGTAACCTTTTCTGGGCCTAATTTATAGAGCTGCTTATTTAAAGCCATTGGACACTTTCGGAACAGAAAACAAAATTAAAAGTTCACAGATTTACAAATAACGTACAGGGTTTACTGAAGGTAATGGTGAAAGACTTCTCTTGAAATATTATTCCATGAAATACTTTACTTTTTGAGAAAACATAAAAACAATATAAATTCTCGATATCGAGAATTACGGATTTATTTTAACTGACTCTGATGACCAACTGAGCCTAAATTTTCACAAGTTTGTTATTTTATATATAAGTTGCGATACACGAAGTGTGGACCTTGGACAATACTAATTACCGAAAGTGTCCAGTGGCTTTAAGGAGACAATTTTGCTCACAAATTGTGTGCTTGCCCCAATTATAGCAGGATACCAGTCAATAATATTGCATGTGTCATGGTATTTTGGCTGGTAACCATATCATCTGGTATTAGTGAGTAACAAATTGTTTGTGCTTAGTTACTTTTATGCTTTTTAAAGCACCTCAATGAAACTGGGCCCTGATCAACACAATGTCCTCTGCCTCCATGGTGGTTGGGGGTGGTTGGGGTTGGTTGGGGAATGACCACAGCTATAATGATACAACAAAAAGGAAATACAAACTCATGACGAGTGTTAATTTGGGGTTTTCGTTTTATTGAAAAGTCTGAAAATGTGTCTGCTATATCCCCTTGGGCCCCCTTTGGCAACCTTTCTAATTGTTAAATCCGGTATAATCTTTACAAAAACTTTTAGTTGTATAACACCTGCAACAAAATATTCCAATTCTTCCCCGAAAGAAAATCTTTAAAAAAAATATAAATATGCTTTTTAAATAAGTTAAGCTGGTGTTACACAGGCTTCAGCACCCTTCAGAGAAGTGGCAAGGCACTTGGAATAAAGCTAAGAAAACAACAGTTAGTTTATCTTTATTGCCTGTACACACGTTTCAGAGGGGCCTGCCAGAGTCGCACCGATCCAAATAGATAAGGAGTGACTCTAGGTTCCAGTCACTCCTACGTAACTGTTTCAGGCATCAAACTTTTCATGTACTTAATTCAGAATTTGGTTAGGCGCGACTCTGGAGCGTCTGTCTGAAACGAGTGTTACATCGATTGCGTAGACTCACTGTATCCATTGGGCGATTAATTAATTTAAAAATAAACATAGATGTGTTTTGGTCTTGTTGTCCCATTTTGGGGAAACAAAGAAGAAAAAACAAATATGTTTACACTCTCTGGACATATCCCCTTAAAAAAAATGAAATCCTTTTGTTGAAATTTTAACTTTCCTTGATACGGTAAACTTTTCAATTTTGACTACGTGTGTTTAGTAGTTGTTCCCAACCACCAAAAAAGGAAAGTTATCAAAAATAGAACCAAAAGGTTAATATGAAAAATGCAGTACAGAAAAATCTATAATAAGCTTAAAGGCAATGGACACGTTTGGTAATTACTCAAAATATATAATACATACCATTAAAACTTACTTGGTAACGGGCAACATAGAGCTGTTGATAGTATAAAACATTGTGTGAAATGACTCCCTCTGAAGTAAAGTTGTTTTTGAGAAAGAAGTAGGATTTCTCATTAAAATATTTGAATCTGGAAAAGACTTCAAGCCTGCAGCCTTTTTCATGCATCTGAAAGTGCACAAACTTGTGCAACAAGGGTGTTTTTTAATAGATGTTAAATTTGCATCGGGGATAAAGAATATTAATTTTGGTTTTTACCCATACACCGAAGGGTGTTTTTCTTACATTATTTTCCTTGCAACTTCGATGACCAATTACGCCAAAATGTTCACAGATTTGTTATTTTATGCATATGATGGGATACACTAATTGAGAATATACTTGTCTTTGACAATTAACAATAGTGTCCAGTGTCTTTAAATATATTGACAATACCAATGCGCCACAGATCCTGGATTTAATACAAGATACGATTTGTACACAGCTCAATTAAGCGCGGTTTATACTTCCTGCGAATGCGAAGCAAACTTGGGGTCACAACTATATTTTCGCTGCGTTGTAAGCAAGAGAGTTGGGCAGAGTTCAACTGCTACAAATTGTTCGTTGCAAATTTGTGATTTCAACATTTGCTTCGCATTCACATTGGCAGGATGTTGTGAATTTGTGACGTCAATATTCGCTTCGCATTCACATTGGCAGGATGTTGTGAATTTGTGATTAACAGAAAGTACAAAGAACCGGGCTTTAGCCTTTTCGAGGTATGGTGACCACTATAGGAGTGCACTGTGTGGTTTGGGTGTATACACACAGATTTATCCAAACCTTGCATTGCTCACTCGGGTGAGCCCCTGACAAAAGCTAATCGAACGATCACACTCACTCTCTCGTGGTGATGGCTTGCACCTCAGGTCACCCCCTAGTGACCCACTCCACAAGCAGGAGATGGGGGCTGACCGGTGAGCCCCGTCAAAGCTATTCGAACATACCGCGACAGACCAGGGTCGGCCCAGGGAAGCTAAACAAACGCACCCAGTATTGTGTCCACCATATTTTTTTTTTTATTTTTTTTTTTGTATTTTTATGTGAATTTCCGAATAAATAATAATAATAATAATATCTCAAAATGGCTTATGGAAGAAAACATTCAATCTTATATTTAATGGAGATTGCACTGTCTGGTTATTACTAACTTTTGATATGAAGAAAGGAAACACATCTCAAAACCTGCTTCGCCTTTATTTTTATAAAACTCTATTATTTATGTGGCAGTTATGATATAAAATGTAAATATTTCCCACAGTGCAGTATCCAAGTTAATTAATTGATTGTTAAAAACAAACATCGTAAGGATGTAACCATTTTCAATAAATATATTTATTTTTACGTTTTGTCTTTTCAGATTGTTGAATGTTTTTCGTTTGTTTCTTACTTATAGGCACTAGAAACTTTTGGTAATTACTCAAAATAATTGTACGCAAAAAACGTGCTTTGAAACAAGCAATGAAGAGCAGTTGAGAGTATAAAACATTGTGAGAAACAACTCCCTCTGTAGTAACGTAGTTTTTTGAGAAATAATTAATTTCTCGCTAAAATATTTGAACTAAAGTCAAGACCACAGCTGATGTCTTGAATTCACGACGGCATCTGAAAGCACACAACTTGTGAGACAAGGGCGTTTTATCTTCCAATATTCTCTCGCAACTTTGACGACCAATTGAGTTCAAGTTTTACACAGCTAGCGCATAAATGCGGTGCTTGCCATGTAAGCTGAGAATGGTGATGGGATCATAAGCGCAAGTTCAGGGGTTAGCAGAGCCATGAAAGTAGGCCCCGCTTATTCACCACTGCGAAAGACAAAATGATTTTGGGTCCAATTTCAAAATCCATTGCATGGGAAAATCTTTTTGGATACATTACATGTGTCACCATTTATACCATCCCTGATATCTGGCATGGGTGTTCCCTTGTGAATAACCATATAACAAACAATATCAACATATAACCAACCAATATAAACATATAACCAACCAATATAAACATTTATCTTCAAGTACGCGCTTATCCTCCTATCGGATTCGCAGAATGGAGTGGTGATAAAAACCTATATTGCACGGCTAATATCACTACCTGCATCTTGTGTGTTCTCTGGTTACGCGCCAAGTTTGCTTGAAGATGAGTACATTATCACACACGCCCTCGCGGAAATACGGAAAATATAGCGCGTCTGCGTCCCATATCCAACTCGGCCTTCGCCTCGTTGGATATGGGACGCAGAAGCGCTATATTTTTCCGTATTCCACTCGCGCTTGTGTGATAACTTATAATAACCAACCGATATAAACATATAACAACCAATATAAGCAACAATCAAAAACTAAACTAAATTCATGTTCTCATACTTGTACAACACTTTCCCCTCAACTACAGAATGTTAACCTACAATCCTCTTAAAGAAGTATTAATGTTTCTACCAATACTGTATTATTAAATAAATTTACATAAACTAAAGTGCGTTAAACTGCAGCCCTTTCCCTTCACTTATAACAATAATACTCATTCTTATATAGCGCTTTATCACAAGGTAAGAAAACTTACCATTCCGGTAAAATATCTTTGATTATTCCCCTAAAGATGCATAGAATGGCATAATAAGACCAAGCAGCCAAGCTCACTCAAGCTCTGGTGTTTCTTAATAACAGAGTATGGGTTCAAGTCCGAGTATCTTCACTTGTGTCCTTAAAGGCACTGGACACTATTGGTAATTACTCAAAATCATTATTATCATAAAAACCTACTTGGTAACGAACAGTGGAGAGCTGTTGGTTGTATGAAACATAAGTATTTGAATTAAATTAGAGACCTCGGCTAAGGTGTCGAATTCAAGCATCTGAAAGCGTACAATTTGTGCGACGGGAGTGTTTTTTCTTCCACTATTCTCTCACAACTTCGGTGACCAATTGGGTTCAAATTTTCACCTGTTGCAGTTTTTATTATTTTATGCGTATGTTGGGATAGACCAAGTGAGAAGACTGGTCTTTGACAAAAACCAAAGGTGTCCAGTGTCTTTAGGCATGACACTTATGACTGCTTCATCCTACACCATGCTTATTAATATACACCGTAGGGGCAATACTCCAATACAAAATACACTGATTCCCTCTCGTACATAAGCACCCCAACCCTCCCCTCCCTTCCTAAAATCTTCTAAAGAATTCCTGAGACATCAAGCATTCATCAAGCATTCACAATGAATGCTGTCTTTCATTTGTAACTAGTGTGTGTGCCTTCAATTATTTTAGTCTGTTCTGTACATTGTTCTTTCTCATACATACCTATGTATGTTCACATATTCTGGGGGTTCCCATCCAACAAGCTTGCTGTTAGGAAACCTGCCATCGATTTCGCCAAACTCTTCCTAACTTCCCGATTAATCTTAGGACTTGGGACGAGTAAAGTTCTGTATCCAAAGACATAAGGCGCATTGAGCCCATCCTAAGTTAGGATGATTTACTCGTCCTTACTCGAGATAGGATTAATCCTAGCATTTTGTGTAATCGGCTGCTGTACTTAATCTACCGGTATTTAGTTTAATTTAAATCTGTGGACATTGTGTTTTGTTTCGTACAAAAAGTACCCAGACCCTTTCATCTCATTTGCTTTTATACACTTCCTCATATTAACTACCTTATTAAATCTGTTTGCACTTGAATAGATTTTAGTTAATTAATTTGATATAGTTCAATATGAACTTATGATTATTGATGCATTGTGTGAGACAATGAATGAGTGAGAACAGGTAGAAAAATAAACATACAGTTTTAAGATTCAGGAAAAATTTACGATGTTTCCCCTTTTTTTAATTAAAACGTAAGGAGAAATTTTGGGTAGTCTCAAGGGATTGTATAAATTCATACACATGATTACGTTTTTATATGCCTATTTAACTTTGCATAGATGTAAAGTTACACATTACTCTACACAGCATTAAAGCCATTATACACTTTCGGTACAGAAAGAAAAAAAAGTTCACAGATTTACAGGGATTTCAGAAGGTAATGGTGAAAGACTTCTCTTGAAATATTATTCCATGAAATGCTTTACTTTTTGAAAAAACATAAACAACAATATCAATTCTGGATAGCGAGAATTTCGGATTTATTTTAAACACATGTCATGACACGGCGAAACGTGCGGAAACAAGAGTGGGTGTTCCCGTTATTTTCTCGCGACTCTGATGACCAATTGAGCCTAAATTTTCACAGGTTTGTTATTTTATATATAAGTTGTGATACACGAAGTGTGGGACTTGGACAATACTGTTTACCGAAAGTGTATAATGGCTTTAAAGCCCTATAAACTATAGTCCAGTCTTTGGCCATGTGTCACTGTCAGTGTAGTATTTTAAATCAATGACAAATTCAAAAAACAAACACATGATCATACAGGCTCAGCTTCATCGGCCCTCGTTATTCCGTCTACGTTTATCATCTCGTAACTCTCACCATTCATCTTTTTGGTCGGTACGCTTATGCTACTAAGATCTTCTTCGTCTACCTCGTTATCGGGGAGGAGGGGGTAACCCGCTTCTAGACGATGTTTCTGAAGTGCTGGACCCCAGTCGAATTCTGGCTTTAACCCATTTTGAAATCTCTGGATAACAAAACAAAAAAAAGCAAACGAAATCCAATAAAAGGTGGCAAAGAGTGGCTTCTTATGGCACTCAGGTCCGTCACGCAGTGGCGCTCATGGCGCTTTAACATTATTACCACGGGTCACTGGGCCATAAATCATTCCTTAGACCATCTTAGCTCCCTGGGGAGTACACAGCCTGTGCCGCCAAATAAATAGCGCATCAAAGCTAATCCATCACAAGTATCAACTCTGCCCTCACAGGTCCCCGTTTACCCCTGGGTGGAGAGAAGCAATTATAGCGAAGTGTCTTGCTCAGGGACACAAGTGGCACGACCGGGATTCAAACCCACACTCTGCTGAACAGAATCACCAGAGCTTGAATTCGGTGCTCTTATCCGCTCGGCCACGACACCCTACAGATGTAAAAGTTCTTCCAAAATAACAATAAGAAAAGTTGATAATCACCTGAAATTTTGTTTATAATGATGCATAATATAAGTTTTCCCACAAGCGCGAGTGGAATACAGAAAAATATAGCTCTTCTGCGTCCCATATTCAACATGGAATATGAAAAATATACAGGGTCTGCGTCCCATATCCAACTGGGCTTTGGGCCTCGCTGGAATCTGGGTTTTTTTCCGTATTCCACTCGCGCTTGTGTGATAGAAAGTTATCAAGCAAAGCATGTGACAATCAGAATATGACACAAACGCGCCACTTTTGAATTTTCTTTATCTTCTTATAAACTGTACAGTTTGCGTTTATAAAGGCACCGTGCGATATAAGTTTATAACACACTCCTTGTTGCTATGAATCAGCTGATCAGAATCAAGGGTTCAAGCCTGCTTGAAGATTCCAGCATGCCTTTTTGCTCACTCATATCCCCTGGAATTGGTTCATAATGAAATGTAAGAGAGTCTAGCCCAATCCAAGGTTTAAAAAAGGCCCTAACATTTGGTCCTACATGTACATGGTCAACACTCACCTCTCTCCACGTTCCTTTGCCATACCGAATGACATAATAAACAGCATAGATTGGTATGGGGACTACCCCAGCTAAGATCATCAGCCATCCTAACGCCTCGGCCCAGTTTGGGTATGTATACTCATAGTATGTCAGAGACTCGTATGTCGCTGCCCAAAACAGAAATATGAACTGCAAATAGAAAGACAAGACATAGTATTATTATAACCAGTTCGTTGTGGATGACCTAATATAAGGCAGAAGTTTTATGCGAGGCAGAGGTCTGACAAAATGTTTGCACACTGAAAATCAATAAATGAAAAGACAAATTTATTTTGTATGTTTAAAATTACATACAATAATATTAACAAACAAAATAGAACAAGTCAATTCCTGACTTTAAGCCATTGAAAACAACTGCTGTTGGAGACATTTGATCTTAAATATCTGGTTAACTTGAGGCATTACTTTGTTCTTGAGTGAACGATTATTCACAATTCAATAATCTAAATTTCGGGTGGGTTGAAATTTGTTGCCATTGATTCTTCTGAATCTGAATGGCCCTTTATTATATTAACAGGGATATGATAGGCTGTTTAAAAACAAAAACAAACTCTGAGGGCAGCATGCAATAATAATAATATTAATAATAATAATTTGGGGGGGGGGGGCTAATCATCCTTACTCGCAGCTAAGAGCTGAATTGCAAAGGACGTGGCTACAACGTGCAAGGGCACCTCTGGCTGCCAGCTACATCAACCCATTTTGACCACGGAGCACAGCCAAAATCGAAAGTGTTTGATTTTTCCCGAAACCGGATGGAAAACCCTCGTGGCACAGCAGAGAATCAATGCACAACTCAACTCACATATGGCCCTGGCCAGGAATCACACCGGGGTCACCTTGGTAAGAGGCGAGCACTTTACGCACAAGCCAACCATACCAAGCTCGAACACTTGGGAGCATGACGGCCGATATCATCATTAATCTTTGGTTTAAAAAGCCCATCTGGGGCATTTTGATATGGTTTTATCTTAAAGTTTTTTTATGAATTTGACTCCTTTTAAAACGTTTTTAGTAGCAAAAAAAAACACCATAATTCCGGTTAAAAACGGAGAAATCACATCCCTGTATTATTTACTGACCGCAATAATTGCTGGCGATAGGAACTTCCAACAGACTTTCCAGTAAATGCTGAGCTTGAATCCAAGCATAACTTTCATGTCGGCCATAAACCGATTTGCTCCTGCAGAGTAAACAAAACAAATAATGTCCATGATTATTTTGTTGATTAAATTAATAAGTCAATATTATATTTTACAAATAGCACTGTAGCGTAGTGTGCGCCAACTCCTCCCTAGATCGCAACTTGCCAATAAATGGATCTGAATTAAAGGCACTGGACACTATTGGTAATTACTCAAAATAATTGTGAGCATAAAAAACTTCCTTGGTTATGAGCAATGGAGAGCTAAAGAGTATAAAAGATTGGGAGAATTGGCTCCCTCTGATGTAACATTTTGTTTTAGAAAGAGGTCAATTCTCACACGGATATTAAAAGACTTCAGGCCTGAAGCCTTTAATTAGACATCTGAAACACACAAATTTGTGCAACAAGGGTTTTTTTTTCTTTCATTATTCTCTTGCAACTTTGATGAACAATTAATTGAGTCCAAATTTTCACAGGTTTGTTATTTTATGCATATTTTATAGTGGGATATACATGGATATACCAAGTGAGAATACTGGTCTTTGGCAATTACCAAACGTGTCCAGTGTCTCTAATCCCCTCTCCCCAAGATAGGAGCTTGTCAGGAAATGCATCCCCAGATGCAGGAAAGGTGCGTGGCCTTCTCTCAGTACTTGATCTAATGATAATTGAGTGCAATGGTGACTATATCCTGAAGGTGCATGGCCTTCTCTCAGTACTTGATCTAATGATAATTGAGTGCAATGATGACTATACCCTGAGCACAGAAGTCTGTTCACATTTTCCTGTGGGATTTTAACATGACAGACTTTTTCTGCACATTGAATGCTAACATTGGAGTAGCAATT
Organism: Asterias rubens; assembly: GCF_902459465.1. Taxonomy (NCBI): domain Eukaryota; kingdom Metazoa; phylum Echinodermata; class Asteroidea; order Forcipulatida; family Asteriidae; genus Asterias; species Asterias rubens. Next base: position 62,527 of record NW_022985695.1, read on the forward strand.
AAGATGATTTTGGTGCAGTTTGTGAACCATCTTGCTGGGATGAGAAGGTTCATCATCAAGTCGAGCGCCATTGGGAAGCTCAAGCCTGGCCAGTGATTTTTCTCCGGATGTTCTGATCCAGCATGCAGGAGCGTAGTTCCTCAGCGCTGGCCAAGCCGGTGTCTGGTTTCAGGGTGTCTAGGAAGGAGAGACATCTCCTCCCACGAGAGGCCTTGCCTTGGGTGGGCTCCCAGAGGATGGTTGGGCATGCGGCAAGCTCCGAGTGGCGGACACAGTGTCTTGATGATGATGATGTGGAAGGTTCAGACTTTGTCTTCATTGAGAAGTGTTCCAACGACGTCCGGAACTACGTGCAGGCACTCTACCAACTGAGCTTATCTAGCCCTATGTTGACGGTCTCCTAATTTGTCAATCAGGGGTTCCAGTCATTTAATAAGCAATACATAAAAGTGAAAGGGGTGAAACAAAATGAAATTGCAAATCTCACCGTATAAGTAGCCAATAACGATAGCTTCCACAAAACCGATGATTAAAATAGAAAATCCTGCCGAGTATGACTCCATCAATGAGAACAAATAGATACCACCCTGAAAACAAATAAACAATTTGAATTCCCTTAGAAACTCTACACACCATACTATTGGCTGACCATGATGGGGGTTAGGGGGCATGTCCCCATTTGATGTTTCTTATTGGACACTAATTCGGAGACTGAACATCAATTTCATTTTTGAAATGCATTTATCTTTGTGGACAGCAAATGAAACATACGCAGTTTGAAAAGTGGTTCAATGTGTGAAAGTTTTTGTTTGTAAATCAGTTCATTAAACACTTCATTCATATGTAACCTTGTGGGGTAGTGTCACGGCCAATTATACTCGGTGATAAATCAATAAAACATCTGAATTATAGAAATCAATACATTAAATCTGTTTGGGTGTTTTATTCCTCTCAAGGTTGCTCTTATTACATTGACAATAATATGTCTGCGAGCTTTTATTTTAACGATTTCATTTTTGATAAATATTTGGTTGAACAAAGAGATATTGACAAAAAGCAGCATTTGAACTTGTGACCTAAGGGTTGCGTAACCAATAGCTATTTAGGTTGAATGGGCCATTTGTAAATCATTGGCTAATGTTCGAAAAAACGCACCCTTGGATTGACATACTGGTGCTGTACCAACTGAACCATCCAGCCCTAATGTTGACGTCTGCTACTAATTACCAACAATTTATATAAATTTGTTTCAATCTAAAAGTCACACCGTAATATCAACCCTCCAGAGTAATATGTTTGTGTATGGTATTAAATGTCCAAAGTCGGGCAAATAAAATTTTTACCAACTTGCGAAAAGTTAAAATTGATTTTCATACTTCAGTGAAAACTAGTACAAAGCTAATGTTATACAAACATGAACCCCTGTTTGGAATCATGCCTGGGGGGGGGGCACTATGTGGAATGGGTTTTCAGTCTCCTGTTGATTGAGTGGGTCCCCCTGGAATAATTCTCTGTGGTTTTCCCACCCACATCTAGAACTGAAACATCCTTCCATGTCTGCTCTCCATTGGGTTCTTGGATAGTACAAAGTGTATGGCTACTAAATTAAATTGACTGAGAATCCTGACTTATACCATGACAACAAAACCCCTTTCATGATATCTCACACTTGTTATAACAAAACCCCTTTCATGATTTCTCACACTTGTTATAACAAAACCCCTTTCATGATTTCTCACACTTGTTATAACAAAACCCCTTTCATGATATCTCACACTTGTTATAACAAAACCCCTTTCATGATATCTCACACTTGTTATAATCCTGACTTATACCATGACAACAAAACCCCTTTCATGATATCTCACACTTGTTATAATGTGAAGCTAAAAGGCCCACTTTAAAACCCTCTTTGAAAATTCACATTCAAGTCTGATATTTTTGCAATGGCTTCTCGACCAGAATAAATTACTAAACTTGTTTCTCAAGACCACATTTTCCCTCAAGGTTACATCTACATTGTCATCTATCCACCATCCGTCCCCCCCATGCCCCCCCCCCCATCCACCCATTAAAAAAATTAGCAATTACATTCACAAGCGATCGTTCAGGAGTCAGTGTTAAGTAGAGCAAAACTGTTTTCTTACGTTTGTCACCATGGGTAGGGCCAGCAGGAAGCAGGTGATGCACGTTACCAGGGTGATCCATATCTTATATTTGAAGATACGAGGGAAGAATGTTTGCAGCTCATCACATATGGCTGTGATTACCGTCTCCATCATCACAAACTGTCAACGGAATCAGAACATTCAGTTAACATCGGCCTGGGATCGGAACGGAGTGAAAAGCCCCATTCACACGATAGCAGTTTAGCAAGGGTCCCTTGCTAAATTAGAGCATGGTTGTAAAACTTTACAAAATGTACCCTGTGTAAAAGGACAATAATTGTTTCCACTGTCCAAGTTCCCTTGGAAAATCTTGTCACGCTTTGCTACATTATACATCCATGTTAAAAATAAGCAAGGGACCCCAGTTAAATTGCAGTCTTTGTGAATAGCACTTAATTAAAGAAGCTATTGACACAATACAGTTAAAGCAAAGGACACCTTTGGTAATTGTCAAAGACCCATATTCTCACCTGGTGGTTCCCAACATATGCTATCAATAGACTGTGCAAATGTGGTCCCAACCTTACGGAGTTTTACGTTGGGGAGATTTTGTTTCGTCCATTACTTTAGTTTAATATAATTTATGACCATAAAAATGACATATATGTCATTTTATGTGGTTAAAAATGTAATACTAATTAACAACATATATATAAGTAAAAATAAAGTCAACATAATAACAAAGAAAAACCGATATTTAAACTTGACCTCAGGTCAGGTTACTTGTAAAAAATTACGAATTTGTGCCCATCTCCGATCACGAAACTTACGCAGACGCTTGTTTATGCCGCGCGGGGTGGAAAGCCTTTTCATTGGTCGCTTAGGCGTCGGCTTCCTCTTTAAAATGCATAACACGTTTATCTAACGCCCTTGCGACCATCGTGCGTCTGCGTATAAACCAGCTTTCAGTAGTTTCACATTCGGGCGTAGATTTACAAAAGGGGTTTCAAAAAATTTAAGATCAAACAAACATCCTTGTCCCAGTTTTACTTTTGTCTATACATAGACTTTAACCGATAATTGTGTATTAGTTTAAAAAGCTAAAACTAATTTGGACAAGCTCTAATGGGTATTTTTGTTGTTCAGATTCGGCATTGAGAAAAAATTAAAGCAAGGATTTGATTCATAAAAAGATTAAGTTTTTCAGTTGTCGTGTTTTCTCGCTCCAGTGCGTGCGAGACTTGCACAGTCTATAACAAACCTGTGACAATTTGTGCTCAATTGGTCATCGGAGTTGGAAGGGACTAATGAAAGTGAAAACACCCTCATCACACAAATTTGTTTTGCTTTCAGATGGTTAACAAATATGAAAATACTTCATGCCTGAAGCCTGCTGAGTGCACCAGAGCACCTTATAAATCCTTAAAAGGTGCTACATAAATCAGTCACACAATTCATAAAAACTTCACAACCTGTCTTTAAAAAGTGTTTCTCTTTGTTTAAGCGCCATATGAGGAGCATCTTCTTGGTGGATACATTCATTATACAAAACTCCAATAATATTATTAAATGTCTTGCAGTTTCACTGGACTGACAAATATTTATCCACCAGTGCAGTTTTCTTTCCTCATATTTCCTGTCTTTAACCCAGGCTGATTTTTGAGGGGGTAGATTTTGACTTTGAATTGTTTGTTGGCTTAAAAGAAAACAGATCATCAGACTTGTTTTGATCATATGCTCTACATTGGTGTTTTTATTTCAAGCTGCCTAGAACGATAACAATGAACACTTGTAAAGCCCTAGTATCCATCAGACATGACCCTCATGGTGCATTAAACAATCAATCAATTAAGCAAAATAACATAGCACTGGAAAGAGGAGACTTGAGTGATGATTTGAAGGTTGGCAGGAATTCTACTTGGCGCAAGTGTTAAGGAAGATTGCCTGCAAGTTTCTCCTGAAGGCGAGCTGAGTATACTGTTCAAATTGAGACCACACTGGCTCTTTTCAGAGCCAAACTCCCACAAAAGAGATAAATACTTGTACCCGCAAGTTTACTATTTGTTTATAGTTTCTTCCTATTGCCGCAAATGTTGAGTTTAGGTGTAGCGGGAACAAATAAAGAGCTTTTATTAATTTGCAAGATATTTTTGTACCTGACTGTCCAGACCCAGGGTGAAGAGCATGAAGAAGAACAAGACGGACCATAGCGGAGCAATGGGCATCCGAGCTAAGGCTTCTGGGTAAGCCACAAACGCAAGCCCAGGGCCTGAATATTACAACAACAAAATGTTAATTAGAATAACATATTAAATTTATTTAGCGCCTATTCAAAGTTATCTCTATGTAGGCGCCTTGCAAAGTTTATTAAAGAAATAACATGTTAAATTGTTTACCATCAACAGAAAGATTTTATTCTAAGATTATAACGCACAAGCAAGGTAGTTAATGCTGTATACACATATTAAAGAGGTGGGTTTTCAGGACACATTTTTATGATTCAATGGAGGTGATAGAACGAAAGTGAGGGGGGGGGGGAGAGATTGTTCCAGGGAGTTGTTATTAAAGATTATTATCTTTATCATTAATATAGAGTATCCCATACATGTCTTGGGGGTTGCATGAGATCTTGAATTCATTCAATACATTTTCGGCCACCTCCCCCCATGACATAGCATTAATAAACGTCAATAATTAATTTAAATCAATAGATTAACAGATGGAACAGTTTACCTTTCCAACTACACCTCCCTACTTGATTGAGAATTTCTGAGACTACAATTGTTGGCATTAATCCAGTGTTCTTATCCTTCCTAATTGTTGGCATTAATCCAGTATTCTCCTCCTTTCTTAGCATGCAGCATGGGTTGATTTATAACCACATGATACCTTGAAAAGCAGTTTGTCCAGTCTTCTCACTTTAAGTTTCTCAAAGAGTCGACATATGCATAAAATAACAAACCTCTGAAAATTTGAGCTCAATTGGTCGTCAAAGTTGCAAGATAACTATGAAGGAAAAAACACCCTGGTCACACGTAGTTGTGTACTTTCAGATACTTGATATCGAGACCTCAACAACTAATTCTGAGGTATCGAAATCAAATTCATGGAAAATTACTTCTTTCTGGAAAGCTATGCCACTTCAAGGGGAGCCGTTTCTCATAATGTTTTATACCATCAACCTCTCCCAATTACTCGTTACCGAGTAAGGTTTTATGCTAATAATTATTATGAGTAATTACCAATAGTGTCCAGGGGTCGATTTCACAAAGAGTTAGGACTAGTCCTAGGAGATATACAAATTGCATGCATAGTCCTAAGTAAGGACGAGTAACTGGTCCTAACTCCAGATAAGACTTGTCCTAACTCTTTGTGAAATCCACCCCAGAAACCTTTAACTAAGAGGAATTTAAAAGAACAACAATAATACATCCTCTGTAAAAAAAAAAACTTTAAAAAAAACATTACATGTAGGCCTACAACCATTAAAACTTACATTCAAAAACAGGATGCCCAGGACAAGTTTTAAAAAGGCCTAGGCCTCCCAAGTCCTAGAATAGTCAAGAAAAGACCAAACAATAATAGAACCAGAAAACAGTAACATTTTGATTTTATCTTTTGTACTGGTGCCTGTAAATTGTAATGTTTTTCATAAATGTTTAGAGATATTGATGTATTTTTGTATATGATGGTAATTTTTAGTGTGTATTTTGGTAAGTACATGTTTATAGACACGCGAAATCAAAATGCATTTCACTGTATATATTTTACATGTGACAATAAAACATTCATAAATAATTGAAGACAAGAAATGGCATATAGTCCCCCCAAAATACTAAAGGTTGTACACAAAAATCCACATTAGTTATACAATTTCAATGGCCTAGCAGAAAGAAGAAATGCAAAGCATCAAAATTGTTCTTGAGTTTTCATAAAAATTACAGTATATCACTCAGTGAGCGTTAGATTAATTTTTTTCTTTTTCTTTTTTGATGTCATGCAAAATTTGTAATCGTTTTTTTTCTATATTTACTCATAACCCAGACTGCCAACCTATATCAAACTTCTACAAGACTGCCAGCAACTGTTTTGTTAGCAAAAATAACCAACTTGTGACAAGTTAAATGATGCTCCTTTAAATTTGCCTGTGGGTTTTTCTGCACAGGCCTTTGAAAAATACAGAGTATACAGTGCTTTAAATAAATGAAGGGGTAAAACCAATGAATATTTGTATCCCTGATGCAAATTTCCCATCTATTAAAGGATTTGGGTACTTTTTGTAACACAAGACACAAAAGTTTACATTAAACTTACACTGTTATAAGATAATGAAAGTAGAAAGCATACCTTTAATTATTAGTTGCTGAGGTGCTGTAGATTTTGAGAAATGAGTAAAACAATGTCATGAAAATGTTACATGCTAAAACAATTTTCGCCTCATGATCACTGAGACGAAAATTATTTCCTTAAAATTGTTTTACTCATTTCTCAAAAACTACAGCACCTCAGCAACTAATAATTTAAGGTATGCTTTCTACCATCATTATCTTCAAACTGTGTAAGTTTAATATAAATCTGGGGTCATTGTGTCTCACAGAAAGTACCCGGACCTTTAAATTGTATCCACTGCTAAAATAAAGGATTCAAACCGCCTCTAGCTATTGGCCAATCTCTAGTTGGACACCTGTTCCTATAATTATTGCATTCCACTTATTACGTTTTTATTTTATATTCTTAAACAACTGTTAACATCTGTATTTTTAAATTATTTTTATGCACATCTGAACATATGCTATGAAACTTGCAAATAATAAATGAATAAATCATTATTTTTGTCATTATTTGTAAGGGTCGCAGCTGATATCTGTTTGTTTGAATGCTTTTAAATAGTATCTATTTGTGTTTTTGTTGTAGAATCTTACTGTAGTATATTTAATTTTTGAGGTTGAACAAAGAAATATTGTCTCGAGTGGGAGTCGAACAAACGACTTCCGGATTAATGTCAATATTATTTCTTTATTCAACCCCAAAAAATTATTTTAAAATGTACCAAGTCAGTTTCCTTTGTGGTTTATATTGATATATGTAGTATATATATTTACATTCTTTTATTCAATTATGCTTATAACTTAACACTTGCTTCTATTGTAAGATGCATTTAGGAGGAATCTGTTATTCATAATGCACATAAAACTGTTTATTATTGTAACCAGTTTTCCAGGCCAATTTAAAGGAAACAAATCCTTTCTTTTTAAAAACTGGCTCATTCTATTTGTTTCAAAGTAAATTTTCTGTTTGGGCCGCTACGGGCATTTTGGAACAAGCTGCTTTTGGCTAAAGGGTTAAACAGCTCTATGAAATTGGGGCCTGCATTGGAGTGAAATGGGCAAGAAAGAACTAAAAGAAGAAGATTTCTACTTAATTTTAAGGCTCACCCTTAAAGACACTGGACACTATTGGTTATTGTCAAAGACCAGTCTTCTCACTTTGTGTATCTCAACATATGCATAAAATAACAAACTTGTGAAAATTTGGGCTCGATTTGTCAATGGAGTTGCGAGATATGAAAGTAAAAAACACCCTTGTCACACGAAGCTCTGTGAAAAGTTACTTCTTTCTCGGAAACTTCAGAGGGAGCCGTTTCTCACAATGTTTTATACTATCAACCTCTCCCCATTACTCGTTACCAAGTGAGGTTTTATGCTAATAATTATTTTTAGTAATTACCAATAGTGTCCACTGCCTTTAACAGCCCGACGTACATTGTCTGGAAAAAAAGGCTATGGGCTAGTAAGTACCACCTCTCAACTTGCCCTGTGGGCTAACAAAAACTGTGCAACATACTTGTTTAAAATGCTCATATTTCTTCTATTGAGATGTAATACGTTTTTTAATGTGTTCATATTTAAAACCAATGCTACTTAGAGGAACGCGTTGCCTTGGATCGGACAAGTTGGTCTTTGGTAAGCGTTCGTTGTGAAATGCATATAGTTCGAAAGATGTTTTAAAAGTCTTTAAGATTGGCTACTAGAGAAAAAGCACAAAAGCAAGGCTTGAATTTTCAATCTCACCAGTATCAGTGACGTTGTGAATGGGGAGCTGCATATCATTTGCCATAAATCCCACCACAGAGAAGATGACAAATCCAGCCAGGATACTGGTGCCGCAGTTTATGAATGCCAGTATTAACGAATCCCTAAGAAAGGAACAAAATATGAAAAGTCATAATTATCAAAACAGTATGGAGAAATTAATATTAAATAACAAAGTTGGTGAATCTCAACGAATCTTTAAGAAGGAAAAACAATATTCAGAGTCGTTAAATATCAAAACAGTATGGAGAAATTAATATTTTAAGAACACAGTTAATGAATGCCAGTATCAACAACAAAATATGAAGAGTAATTAAAATATCAAAACAGTTTGAAGGAATACATATTTTCATAAAACAGTTAATGAATGCCAGTATCAACAAATATCCAGAAGATAAAACATATGGAAATAAATATCAAAAACAGTAGAGTGAAATTAATAACAAAGTGTGTACATTGTAGATGGGCAGTATGGCAACAGGGTGTCATGACAGTTTAGAGCATCAATTTCAAGTTCTGGTCGTTCAGTCATCCAGGTGTGGGTGTATAGCTGATGTGTCTTTTAAGCAAGACACATCACTATAATTGCTCAGTCGTCCCTCAGGGTCATAAATGGGTACCTGCGAGGGTAGAGGCAGCCCAGGGCTGAACACTCCCCAGGGAGCTGAAGGAATGTTACAGGAATGTTACAGGCTCAATGACTAGAAGTGGATTTCCCAATGAGTTGAGACTAATCTTATCTCAACTGTTCCTTGCTCTATGTCTCAAGTAAGGATGACTGATATGGGCGGCCAAAAGGGCCAAAACTAGTAAATATCTTAAGCAATAGACAAACTGCAACAACTAATTCTATTTTCGGGAAACTAACTCTATTTTCAAAAAACTATCTATATATTCGGGAAACTAACTCTGTTTTCGGGAAACTAACTTGATTTTCGAGAAACTAATTCTATTCTCAAGAAACTAACTCTATTTTCGGGAAACTAACTCTATTTTTCGAGAAACTAACTCTATTTTCGGGAAACTAACTCTATTTTCAGGAAACCAACTCTATTCGGGAATCTAACTCTATTTTCAGGAAACCAACTCTATTCGGGAATCTAATTTTCTTTCTCTGAAAACCAACTCTATTTTTGAGTAACTAACTCTATTTTGCAAATATTGGCGATGTCGCAATTCTTTGCAAAGAAATTAGGAAAAAATATTTGAGATGGCTCTTCAGGGCCACCGTACTATTTTCGGGAAACTAACTCTTGACCAGAATCTTATCTCAACTGTTCCTTGCTCTATGTCTCAAGTAAGGATGACTAAAATGGGCGGCCAAAAGGGCCAAAACTAGTAAATATCTTAAGTAATAGACAAACTGCAACAACTAATTCTATTTTCGGGAAACTAACTCTATTTTCAAAAAACTATCTATATATTCGGGAAACTAACTCTGTTTTCGGGAAACTAACTTGATTTTCGAGAAACTGATTCTATTCTCAAGAAACTAACTCTATTTTCGGGAAACTAACTCTATTTTTGAGAAACTAACTCTATTTTCGGGAAACTAACTCTATTTTCAGGAAACCAACTCTATTCGGGAATCTAATTTTCTTTCTCGGAAAACCAACTCTATTTTTGAGTAACTAACTCTATTTTGCAAATATTGGCGATGTCGCAATTCTTTGCAAAGAAATTAGGAAAAAATATTTGAGATGGCTCTTCAGGGCCACCGTACTATTTTCGGGAAACTAACTCTATTTTCGGGAAACTAACTCTATTTTCGGGAAACTAAGGACTGAGTAAGACCCAACGTTGGTGGCGCATGTTCAATTTGCTCTAGAACTTTTGTGCGCCTGTTCTATCCAGATGACGTTGTGTGTCGGGTTGGAAGGACCATGGAAGGACCATGGAAAGACGAAGACGATCGTCGTAATCACTGTCACCAGCAGTCACAGCAGTGTCAATATAGTTTGCTTCGCTAATATCAGATTGTTTGAGAAATCTTCATAATCACAAAGATATTTCCGATACTGTGGAATATATCCCTGCAGAAATTATGAAGGCTGTACTCAATATTATCCGAACATTATATCGCAATTTTCAGTATCTGTGTATCCTCTCCTGTTTTCAACGTATTATGATGGCTTTTTCTTCAATTGGAAAAATAAATAAACGTAATGATACCATTCAACTGTTGCCCTAATTACCTTTATTTGTTCAAAAGAAGTATGCAAACGTCAATTAAAACTTGATGGAAAATGAAATTTTAACACCACACACCGATCTTCGATGACTTAAACCATAGAGGAAGGTGTCCTTCCTCTATGCTTCAACTGGTCCCATGTTCTGAGTTTTTCCTGTTTTCGAGGCAAACGAGAAAGTATGGTTTCCCGGTGAAGCCATACGTGAAAGAAACATCTGCAGTGTTCTGTGAGACTTTGTGTATGACTCTATAGCCAGCAGTTGTTTTCAATTTATTCAAAATATTTTTTATGACATTTTAAAAGTAACCATGGTAATTTGCAAAAAAAAAGTATATATATATATATATAATAATAAGAATAATAATAGTTAAATAAAAAGTGTGAATAATTATTGGTTTTCAAATCTGATTTTTATTAAGTTTTTTTGTACTTTTTATTCTTCTTAACATTTATAATAAAGCGTATCAATAAACAGTGATAATTGAATCACCAAGCCGATGTTTAAATTTAAATATTCCTAATAATATTGATATGGAGTTGAAACAAATTTACTCTCCAAATATTTTAGAAAATTATAGGCACAATTACGGCTTCATAAACCTTTGTATTTTTTTCCAGAATGCTCAGCAGAATATTCAGTCCCATGATTTGATCATCATGAATTGTGAATTGAATAGTGTTTGATGAAACTTATCCGGTGCGCAAATTTGTTTATATGGCCTCAACATTATGACACATTTTTGTACCTTGTAGAAATGCCTAAAAATACAAAACTTTGCATTTACAAGTGCAACTAACCAGTTGAGCCTTTCGTGTTTCTTAGTTTTGGTCAAGGGACTAGAGGAGACTCTTTGCTTGGCAAGTCAAACCACAAACATTTTATCTACGGACTGTTTACATCGCGCACAGAGAGGTCACAGATTTTCCACGATTTTAGGGACACCTTGAAAACAGGACGTCCTACTAAATATAGTTTACGACTACGTGGACGTCCATTGACTAGAATGGCAACAATATGTATACTATGTACGCGCGGGAGGTACAGGACATGCGGCCGAGTAACAATCACAACTGTACACACGCCACCATTGTTGAGTTTTACTCAGTCTTTAGTTTCTCGAAAATAGAGTTAGTTTCCCGAAAATAAAGTTAGTTTCCCGAAAAAAAATAGGGTGGCCCTGAAGGGCCATCGCAAATATTTTTTTCAAGACTCTTTGCAAAGATATTTTGGGACATCTCCAAAACTTTCAAATAGAGTTAGTTTCCCGAAAATAGAGTTAGTTTCCCGAAAATAGAGTTAGTTTTCCGAAAATAGAGTTAGTTTCTCGAGAATAGAGTTAGTTTCTCGAAAATATAGATAGTTTCCCAAAAATGGAGTTAGTTTTTGAGAATAGAGTTAGTTTTCCGAAAATACAGTTAGTTTCCCGAAAATAGAGTTAGTTGTTGCAGTTTGTCTTTGCTTAAGATGTTTACTAGTTTGGGCCCTTTTGGCCGCCCATAGACTAACTCGCCGTTTTTAATAACCCCTTAAGAGTTTTAAGACTTGTCCCAAGTTAAGACTATCTTTGTGAAATTGACTCCAGTGCACTAATGTACATGTAAAGCGCAATGATATGTTGCCTTGGGTCGGACGAGTAGGTCTACAAAAAGCGTTTATAACTGTTTGTTATAAAATGCATGGTTGGACAATTTTGAGGCAAATTTGTGTGGATTATTGTACATGTATACTACTTTTAAATCATCTTTCTAACCGTGCATTTTATAACAAATGTTAACAAACGATTTTCAAAGACCAACTCGATCCAAGGGAACGTGTTCCTTTGATGTAAGATGTGATATAAGAACTAGTTATTATTGATGATAAATTTAGTACTGGTAATTGTCTTTAAATCCTGAGAATCTTGGTCATTACTATTAAATTTTTATGTCTTGCATTACAAACTAAATTTAATTGTAAATTCGGGAGTCAGCAGTGCCCACACATTATTGCAGCTGTTTATAAAAAAAACAAAAAAATACAAACAGTATTTTGTGACCTGACTAATTGAAACTTTGCAGCTGTACTTCCTGTTCTTACGAAAAATAATTTACATCCTGTGTAGTTTGACTTCAAGGGCCCTTATAAAAGAACAACAACTCCCAAGATGAATCAAATGTTTTTATAAGCAACGCAATATTTTGGGGGGTTTTGTTGTTTATTTATCAACCTGTTCATTCCATCAGTAACTGTGATTTTATAAGCATGTTTTGATATTGTGAGATATCCGGAGATGAACAAATCACCGGTAATTGTTAACGCTTGATTCCTCAAAAGAAAAACAACCCTTTATGTATATTCGCTTAATTACTCGAAAGAAATTTGACAGATAAAGGTAATAGAATCTTTTTTTTTAGTTATTTGGTTATACCCGGAGATCACCGGTAATTGTTTATACTTGATTACTCACAAGAAAAACAACTCTTTATTCATTTAATTACCCAAAAGATAGAAAAAACGCAACATCTTTTGAACCACATTTACCTTCTGGTTTATTACTTGAAAAGTTTCTTTTGGGTAATTGGAAAACATTCTGCTTCTACGCACGCGATGTTTTCTAGACGACATCACAGTGTGTTATGTGACCTTTGACATGAGCTTGAAACATTGTCTCAAAGAAACCCCTTATAAAGAATTATTCCGGATCTTTGTAGCAAACAGGAAGTGCAAGAATATGTTATTCTTTCAGCCACTTCATCATTAAGTGATTTTCAGGGCTCGAATGTCAGGGATGATATTATAAGAATAATTAATAATAAAATATTAAAAAAGTTCCTATTTACCTGCCTGCCTCAAGCCCACCTAAATCCTACCACATTTTTGACACTTAAGCCAAATAAGTGAAGGCTCATCAAGCCTCAAAACTTGATCGCCGACTTTGCTATAGAAAAAGATAGATAGTATATTATTGAGTCCAACTCAAACATGACTATTTATTACCTCCCCTTTCCGCAGTACCCTGGTAAATAATCTTTAGGGTTTAGGGGTACCGAATGACCCACTTAATGTCACTTTGTCTATAATCATTACCTGTTTTTCATATTTCTCTTTAGAGGGAAAGTATACGCTTAGTAATCAATTCTTAAACTAATGGCAAAAAAAACTTACTTGTTGAAGCACAGCAGCTTTTGGTCGTTAAAAATCAATTTCAGAATCATTTCACTTCTAAATAATGTAGTTATATTATGTAAAAAGATATCAGACTTCATTCCCCAAAATTTTACTATGAGAAATGCTTCCCATCTTTTTAAATAAAATCGTCATGGGTTTGTAATATCTACATTCATTTAATATTAAACAACTGGAATGGTTCCAAAAACCAAAGGTCTGTTCATTTTATAAGACATTAAAGGCAGTGAACACTATTGGTAATTACTCAAAATAATTATAATCATAAAACCTTACTTGGTGACGAGTAATGGGGAGAGGTTGATGGTATAAAACATTGTGAGAAACGGTTCCCTCTGAAAAGACATTGTTTTCGAGAAAGAAGTAATTTTCCGTGAATTTGATTTTGAGACCTCAGATTTAGAATTTGAGGTCCCGAAATCAAGCATGTGACAAGGGTGTTTTTTCTTCCATTATTATCTCGCAACTCCGATGACCAATTGAGCTCAAATTTTCACAGGTTTGTTATTTTATGCATATGTTGAGATACACCAAGTGAAGAGACTGGTCGTTGACAATTACCAATAGTGTCCTGTCCACTGCCTTTAACCATACTTTATATTACTTCCTGGCCAACATGGGCATCCCTGCGTTTCTCATAGGTTTCCAAAAGCGGACATCTAATCTGTCTACCGGCAAAGCTTACTAATAAATTATTAGCTTAGCAGCTGCTTAGCAGCTTCATGAAACAAGGCCGGGGCTACAATCAACCAACAAAATAATCAGAAAAAACATACAGACGAAAATAGACACAAATCTTAAAAACAGATTTTTGAGTGTTCCCGATCAGCATTTTTAAATATTCAAGAACATCAACATTCACTTCAAAGAATCATCAAAACAAACGGAAACAACAGATGATAATAATAATAATAATAATAATAATAATAATAATAATAATAATAATGACACAGATGTGTACAAATCCTCTGGCAGAAGTCTCTTTAGAAAAAAATGCTTAAGAAAACCTTCCTCTACATGGAGCAAGGATCTTTGTCTATGATAACTTTATGAAAAATTTACATTAAAATTATTTTTAGAGTAGCACAAGCAAATAGAGAAAGGAAAATTAAAAAATGTAATCCATGATGGAAAACACTTGTACTATAGTGGGTCACAATGATCACGGACGAAGGCACATTATCAGTTTGGTCAATCCTTGCCCCACAAAACAGACTTGAAATGGCTCTTCCCTAACCGAATAAATGGACACACAATGACACAATTAGGTTTGGATAAATGTGTCTGTATACACCGAAACCACACAGTGCACTCCTATAGTGTCCTGTATATCTCAAAAAGGCTAATTATTATAAGGGTGCATCCAACTATATTAACTCCCATTCTGTAGTTACAAAATGCTAAAAAATGTTTAGAAATACACAAGCAATAATTAGTGCCTCACAGCTTTTTACTGGAGCTGTAATTATTCATTGACTCCTCAGCAATAGTGTCCATTGCCTGCAGTGGACACTATTGGTAATTATTCTAAATAATTATTAGCATAAAAACCTCAATTGGTAGTATAAAACATTGGGAGGTTGATAGTATAAAACATTGGGAGAAACGGCTCCCTCTGATAAGTAATGTAGTTTTTGAGAAAGAAGCAATTTTCCACGAATTTGATTTTAAGACCTTAGAATTTGGGGTCTCGAAGTCAAGCATCTGCAGAAAGCAAACAACTTTGTGTGACAAGAGTGGGTTTTTTTCTTTCATTTTTATCTCGCAACTTCGAAGACCAATTGAGCTGAAATTTTCACACATTTGTAATTGTAATACAACTGTGAGGGCTAGTCTTTAACATTTACCAATAGTGTCCACTGGCTTAAAGGTCTCAACAATGTGCTTGGAATGGATGAGTGTATTGTAAAGGTCATCTTGATCCCTAAACCAGGAATGTTAATTCTACAGGGCACAATAAGCCACAGTAGGGGGGATCCAATTATGTATACAACAATTGATATCTTAACAATAAAGCAACTGAATTGACTTGTGGGATTTCTGAAAAATGTGAATGTAAGGGGCATGTAGGGGGTTAAGTGGGGAACCAGACATTACAACACGTTTAAGGTGGGCTGAATCTGGTTAAGCTGATCCTCACGCAACATTTTGGGTTAAATTGACCATCTAAATTGCAAAATAAAGATGGCTGCCGAAAGGCAAATTTGTAACCTTTGGTTACGATTTTTAGCAAAACATCTGTAACCTGGCATGCAAAATTGACAAGCAATGCGTCTGTGATCGGGTTAAAACATTTCTGAAGCAATTAGTGGTGAACAAGTGGTAGCCATTAAAGCAAAAAAAAATTCTCCAGTATCTCTGTAACTGGCAAGCAAAGATGACAATTGAAGTGTGTTGTGATATGGGACTACTTTATCCTGCTCATGTATATCGTACACCACTGTGTTATCTACCTTCTATTAAGTGGTATTTCTATTAAGTGGTATTTCTATTAAGTGGTATGAAAGAATAAAGACCGTTGGTCAGGAGCTCGGAAAACAACCATCGTAATCACCTTAATTACTTCCTAGACACATACATGTATCACTTCAAAGTGTCCTGGGATTTATTTCACAAAGATAGTCATAACTTGGGACAAGTCCTAGCTAGGTATAGGACTCTTTAGGTTTTGTTAAAAAAACTTCAGGCTTGTATAGTCCTAAGTTAGGATGAGTAACTCGTCCTTAACTCGAGATAAGACTTATCTTAAATCTGCATGCCACCCTGCTTAACCTATGTTTAGATAGAGGGCCTTACCTGTAGTAATTATTGTGGAAGCGGTTATAGCTTGCCATGGTGTGAAGACCTCCCCATGCAGGGCCCAATGAATAGAAAACCTGTACAGCACCATCTTTCCAAACCTACACACAAGGACAAAGTCAGCAATGAAGTTAATAATGATTGATTGCATTTATTGACAACTGAAAAAAAATACAAAAACAAATCTATTTTTTAATGTTTGGGGCCAAAAAAACTGACATAGCAGATCTTTAATTAATGTTTTATTCCCCAAAATCTACAGGTGGGGGGATCGGTGGGGGTTCGGTGGGGGTTCGGTGGGGGTTCAGTTGGGGGATCGGTGGGGGTTCGGTGGGGGTTCGGTGGGGGAGCGGTGGGGGTTCGGTGGGGGTTCGGTTGGGGGATCGGTGGGGGTTCGGTGGGGGAGCGGTGGGGGATCGGTGGGGGTTCGGTGGGGGATCGGTGGGGGATCTGTGGGGGATCGGTGGGGGATCGGTGGGGGTTCGGTGGGGGATCGGTGGGGGAGCGGTGGGGGTTCGGTGGGGGTTCGGTTGGGGGATCGGTGGGGGTTCGGTGGGGGATCGGTGGGGGTTCGGTGGGGGATCGGTGGGGGTTCGGTGGGGGATTGGTGGGGGTTCGGTGGGGGATCGGTGGGGGATCGGTGGGGGTTCGGTGGTGTAATGTAGGACCTGGTTCACCATACTAGGGAACTTTCCTCTATTATCTGAACTGACAAACCCGTTCAAAAGTCCACGTATGGGTGTGCCAATTTTGCATTACAATTATACTAAATGCAAGTTCTGTTGTCAGTTCCTGAAAGCAAACATAGTAACTTGTGTGTAAAGGTTTCCATGAAAAAAGTTATTGTAAAAAGTTTTAAGGCCTAATACTGTACACACCTGTTAAGGACGGTAAACTAAAAATGCACACAAGATGTCAGTCTGTGCCATCTGGAACTCTAACTCATAGAGCAAAAAAAAGGAGGTCGACAACTTTCAGAGGAATTCCCTGTTAGGGTTGGATGAAGGTTAGCTGAAAAGTTTCCTGAAGTCTTTTATTTCTACCTGCACAAATTTGTACAACATGGGTGTTTTTCTTTCATCATTTTCTTGCATTTTCGATGACCAGTTGAGCACAAATTTTCACAGGCCTTTTTATTTTATGCATGTTGGGATACACCAAGTGAGAATACTGGCTTTGACAATTTAATACCAAACGTGTCCAGTGCCTTTAATGCACTTATTTAAATACTGGTATAATACCTGTTTCCAATATTGCTCAATTTATGTTCTTATAATTTATCTTGCAATATAAATAAAACAAAATATTATGATCTTACTTATGAAAATAAAACTATATACATGTAACGTACATGTAGGACATTTCCTACTGAAAATAATTCAAGAAGAGGGAGACTTACGTTAGCATCAGCAAGTCTTGAAAAGTCTGGTCTGATGTAGAACAATACACCTTCTAACGAGCCCTCTAGAGTCAAGCCTCGTACCAAGAGAATAAGCAAAACAATGTACGGAAAGGTGGCTGTGAAGTAAACAACCTGAAACAAAGGGAATAAAAACACATAACTATAACATAATAATAACCAGTTTTTATATAGCGCTTTTCACACCCGAAGGACTTCTCAAAGCGCTTCTAACATTATTACTGCTGGTCTCTGGGCCTTAAATCATTCTTCAAACCATCTCAGCTCCCAGAGAGTATACAGCCTGTGCAACAAATGTGTGCTACTCAGCTAAATCCATTACAGGAACCATCTCTGCCCTCACAGGTACCCATTTACCCCTGGGTGGAGAGAAGCAATTATAGTAAAGGGTCTTGCTCAGGGACACAAGTATCATGACCAGGACTAACAATAAAAATAACAATAGTGGCTTCTAATATAGCGCTCATGGCACTTCAACATTATTACCCCTGGTCACTGGGCCTTAAATCATTCCTAAAACCATCTCAGCTCCCTGTA
This sequence comes from Asterias rubens, assembly GCF_902459465.1. Taxonomy (NCBI): domain Eukaryota; kingdom Metazoa; phylum Echinodermata; class Asteroidea; order Forcipulatida; family Asteriidae; genus Asterias; species Asterias rubens. Next base: position 80,841 of record NW_022985695.1, read on the forward strand.
GAGTATACAGCCTGTACCGCCAAATATGTAGCGCAATCAAGGCTAAACAATCACAAGAACCAACTCTGCCCTCACAGGTACCCATTTACCCCTGGGTGGAGAGAAGCAATTATAGTGAAGTGTATTGCTCAGGGACACAACTGTCACGACCAGGAGATGTGAACCCACACTCCGCTGAAAAGAATCACCAGAGCTTGAATTCGGTGCTCTTATCTGCTCGGCCACGACACCTCAAACTAGAACCCACTCTCTGTTGAACAGAAGCTATAGAGCTTGAGTTAGTGCTCCTACCAGTCAGCCATACAACCTATGTAATTGTTGCATTTGGAGTAATTGAACAATATCATAAAGTTTTTTTAGGTTCAGACCTCAGATAGCAATACTTCATGGAGGCAATGAAGGCGATTCATGCCCGAATCATTGGCTTAGTGCCCTTGAAATGCTCCAGTAAAAAAAAAAATCCTCATAGGGTGCTCTTTACCAAGGATAAAATGCCTTGGTGCCCTTGCCCTATCAAAAACAAAGCATACAGGCGTAACTTGTTTTTTTCCCTTACACTGATAAGCACTGTATACTCAGTACTTTATTGAGTTCTGTGAAAACGATCTGCGTGCAAACCATTCGGGTGGGATTCGAACCCACAACTCGCTAGAGCAGAAGTCTTACCACTAGACCACTGAGCTAGCCCGGTGGCTAGCGGCAGTTTGAATCCCAGTGTTAACAGCAGATATCTCAATGATATAATGGTTGTCGAAGGTGTAAGAGAATAATGAAGACAAAACACCCTTTTTTAACACAAGTGTGCCTTTTTGGTGCCTAAAAAAGCTCCAGGCCTGGTGTTTTACAATTTTTGAGTGAGAAGTTACCTCTTTCTCAAAAACTTTGTTACTTCATGGGGAGCTGTTTCTCACAATGTTTTTTTACTATCAATAGCTCTTCATTGCTCAAAGTACTTATGCTAACAATTATTTTAAGAAATTACCAGTAACATCTAGTGCCTTCAACAAGTTTCATTCATTTCGTTCCTACATTATATATTTGGTTTATGGTAAAAAAAAAAACTACATTGTCGCACAATATATTCAAAAGATGAAATCTGAACTATTCAACTTCATGAGCCACACGTCCTGTGAACAAGAATAGTCACAAATGAATGTATTGCTTGAACGAGAAGCATTCAATATTGGTATAAAAGTTGGTAAGATTTGTTTGTTGTTTTTTCTATGTCTCTTTCCTTGACTGGTTTCATAAATCAAAAATGCAAAAAAAACATTGCACTTGGGTTTTCGATTACGTTTTAAAATTAACCAGACAAGTGTTGTTGTTGTTGTTTTTATATGTCTCTTTCCTTGACTGGCTTCACAAAAAAAAAATGCAAAGGTTGGGCTTATAATATATAAAAAAGTAACCAAGCAAGTCAAAACTTGGACCTCAACTTATTTTGCATCAGTGTTTTTCCCAGTAAAATCCAACGAACCTTGCACACACCTGTGACAACATTTTTCTTTGTTAAACTAAATACGTTATTGGCATTTCATGGAGCTGTGACCTACTATTACCTGCCAAATTTGGGGACAAGCCTTCCAAAGATTGTTCTTGGTGGTTTTTTTTTTTCATTATTGTCTCATTCAGTGTGAATGGGGGGATATCAGGGAGAATAAATCAGTGACACAATTTCCTCGCTGCTTCCATGAAGAGATATTATAGCCACTGCTGCCAAACTTTCATGTTAAATTATTTTTGAAAACCAGGTTACAACATTTGTTTGCCATTTTAACCTTGACATTTTACCGAGCAGGAAATGGATATCTTTTAAATCATAGTAAGTATACATTATGACTAATTCACAGTTTAACACAAGTGTCTCTTCACTGCACGAATATGCAGCATATAAACAGAAGTGTCACTTTATGAAAACAGCGACGATTTATGCAATTACATGTAGGAAACTTATGAACAGTAAGTCTTTTTGTTCAGAAGGCAGTGGCCCACAGTGGAGAACCCAAATAAAAAAAAATACCAGTTGATCGTCCCCGCCCGCATCCTTTTTTTGGGATGCAACAAATAGGTATAAAATAAGTTTGCAATGGGTTCAAACTGAAGAGTTGGTGGCCTGTTTGATTTGAAATACTAAGCGGCCATCTGGCAAAAAAAAATAGTAAATAGTAAATAGTAAGGCCCTCATCCTCCTCTTTTTTGAAAAATCCGGACAAACAACTGTTTTGGTTTTTTTATTTGGCCTTAGAAAGATATTTTGAAAGAAGAATATAATGATCCACACAATGGTTTACCTTTTACCGCGTCCACTAACACTGTCGGCCATTGTCGAACACTGAATCAACTTTTTGACTCCCAGCACCATGAGCGTCATGCTTGACGGACCTGAGCGCTCTATAAGAGGCCACTATTATTATTATTATTATAAATGGCCGACCGTGTTAGTTTGCTAAGTAAAAGGAAAACCATGCAATTTCGAGGCATATTTGTGTTGATCATTGTATTCTACTTTTGAATAGAAACCCATTCTTGCACGATCTGTAGATCACGCAAAGATGTTCATTGCGCGATCCACCGATTGCTGCGCGACCAATTTGATCTTTCAGTTGCGCATCACGATCGGTTGATCGCTCAGATTGACTGATCACGCCCAACATTGTGGGAAAAACCAGCAAGCAAAAATGTTATTTATTTGTTTGTTTGAGGGTTAAATTATTTCTTTATCAGGTTAAGGGGGGTGTAAAGGTTGGCAGCTGTAGTTGTATTTCCTTGGATCTATCTTGGGTCATAGTAGATGTCATGTCTTATGTTTATTGTTTCTTTGTCTGTCTGGATGTTTTTACAAGGTTCTGCTTATCAAAACAGCCCCATACTCTATACATTAATCCTGCTTCTCTTACTGTACTTAATGTTATTTTTGCTTTACTCCATATAGTAACATGTAATTGTTCATTCCTTTCTAGGAAGTATGGAAAAAATGTGTATTTGAATTGAATTGAATTGAAAAGTTCTCAGTTGGGGCAACTTTGGTAGACCTGGGTAGACTTTTGGCAAATAGAATTAGGAAGTGACCTCGAAGTACAAATACAAGCTTTTGAATTCATATTTGTTGTCAACATAAAGAAGTTGGTTATGTAAACAAAAATTACTAAAATCTACTTAGTCATACTCTATTAGGCCAGGAAAACATTCCTGGTAAGTTGAGGTAAAACCATGCAATTGATTGTTGAATATTGGGAAAGGGCAAGTTTTTACCGGGCACCAATGCCTTCCAAAAAGCTAGACTCTGCTTGGGCAAAAACATCAGGCCATATTAGCTATTTCTTGCTTTTGTTTTTGTAGTCAGCACACATTAAAGTATAATAGTCATAATTATATTCAACATTATAGCATTTCACACACCTAAAGCGCCTCTCAAAGCACTTCCAACATTATAACCCCTGGGGTGGATTTCACAAAGAGTTAGGACTAGTCTTATCTCGAGTTAGGACCAGTTACTCGTCTTAAGTTAGGACTATCCATGCAATTTATTTATCTCATAGGACTAGTCCTAACCTAACTCTTTGTGAAATCGACCCCAGGTCACTGGGCCATTTAATTAAACCATCTCAGCTCCCTGGGGAGTTTAAAGCCTTACCAACAAATATGCCTAAGCTAAATCAATCACAAGAACCATCTCTGCCCTCACAGGTACCCATTTACCCCTGGGTGGAGAGAAGCAGTTTTAGTTATGTGTCTCGCTCAGGGACACATCATCACTGGAATTCAAACCCAAACTCGGGCTGAACAAAAACACCAGAGCTTGAAGTTCAGTGCTCTTATGGGAAAACACACAGCTGGTGTCTTCCTAAACAGCATTGTTTATAATTCAGTAAATCAATACTACTATTTTTCAGTCCAGCTGCTTCTTTCACTTTATCAGACAGTTTGCTTAACAAGCTATTCAAAAATGTCAACGGTCCTATAAGATAACATTTTAACCACCAATATAAAAAATAAATTACCCACTTTATCTTCAACAGGCTATAATTTGTTACGTTAGCAAAAGACTTTGTTGAAAATGGGTGAATCGCGAATCCAGGGCAAAAAATTTGTCACAATTAGAATTACTAAATGTAATCACATATTCAAGAAGACTAAAAAAAATTGTGGCTCTGAAAACACAGGACCAAAAGGACGTCCATATCATCCGCCCATTTTCACAAACAACAAACCATCTGATGGAAAAAAAAAAAAAAACATCTAATGGAAAAAAAAAAAAACAATCCGATGGAAATAACAATAAACCATCTGATGGAAAAAAAACATAAACCATCTAATGGAAAAAACAATAAACCAACTGATGGAAATTTCATTAAATTATGCAAAAATGGGTTTTTAACAAAGTTTGTTTGGTTGCTTTTAAAAAAATAATTACTTTTTGTCATTTCACTCTCTATTTCCTAATCGTAGAATTTCAGACTACAATGTTTCTGTTGAGAATTATACTGCGACATTGAAAGTTAAACTAGAGTTTTTCACATTTTTTAAAGAGAATATACCCCCAACCCAAAAGAAGAAAAATAATCACCGTATTATCAACCAAAAGTGTCCACTGATATGGGGCGCCGTTTGTCCATTAATTGTTTGACACTTTTAAGGCATGTTTTTACCATGGTTTACAGCAATTCAAAAACGTTGTTTGTGAACCATAAAAAAATGTGCACTTACAAATTATGGTTTACAAACCATAAAAATGTGCACTCACAAATCATGGCTTACAAACCATAAAAAAGACCCTGCTTAAGGGTCAAAACGTCAGGCTACTAACTTATTATTTTGTTGGTATTTTACAAATCCTGCACATCATCATTTGAAACTGAACTGACCTTTCCCGATGACTTGACCCCTTTTGAGATACAAATGAATACAATGACCCAGGCGATGACTAAACACAGTAGATTCTGCCATCTGATTGGACCCATGTCATGCATTCCTTCAGACCTGGCCAAAACTTGGTTGCTGTGGAAATAAATGGGGTAATATAAAACCAGGTATTGTTATAGGGTCAGGGTAACCTAAAACTACATCTGGCTTGAGGTTAACACCATGACCCTTATCATGACCCTTATCAAATCCCTTGCAGGCCTAATAATTCAAGGGGGCAACACAGGCGATTGCCTCCATGCCCCCTGGTCAATGCCTTGGTGCCTGTAAAATGCTCCAGTAGAAATTTACAATTATCTCATAGAGGTGCCCTTTATCAAGAAGAAAAAAATGCCTTGGTGCCCTTGCCCTTTCAAAAACGAGGCATATATACAGGCCTGACCTTGTTCATAAATTTCCACTTTTTCATTTTTGTTTTACATCATAATTCAATTCTTGGATAGCTAGGGATAACATATCTCCCTTTTCAGAGAAAATTCTCTGAACACTTTTCATCATGGAAGAGTAACTCCTGTGTTTCTGGTTCACATAGCAAGCATCACGTTTCCTCAGGCTTGCACGCTACAGTGATCATTATGTACCCTAATGAGGCATATTTGATTTCATTACCAGATATACACTATACTAACAATATTAACAATTGTTTTTAATTAATGCCTCTGGTCATTGCCTTGGTGCCCCTTAAATTGTCCCAGACAAGTTTTACTTCATAGAGTTCCCCTTGACCGTGGGAAAACTGCCTAGGCCTTTAGAGGTTTAAGCATCAATCCATACAGCAACTCTAAACTCTTGAACTTGTGATTATACATCACTCAACTTGACCGTTTGGTTTGCAGTAACACTAACAGTAACACCATATGTACTACTAACTTGCTGGGTAAATTATGTTCATTTGAGAACATGAACTTGCCATTAAATTCTACTTACCACCACATAGTGGAATTTCGGAATTTGGGAGATTTCTGTAATACCACCAGAGTAGATTTCAGAAGTGAGAAGTCTCCTGAATTCCGAGAATGTACTCGCCACTAGCCTTTTTAGGACTGAGAAGTCTCTCGTATTCCAAAAATCTACTCTACGATAGCAGAGAAGTCTCCTGAATTCAGAAAAAATTCTACGAACATAATCTACCCATCCATCAACATACACATGGTGTTGCACACCAAATATGCATTGATCAATAGATAATATACCTAACCATGCAATGCCTCAATTCCCATGAGTCAACTGTATACTAATAAAAGTCAACTTACTTCCAGAATTCCGAGGATGGACGTGTAGATTCGGCTGTGAAGTTTGCTGTCATACAATTCTCTGTATTCCACGTATTATTACATGTCTTCCATGGTAAAACAGATGTAAAGGAAGAGTACATGTAGAATATTGTGTAACCAATGATGACATTGTAGTAAATACAGCACAGAACAGTAATGCAGCACATGGAATAACCAAGACCTGGGGAGGATAAAATGGAGATCAATTATTTTTCGGTTTGCGGTAACACCATGGGTTCGAATCCCATTCGAGTAATATGCCTGTGATTTCTATTTTCGTGTGCGGGATGTCAACTATTTGGAGGTCTGGTTCGCCACTGTTTACCTGTTAATGTCTTATTTGTTTTGTGGTTCTTAATAGTGAACGTTCAACTTATAATGTGTTTTTTTTTATTTTTATATTCACTTGTATATATTTGCTGTGGTTCAACCATATGTACATACTATACTATACTACAAAGGCATATTTATAAAGCGCTCTTACAAAAAATGTATCGCGTGCCTTGTCATTTTGTCAAGTAGTCTTTATATCTGTAAATTATTGTATATTGTATATTTCTCTTAATGTTTTTATACGAAGCTGGTCTACTCAGTAATTGCCTGCAAAGGATGGTTCAAGTTTTTTTGAATTTGAATTTGTATTTGGATTGAATATTTTTCACAGAACTTGGGAAAATTATTGAGTGTACAGTGCTAACAACACACATTGGTGTAAGGGTAAACCAAAACTAATAAATACCACTTTACTTTGCTGTTTAGAGTTGAGCCTTGGGGATCGTGGTCTTGATTTTTAATCTATTGCCACAGTAGAGTCTATTTTCAAAGATTCAGGAGACTCCATATTTCTGAAAAGAACTATCCTGATGTCCTGCTTATTAATCTACTGTGTGTGAGAGTTTAACAAAAAAGCAAGACCTACAATTCCAGTCATATCTCGTTGGGCCCCCGCACCACGCCCCACATGCCCCCATACCCCCTTTCAAAGTTGGCTCTTTCAATGTTGGTTCTCATTGTGAGGTCTGAGCTTACTTCAATGTTGACCGGGGGGGGGGGGGGGAGAGATTAATTTTTGTCAAGGAGGAAGGGGACAGTTGGCATGATTCTTGTCACGTTGTGAATGGGTGGCCCAAGCACTTTGGCCCGGGACTGTAGTTCCCAAAGAATGGAAAATCGACACAACAACATAGGTATACATTATCGCAAACCCATACTGCCTCACCATACTATCGCCACGCAATGCCTCAAAACAAATTAAAGTGTCTTTGTCATGCACTGGATTTCTATATAAATTGATTCCATTCTCAACCTCTTTATAAAGCATTAGGCTTGGGCCATAGTATACTAAGTCTTCATCACAAAACCTATTCAGGGCTTGAGTTCGAGGGAAAATCCTAGAGACTGCTATGTCAGAAACTTTCACTGGTCCATAATTTGTTTTCTTTATAAGACCAGGATCTAAATGAAGTGAACAGGCACTCAGAGAAGATACTAGCTATCTCATTATGTCTTATATTATGTACTATGTAAATTGCATACAATAGGATTGAACAAGATTAAGCAGACTCAAAGTCAACAATTGAACATCAAAAAGGTAAATATTATTCAACTGGGCCCAAAGGTAAAATCATTGGCCTCGATAACCCTGGCAATACATGGCATACTTGAGTTTGGTATTCATAGTCACCAGTAAAATTGCACTGAGTGTAACAGAAAAATGAGGGCGATCGATGGGGTTAAATTTACAATGATTTTTATTTTTTCCTTGAACTTGGCTCGGTAGTGTAAACAGGGATTTTAAAAATAAAAAATTTGAGCGAAAAGGGCCATTCAGAATAGTGAGCACTAAAGTTTTTTTTTTTTTTTCAACCCACCACAAATTGCGATTTTTTTAAATATTTGGTTTGTTTGTTTATTTTTTTATTTCCAAATATCACAATTACTAAACATTAAACATACAAGAAAAAAGAACAAAGGGTGATAAGAGGAGGGCAACCAGGAACAAGCCAAGGCTTATACAGAGCCTGGACCCTTTATAATATAAATTAATTGGTTTTTGTTTATAACAATAACAATTTTGATTGATGAAATGAAAGTACAGTGAAAGGTATAATGCATACAGCAAAAATAGCACAAAACAATGTTTGTTTGTAATTATTTAAACTGTTTTTAACAAAAAAAATGCTATGCAGTCTAAATAATATAATAATAATAATAATAATAATGCATTTATAATGCGCCATCTATCTAGTGTACAAGACCCTATTCCGAGGCGCAGAAAATACATATTGAGAGTTGATAACAAAAAGGAAAATTAACAGAACATATTCAGAAAGTTACAAATTAAAGTAGATAATTTGGAATCGATAATCATGGTACGAGGCGAGTTTGGCCCTAGTAGCTTCAACTATATATATAAATTTGAGGGAAAGCAGTTCAAATTAACTATTCTGTTCTGAATGGCCCCTAATTGACACAAAAACAAGTTGTATCCTTCGAGAAAGACTCTGCCAGTAAGGTCCAAACGTGGTGGGGTTGGGGGAAGGGTGTGTGCCCCCCCCCCCTTTTTTAGTTTACTTATAACTTTGAAGACATATCCATCTACCAACTTTTGGAAAGTTCATTTTAACTTTCTTGACCTCATGAATCAGTAGCAAGCCTCTACATAACTGTGGTTAAAAATTTCTAATTTGGCTCAACAGTTGGAGAGAGTGGAAGGATGCAAACTCGCCTCACACACAGGATAAGACAACTGAACAAAATGGAATATATGATGGATCAGCACCATTTTCTCAATGACAGGTTTTTGTACGATTTTAAGTTCTACTAGCGGGAGAGCGCAGCATCCCGCTAGATGAGGAGGATTCTAGTATATACAAATGTTGTGAAAGGTAATGTGGGGTAAGGGAGGTATTCTTACAGGTAATAATCTGTAGGATTGGATTAGAAATTGTATTTATAATCGGTATTGAATATTGTCATTTCATTGTCTTTTGATAAATTGTTGAGCGTGCACAACATAGTTGTAAAACGTCACCGTCGCCTCCCCTCCTCACCTTCTCTCTTGCGTTCTCCAACTAAAGGTTTAGTAGTATAGATTATATAACTCAATGATTTGAATGACAAATTTTCATAGACTCTTCCAAACTCAACAAATCAATAATGAAGTGTATACTGCTGGAAAGAGTACTGATAGCCAGAAACTATAAAGAATTTGAAACCTTTGTAAGAATTTTAAGAAGCTTTAACAACTGAACCATCCTCTGCACATTCATCCAAGGGAAAGTACGGAGTATACAGGCTTTACACACACTGATAAGGATCAAGCCAATAATATTGGGCTGATATGTTTAGCCAGTAAACTCTTCCAATGCAGATAATAAAATCAGTGCAGACAATGGCACGCATCACAATCAATGCTATACAGTGAGGTGGATTAAGGAAAAGATCGTGACACGGCGGACAAAAGCACCATTTTTTCACCAAAGTATGAGTTTGACCCACAGATTTCATAAAAGTCATGCTCCAAAACATCTGAGAATGGCATCACCTTGAATTACATCATTATGACATCATAACCTCTTTTTATGTAATAAAGCATAGGAAAATGCCATGCGGTGGGATTTCTACATGCCAAAATTATGTTTGTAAAGGTCAAGAAATTCAATTAGGGTGGTATTAGTTTGTAAAAAAATAATATCCTTTATGGTGAGTATAATGATGTAATTATGACGTCATCATCATCAATACTACACAAATCACACAAAGTTTGAAAACAAAATTAATGTTGTGTGGTTTCGCCAAAATGCTAACCTTGTTGTGTTTATATGGTATAATTACCGTGGCACTGATCTATAAGATACCGTGATTTCATCATGATATCATAAACAATATTATAACACCCCTTACCAATATTCTGCCTTTTCATTGGTTTAGAGCGCGTCACATGATATGTCTTAGTTTTGCCGTGTGATAGCGCATCGGTTTGCCGTGCGCTAGTCCGAAAGACTAGTACCCAGACGTCCGTTGCGTGTACGAGGATGATAAACTAATAGTCTGTAACCATTTCGGATTACATGACACTGCATGCAGAGCACAGTAAAAGTTTTCGCAATCTGTATTCGCGTCGTCCGTGGATTGTAGCATTCAGGTCTGTTAAGTCTGTACAGTATTTAGAAATGTTTGGGGTGTTATAAAACAAATATTGACTGTTTTTACTCGTGCAATGGTTTAAACTATGACTCCCTCGGTGATCCCCGGAGCATTCTATTTTCCCTCGGCTTCGCCTCGGGAAAATAGAACGCTCAGGGGGTCACCATTATATGCTAAAGAAATACAAATTTAATACAACAATCATAAAACTGTTTGTTTCAGCGAAACAAGAACATTGCCATTCGATTCATTGGCCTCTGATACATATAATTCGCAACTAAAATCACTTGCATCGGCATTACACAACTAAAGTTATGCTGTTTAAAGGAAATGACTGCCATTATGAATGTATTACGTCATAATAAGGTCAAGGTCATTGCAATTTTTTTAGCATCAACATAGTCACCATAAAGGATATTAATTTGTTACAAACTAAAACCACCCTCGTTAAATTCCTTGGCCTCAGAAACATAATATTGGCATGTAGAAAACCAACCATGGTATTTGCGTTTGCTTTATTACATTAAAAGACGTAGTGACGTAATTATGACGTAATTTCAAGGTCATCCCATGCTCAGATTTTTTGGAGCATGACTTTTTTGAGATCTACGGGTCAAACTGATACTTTGGTGAAAATTTGGTGCTTTTGTCCGCCGTGTCACGATCTTCGTGTTTTTTGTCCTTAATCCACCTCACTAATAACAAAACATTTTCTTAGTGAAAAGGCCTTCATGCTTTTACACTCCAACAATTGGTTCAGTTCTGCTCACCATGCTCCACTAGCCACTATTCAACGAGTGAAGGTGGAGGGTAGTTAGGTTTCAATTTTATAGCAGGGCTCTAAATTTACACTAGACCAAAGGCTTCAGGTCAGCGATTTTAGCATGAGGACAGACTCATGACAAGACAGGCCTGGAGAACTTGTTTTTTAATAATAAATTAGTTTAACAAAACTCTTGTACTCAAATTTTGCTCAAAAGTTGACTGAAAAAATATCATTCAATTCAGTTGAATAATTATTATTATGTATCAGAATGCGATGAATCTTCTGGTGCTTTTTAAAATAAATAATGTTTAATGAAAACCTGTGTAGTTTCAATTACAGGAAATTAAAAAATAAAACGAATAAACTAATCTTTAAATTTACATATAAAAAATAGAAATTCATCAAAACACTAAATGGAATTGCATTTTTTAGAAAAAGTAAAAAATAAATAAACAAATGAATGCATAATAATATAAAAAAACACAATGGACACTTATATAGCGCTGGTATCAGCTCTACAAAAGAACAACCAACAAGCAATGAAAGTAGCATAACACAATAAAACAAAATAAACTTTACAAAATGCTTCTCTATGTGTAGATGAGATTTTAAACTGCTCTTGAATAATATGTTTGAGTTTGAAAGTTTCACAGTTTCAGGTAGGGAGTTCCAAAGCCTCAGTGCTGCGCTCTGAAAACTTAACTCCCCCCCTCGATGATTTGTCGGGGGGTTTTCCTGAAGGAGTTTGTGTTTTGTACATCGTAAGCACTGATGTCCTAGGGTATATATCTGTACAAGATCACTGCTGGTGCATACAATACTTAGTAAAAATAAAGTCAGCAAAAAGAAAAAACATGGGTCTCACCTCTGAAGATGGGCGCAATTGACCAAGCACCAATGCATCCTTTACTGCTGAACTGACCGTGCCCAACCTCCATAATGTACAAGGGAATCCCAGCGATGAATAACATCAACAAATATGGCACAAGGAATGCACCTGCAGTTATAGACAATTAGTAAAGGAATATTACAGAAGTGATAAGAAAAAAACTTGTCCAAGACCACATACTTACATCAAACTCACTTGGTCTAATGATTATGATATAAAACATCCCTTGAAATATTTCTGTCTGAAATGTTATAGATGATGAGAAATAAATAATACTAATTTCCTGTTTTGATTTTATCGCTCAATGTGCGTTTTATTCATTTGAATCGATGTCATTGTCATGCAAAATGTGTAATCGGTTGTTCACTGTTTTCTTGTGACAAGTGTTGTAGCCACAGTGGGCGGTGCTGGGCGGAACTGCCCTGGACTAACAAATTTCGCCCAGCACTCTGAGCAAAATACACTAAATGCTGCCCAGCATAGATTTCCCCCAGATTGCACATCAGTAATGATGGCCCCATATCTTGACAATGACAATAGTTTTGTTGAACTGTTAGCCCTCGATGGACTAAGATGGATTTTGAGCCCACCACTAACTAAAATTGGTCTAGCTACAACACTGCTTGTGACCAAGGGGCCGACAGTAAAAATGATGGTTGATAACATAAAGTGTCAACAAAATGCCAGCAACTGTTTCAGATCATAAACAGCCAAATTCTAGGATGTTGGAAAATTTCATAAAAAAGCCAAGCAGTTTTTAATCAAGCACACTTTTTGTACTTTTTTTGAACTGGTGAAAAAAAAATTACACAACAAAAGCAGGTCACTTGTTATTTCAGTTTGCAGGATTGTTTATTTACTCTGAATCTTCTGATAAGACCTCAAAAACTTATCTCACTCAAGGATGGTGAAGATAATTACAAGACTAATACAAACAATGAATGTTTATGAGTGCAATGGCGGGAATATTTCCATGAGTTGAAAGATGGAATGTTACCTTCAACGAGGCGGAGCCGAGTTAAATGGAACATTCCATCTTGTTTTATATAACATCCAAGTAAATCTTTAACAATTCTGCATTACCAAAGAAACACGCACGCAGTGATGTTTTACACACCGTGCAATAGTACTTTCCGAATGGAACGAAAAATGCACAGTGAATGGAACGCAAAACGCATGGTGAGTGACATAGCGTGCAATGGTACCTTTAACTGCTGTCACATGACGGACAATCCCCCAACCAAATGGCAAGGATCTGCTTGGGTGTTATTTAATAAATAATATTGCTTATTGAACCATTGGATCGGTCCATGTGCAAAGTGAAAGAAATATTATTTAAAACGTTTGGTCACCCCCACCCCACCCTACCAAACAAAACAAAACTACAGTCAGCTGTTGTGTTGAGACACTCACTGGGGTAAGGGAGTGTCTCAAAAATTGGGCGTGTCCTAGGCGCAAAGGAAGAGTCCTGTTGGCATATGCCCACGATCAAGTAGACAAATGGAGTGTTCCGCTGGACCACAGCAGTGTGTCGATTAAGCTGAACATTGCTTAAGAACGGTCGAGCGAAAAGGAGAAAACTGTCCTTTGTAGATGGTCCAAGCTGTATAATTTTGACTGGTCCATTGGATCGATCCAGGCATATTCTAAATTTTTGAGACGCACCCTGCAGGTGGTAGGCTTAACCCTTTCAATACCATTGTCGAGTTTACTCGACCGCGCAATGCAAGCGCTTCCTTACCATTGTCCTCGACCGTGCGTTGCGTAGTCGCTCCGTCCCAATGTCGAGAAAACTCGACAGAAAAAAGCATTGCCTTTGAGAGATTGTATTTAATTTGTTTGGCGCCCTCTGTTGTTAGGTTTTATATAGACGGGTTGCTTGTTTACCAAGCATTACAATGGTATGTATTGTATAGGGGGTCGCCATTATGATTTTCCGAGGAAAGTACACCTCAAGATTTCACGCTTCCGTTTTTTTTCGTCAAAAAACACCATAATGTCTGCTCATTGCACGGAGGTTTTGGCTTATATGTTTGCCTATAGTGACTCTATAAAAAGACTTGGGAAGTTCTATCAAAGTATGTAGTGAACATTTGGCATCAAATCGTGATATTTCGTCGCCAGACATGCAGTCAGATGATGACAAAACCGGACTATATACCAACGGTAGCTAACTGGACCGAGCACGTCACCCGTTCAACGCCGTGGGCTTGGGAGTGCATGGCGGGCGGGCCTGGACCCACTCGTGCTGGTCGAAGTGACCGTGGTAGCTGAACACTTTCAAAACAGATAAGATTTTTCAGCATAATAGGTTCCGATTATGGTACAAATGGAAATAGAAGCCTATAATAAAAACGGTTATATTTTCTGAGAAGTTTTTACAAACTTTTCTTGAGGAAAAATAGGTTGAAAATCTTGTTGTTTTTCTTGAGACAGAAATCCCGAATAAAAATTTTTTTTCAGCCAGAAATCTTGCAAACAAAATTAAGATAATATATACAAATTTGACATCGTAGGAAAGGTCATTTCATATGCTACAAATTGCATGCACAAAGTTTTTCAAATAAATAATGTCTTTCCACAGAAAATCAAGATTGAAAACAGTACACACTGCAAATTGCGTTAGATTTTTTTTAGTGTGAAAAAATACGGTACACAGCATTGTGACCTTTGTCAACAATGCGGTATCCGGTTGGGCGCTTGCAATAAACAATGTGGTATTGAAAGGGGTAAGGCTAAACATTCAGAACTCTTGCCCCATCAACAAAATAAAAATAAACAACAAATAATTATATAAGTTGGAAAAAAATCACAATTGAATGGTTTCATAGTTTATGCCAATGTACAACCCCCCCTGCCAATCCCCTTGCCCCCCCCCCCCCCAAATGAAAAAAAGTGTACACCATTGGATGAATGGATCACCTTACCTCCACCGTTCCTGTAGCACAGATACGGAAACCTCCACACGTTGCCAAGGCCAACTGAATATCCAATGACAGACAATAAGAAATCCATGTGATTTGACCAATTGCCTCGCACTTGATTCTCGTCCCCATCGTTACTCTCTTTTCCATCGTAGGGCACCTTAAGCTGCTGGTGTTTCGTCTCAGACATCTACAAACACAAAGGGAATTATGTTAATGGATTTGTGCATGGATTTAACTTCTCTCTTCTGGGTAGTCAAAGAGTGATGTCCATCTGTACTCCTTGGAATGGGATAAAGGAGGCGGATGAAGGCGAGAGCTTTGCCCCTGCAATCATCCACCTCTTGGTGGCAGCAAAATAAAAGAGACCTCCAACAAAAGAACATGAATATTCAGAAAGAAATTATTATAGACCTCCGATTTTCAAAAAAAAATATTAAATGCAGGTTTTGTAAGATTGGAACATAGGAAACTTAAACCATAAACAGAGCTTCATATCGTACTGTCTTTGAAACCTCCTAGATTTCGATGCATATAAAAACAGACGACATGTATTTTATGAAACAAATACAAGTGTTCGAGAGCATCACGTTAGATTTTGGAAAAGCTCCTAGGCCAGTCCTTTTGAAAAGATGGATTAAAAGAAAAAAAGGATGCGGGCGGGGACGATCAGCTGGTATTTTTTTTTTTTTTGGCCTTAATAATATTAATATGGATATAATAAAGTGTGAAAGAGAAAATTCCACCCTACTCCTGGAACTATGGGGTTTCGTTACCCCCCCCCCCCCCCCCTAACCCCATCAGTCATAAGCCATCTCAGTGATGACTGAGAACCAAGTAGACTGTACACTAGTTTATCGTTTTGACTTCATGTACGACATGACCAGCCAAAGAGCAAAATGACTCGACTTTATGGTCACTTTCATGGTGTGACCACATCAAAATATGGGGGAAATTGTACAGGTCTGCGCTGCGAGACGTGTAGCCTGCCTACATATCACCAAACGAGATTATTCCCGTTTTCCAATGTGCAGTGTATCCATGGAGGATGATTCATCCAAGATACGAAAGCGAAAGTGACACTGACAATATTGGAACACACACTGGCAATTTGCAGTACAAATAAACTCACGTGCTAGATAGAGTGAACGACAAGTTTTCTTGAAATGTTCGAAATAAAACAAGCAGTTATAAGCTCCGAAAAAACAGTCACTTTACCTGAAGTGTTCCTTAAATTTATCGTCAGAGAATATACTTACGAGTGTAGTCCCGTTATCCAATGTAGTATCCAAGACCGTAGGAGAAATTGTGGTGCTGTAAATGATTGATTTTCTTCTTAAAATGCACACTCTGACAATTTCAATTTGCATAAAGACCCCCCACCCATCCCACACGGTCGCTTTACAATAAATCCCACACACGTGCTACATGCTGTGGTGTAGTGGTGAATGTGGGTGTGGCTTACGCGATGCTCTCACTCGCTCATCACTGCGCGGTCATTGGCCTTATGGAACGCCAAAGAGGCATTTAATCATCGGTGATGGTCTTTTGCAACCGGTGATCAAATTTGTCATCGGTGGTGGTCCTATGCGATCGGTGATCAACTTTAGCAAGCGGTGATAAAACACGATCGGTGGTCCATTTTAGCGATCGGTCATGCATATTCATGATCGGTGATGGTATATAGCGATCGGTCATGCATATTCACGACCGTTGATGGCTTTTTGCAATCGGTGGTCAACTTTAGTGATCGGTGGTGGCTTTTTGCAATCGGTCAACTTTAGTGATCGGTGGTGGCTTTTTGCAATCGGTCAACTTCAGGGATCGGTGATGGCTTTTTGCATGCGGTCAACTTTAGGGATCGGTGATGGTTTTTGCAATCGGTCAACTTAAGGGATCGGAGGTGGCTTTTTGCAATCAGTCAACTTTAGGGATCGGTGGTGGCTTTTTGCAATCAGTCAACTTTAGGGATCGGTGGTGGCTTTTTGCATCTCTGTCCTTACTCTATGCTTTTTGCAATCGGTCACATTTTGCAACCGGTGATGGGATTTTGGGATATCCGAATTTTGCGTCCGGTCGGTGCAGGCCTACTTCAAAACCTATGATTGTGTAGATTGTGGATATTAGTTGTTGTTATTTTCTAGTTCACACCACCATGGAGGAATAAATTACACTCACCAGCGGGTTGACTGACTTGCCAAACATTTGTAGAAGAGTACCATTTTATAACTATGTAAGGGGGAACGCAACAAACATCAAATTAATCAGCTCTTTCTAAAAAGATAATAATAATAATAACAAATGGGTAGGAGAGGGTGTGGAAGGGTTATCTATGTCCCACAATTGGTTGTCGTCTTCTGGAAATGGTGTATGCCGGGGAAATACAAATATTTATATTCAGTGAAGGGAAATGTTTTTGAACAAGAGTCTCTACCGATAGTTTTGTGTGTAAGGGGAAATCTGAAATCATACAAGTAGCCCTGTGTAAACAGACCCGGAGGTGAGAACATTATGACCACACAAAAACCGTTTTGATGGAAAACACATATTATGTGCATCATGAATGTGATGGACAAACACAGACCGGGACGCACTCAACACGTTTTATAAAAGGCTAGGTAAAGTATTATACAAATATTTCCTTGTAATAAACTGAGAGGCACGTATTAATTGAATCCAAAGCGAAAAACGTATTGTATAAAGTTCTTAATTTAGGGGGGGGGTGTATAAAGTATAAAGATAAGAGTTAAATCTTATATAAAATTGAAGCTTTAAAATAAGCTTTACTCTAAACGTAATTTTGTTTTAAATTATTAATTAATTAACCTTGTGATCTTCATTTGCATATTTAATTAGTAAATCTTAGTAGAGCGCCATATCTCAAGAAGTATACTTCCGGGTCAACCGGAAGTTGGCCCATTTTTTGTTTCAGTTATACTACACAATCAATCTTCATTTTTTGTTTCAGTTATAGGCTCCTTTCAAATTTTTACTTTGGAAAACCGTGACCCCATGTTGACCTCTATTTTCGGGTCAACCTGAATTGGGACCAGATCTCAAGACCTATACAACCTATTTCAAACTTGTTCCAGTTTCCTTGCGTAAATTCTGGTTTTATTGCGTCACACCATTTCGGCAAAGTAGAAAACCTGCACTGGTCCAAAACTGGTTTAGCGGCACTCCAATTGGCAATCAGTTAGGTTGATACTGGTTTTGTAGCGGCACATCGATTTTTGGCAAAGATAGAGAACTTTTTCTGGGCAATACTGGTTTTGTAACGATGCACTATTTTTTTCAAAATGGTAGAAAACTGCACTGGGCCAATAGGCCCCATTGGTTTTGTGGCGGCGCACCTTGTTCGGCAAAATGGTAGTTGGCAAATACTGGTTTTGTCGGCACACCATTTTGGCAAAATGGTTTAAAACCGTACACTGAGTCAATGCTGGTTTTGTAGTGACGCACCATTTTGGCAATAATAGGTTACAAAACCATCTGGGCCAATACTGGAGTAGCGTCACATTGGCGAATAATGGTATACCTACTCTGGGCCTATATAATTCGGTTTCTCAAAATGCCGGTGCCGTCAGCTTCATTGACTTGTATGTCATTTTTAAATATTAAAGACTGTGGACACTATTGGAATATTATAAGGGTGCAATTAGTAGTAGATTTAATTAGGTAGCAACATTTATTTAGGTAGCCACATCTCCAAATACATAAGTGTCAGCACTGGCCTGCATCGCCACCATCGCCACCTTGCATCGGTCGAGTTGGTCTATAAAAAGCGTTTGTGACCGTTTGTTATAAAATGCACATGGTTAGAAAGATGTTTTAAAGTAGAATAAAAATGATCCACTCAAGTTTGCCTCGAAATTGCGTGGTTTTCCTTTTACTGTGCGAACTAACACGGTCGGGTTAGTCGTTAGACGAGGTAAAAGGAAAACCGTGAAATTTCGAGGCATGTTTGTGTGGGCCTGTACTTGGTGAATGGTGAATCATTGCAACTGTAGGTCTTCTGGGTTGATTAATTGATGAAAAGAAAAAAAACGTGCACACTGTAAACTTAGTGCGCCAACACCACATGGGCCAATACAACCCACACGGTATCGGGCCAATCTTCCAGCAACTGATTGTGAGAAGGAAAAGGGAAAAAAAGAAAGAAAAAAAAATCAGGATGCAATAAAAATGCAAAAAGATTAATCAAACAAATTACACTTATTCGAAACTAATTTGCAATAAAAAAAAGTAATTGTAGTTGTCCATGACATAAAAAAAGAAGAATAAAATATAAACAAAACAGCACTAATGAAAAAATTAATAAATTTATCAGAATAAAATTTTAAAAATATGTAAAAACCAATAAAATAATATTGAAGGTCCGGGGCCTATTACATTTTAGCACGAAATAAAAATAAATTAATAGTATTGTTTGTCGGGATGCTGTTCCTTGGGGTTTGTTTGTATGTCGGGATGTTTGTTTTTGTTTGTTTGTTAGGGGGTTTATTTTTTGCTTGTTTGTTTGTTTGGATGTTCGTTTGGTTGTTTGTTTGTTGTGTTTTTTTGGTTGGTCTCAGTTGGGTTTGTTAGTTAAGTGTGCTTGTTAAATATTTATTTTATTTTTGTTTTATCTAATTTTAGTTCTCATAACGTCTCTTTTGACTTTGCTCTTAATTTTTCAATTTTTCTTGTGTATAAATTTTCTCCTCTGCTTTTTAAAATTTGTATATAAAAATGTAAATCTGTATTTTAATTCAGTCTCTGGACTGCGACAAGCAGATGTTTTTACAATAAACCAGTAATAATAATAATAATTCGGTTTCTCAAAATGCCGGTGCCGTCAGCTTCATTGACTTGCATGTCATTTTTAAATATTAAAGACAGTGGACACTATTGGTAATTGACAAAGACCAGTCTTCTCACTTTGTGTATCTCAACAAATGCATAAAATAACCAATCTGTGAAAATTTGAGACCAATCGGTCGTCGAAGTTGCGAGATAATAATGAAAGAATTAAAAAGCACACATGTCACACGAAGTTGTGTGCTTTCATTATGCTTGATTTCGAGACCTCAAATTCTAAACTTGATGTCTCGAAATTAAATTTGTGGAAAATTACTTCTTTCTTGAAAACTACATCACTTCAGCGGGAGCCGTTTCTCACAATGTTTTATACCATCAACCTCTCCCCATTACTTGTTACCAAGTATGGTTTTATGCTAATAACTATTTTGAGTAATTACCAATAGTGTCAGTTTAGTAATTTGGTTCTTTTTTTCATTAGCCTACCTATCTTAATGTATCGTGCGAAACTGCAACTATCGTAAATCAAAATACAAATCAGCTAAATGACACAAGAAATTTGAAATCAAATGGAAAACGCCTGCTCATGTTTTTTGCGTTTGAGAAAGATTCTGCAATGGTCGAAACGCCAGGTAATTAACAATTGTGTGCATACCAATAGGCCCATTTAGTGGGTAAAATTGTTTCGGAACAGCTAGTTTTATTATCAAATTTAAATACATATTATTTTTTTTTTTAATTGTGAACATTCGTTGTAAAGTTAAGGAGATAAATTGATTAACTTACGAAGGAAAATGCTGGTTGAATTTTCGACTGAAAATGAAAGTTTTACTTTCTGACATCTGTCTACTTGTTTTGTAGCAACACACCATTGTGGCATGCAAAATGGTAGAAAACCTCTGTCGGGAACTGCACAATATTAAATTTGGCACAATGGTTTAGAAAACCTTTTCTGTGTCAATACTGCATGGTTTTGTTGCGGCACACCATTGGGCCGGTGTCAGATGCAATTGTGTCCGCCATGCAATAAGGTCCGCTCCGGACACTTTTGCATATGCAATCGTGTCTGGTGCTATGCAAAAACCGTCCGGCGGACATGTACATGACTAGTACATTTATAATGTGCGCGCGTAAGTGAGCGTGCATGCGCTGAACCTACGTATATGCAGCATGAATATTCACGTATTTTATGATTGCAGCGAATACCCAACGGCCGAACATTTCCCTATGTCATTCATGACATGCACTTAGCTTGTAAAAAATGGCGAACGTGTTCCGTCGACCAAGGGCGTTTAATTTAATGCAAGAACGGTTTTGCACGGGGGCGGACACAACTGCATATGCAAATGTGTCCAGGCGGACACAATTGCATTATGCAGCAGCATCCGGGCGGACACGATTGCATATGCAAAACCGTCCGGCGGAAATGATTGCATATGCAATAATGTCCTCCGGATAGTATTGCATAGAGGATATAATTGCATGCAAAACCGGCATAGAACCGGCGTTGGTCATTATGCAAATAACAAGGCTGCAGGGTATCAAAGCTGTCTTAGATGGCTTAGGATTGCCAAAAGATGGCTTAGGATTGTGACAAATTAAAAAAACAACTGACAGAGTAATGCAATTCGTTGGGATTTTTTGTATTTGGTTCATTCATCATGAACGTTATTGTGCCTGTTGTGTGAGGTATCGCAACTGAAACTGTGCAAGAAAGTATTTTAGCCAACCTTCTGCCAGCTGTCACTGGGCATTCTGGCTCCAACTCCGGGGCCAAATGGTGGCATGCCATTTACCCTCCATAAATGGCCCAGTACTGAAGTGCCAGCATTGGCACGAGCGTTATTTGGGCCGCGTTATTGGATCAACCTTCTGCCAGCAATGGGTAAATATATATATTGCCTAGGACTAGTCCCAGGTTAGGATGAGTTACTGGTCCTAACTTATGACTGGTCCTATATTGCCTAGGACTAGTCCTAAGTTAGGATGAGTTTATACTGGTCCTAACTTATGACTGGTCCTATATTGCCTAGGACTAGTCCTAAGTTAGGATGAGTTACTGGTCCTAACTTATGACTGGTCCTATATTGCCTAGGACTAGTCCTAAGTTAGGATGAGTTACTGGTCCTAACTTATGACTGGTCCTATATTGCCTAGGACTAGTCCTCAGTTAGGATGAGTTACTGGTCCTAACTTATGACTGGTCCTATATTGCCTAGGACTAGTCCTAAGTTAGGACTACCTTTGTGAAATCCACCCCAGGCCAGATAACGGGCCAGTGATGGGCCAATATTATAGTGACCAAATATACAACTGCCAGCATTGGCATGAACGTTATTGGTCTTGTCTGTACTGGGCGAGTTATGGCAACTATACTCACTGAGCCGGGCCAATAAATGCTGGGTTGGGGTATGGAAGTGGGGTCAAGTTGTTCTTTTAATGTTGTTACAATGGCAGTATCAGCCACTTTAAAACCGATCACATCAGATAAATTTACGAAAACTAAACTTTTCAAGTTTTGGCAGGCAAGCCGTTTGGAACTTTTGCTAATTATACGCGAACAAAAAAGCCACCCCAAAAATGTTTTGTTTTTCCATGAGGCATTCCTAAAATTTCCAACTCTTAAAGGAACACGTTGCCTTGGATCGGACGAGTTGGTCTATAAAAAAAGCGTTTGTAACCGTTTGTTATAAAATGCATATGGTTTGAAAGATGTTTTAAAAGTAGAATACAATGATCCACACAAGTTTGCCTCGAAATTGCGTGGTTTTCCTTTTACTTTGCGAACTAACACGGTCGGCCATTTATGGGAGTCAAAAATTTGACTCCCATAAATGGCCGACCGTGTTAGTCGACGAGGTAAAAGGAAAACCGTGCAATTTCGAGGCATGTTTGTGTGGATCAATGTATTCTACTTTTACAACATCTTTCTACCCATATGCATATTATAACAAACTCTTTTCAAAGACCAACTCGACCGATCCAAGGCAACGTGTTCCTTTAAGCCCAAATTTTTCTCAAAAGTTGAACGCAGAACAGGTTGTGAGATTATAATTACACAATAGTTGCATGGCCCCCAAAAACTATACAATTTAAAAAAAATTGTTGGTGTACAAATTTAATATCTAGCTTGGTGCATTCTTTATAGTCCACATCAACATGGAGATTCATATCAACTAAAAAAGGCTTTGTTGGGCTGTCTTTTATTCATTGATGGATTGTATAATAATAATAAAAAAAATGTTTTTTGCAAATGATAAAAATAAGACAGTTTCTCTAGGCCCTATAGTGCACAGGCTAAGTTATTTTCAAACATTAAAATGTTTTTAAAAAGAATTATTCCATAATTCTATGCACAAATCGTATAATGTTCTTAACCGTTTTGGCATTGTGTTCTGTGTATTGCTAATAAGTTATTTTAATTTTAACATTTTTACTTTTATTAATATATATATTTGTTTAAACTTTATTTGAAGTACTTTTAACCTTGACCATTGGGCGGGTTTGTTTTTACTGTGGTAGGTATCTTTACATACAGGTTTTCTAATAAAAATCAATGTCAAATATTAATTTAGCTGGTCATAGTGGAGAAATGTCCAGCTGCCTAAATAATGTAAATTTATGCATAAATAATGTTTTATGTATCTCACAAAGGTGAGCACTTGGTGAGCAATCTGAGTAAAATGTAGTGTAGTTTTAGTTTGCATTTTGTTTACAAAAAAGATCATAATCTAGACAAGTTGATACAACATACAAAAACATCACAATTGATTCACCATAAAGCATATACATTATTTATTTTTTAAATCAAATTTTAGAAAGACTACCATTTTGGTGTTGCAATAATTTATTTCTGTTAACCTTTACTTGTTTACTTTTTACCTCTAGATATTAAAATATATCAAACAGGAACTCTTAGCTTAAAACATGAACAAAAATGAGCTGCACTTACATTACAAAGCCAAGTTAAGCCTTTAGTATAAAATTCTTGGTACAAAACAGAAATTAAGTCGTTTTATTTAAGGATACATTTTTGATGTAAAGACGAATTACCTCACTTGGTGTGTCCAGACAAACGAATAGATTAATAAAACTAAGACAATTTGTTCTGGATTGGTCATTGAAGTTGCAGGAAAATAAAGAATGAAACAATTCCCCTTGTTTCCTAGAATTGTGTGCTTTCAGAGAAAGGTTTCATGCCCCAAGCGTTTCTCAGGTTCAAAAATTTGAGGATGGAAGTTACCCTCTCTCAAAGGGAGTTGTTTCTCACAATGTTTTCTATCATCAGCTCTTCAGTGTTCATTACCAAGCAAGTTTTAATGGTCATTTTAAGTTAAAACTTGTCAAGTGATTACCAAAAAACACACTGCTTTTAAACCAATTGTAGGATAAAATCGTGAGGAGCAAGGGGCAATGGCATAACCAATACCCCCCCTCCCCGATTGAAAAGAAATTGCACAAATAAATGTTTTCAATGTAATTGTACTAATTAATCCGCAAACCTCCTAAGCATTTGGTTACGTTGTAGTTATCTTGTTTTGCAAAAAGGAAGCATTTAATGGCATGAATTCTGTGCACATCACTAATATATTTCTCTGTTCCCCTTCAACATCAGCTGCAAATCATGAGATTGTTTAAGAGTCTCCCTGTGTCCGATACTAATAACTATAATTTGTATTGGTTATTTCCATAGAGTTATATTATAACTAGAGGGCGCACTAGTGATGCTGTGTGCACAAAAAGGAAGCATTTAATGGCAGGAATCCTGTGTAGTGGAGAGAAACTGTCACCAAACTATAGCTGCTCATCACTAATATCTTTAAGAAGCCATTCTCCATTCCCCTTCAACATCAGCTGCACATCGTGAGAGCGTTTAAGAGTCTCTCTGTGTCCGATACTAATGAGAGTTACACCTAACTGTCTACAGTGACTGTAGAATCTCTCCTCTTGGGCAACGGTTACTGCACTGGTCACCTCGTCTAGGACTACAGGTAAATAAGAGTCATTATAATCAGGTTATATAAAAAGGAGACTCAAATAATAACCATACACATATTTATGTTCTAGCATTCGGCAACTGCGTGTCTCAAAATAGGACTACAAATAATGAATGTTTTTCATTCGTGCAATAATAAAAAATATGTTCATTCGTTGAATAGAACATTCCATCTTTCAACTCATGAAAATATCCGCATCATTGCACTCATAAACATTCATTATTTGTACAATATAATTTGAACTGGTTAGTTTCATAGAGTGGTATATAAGAACTAGAGGGCGCACTGGTGATGCTGCATGTAAAAAGGAAGCATTTAATGACAGGAATCAAGTGGTGCCAGATTTAGTGCTGTGGCAATCAACAAATGGAAAGAGTAGCACAGGAGGTCTGTCAAGACATGTATCAAGACATGTATCAAGACATGTATCAAGACATGTATCAACCAAGTATGTGAAGACTCCAATCCAACCTGACTCATGAGGAAATAGGCAACTGTATGCTGGACAGAGATAAGAATAATCATAATAGTGGCTTCTTATATCGCGCTCAGGTCCCACGCAGTGATGCTCATTGCTACTTAAGCACAAAATCTGTGACTGGCATACTGCTTATTGTTGCTAAGAAGAAATTTTGTAAGCAATGTTTTCTGCTTTAGCAGCTCTATGAAATTGGGCCCAGGGCACTAATGCCATTTAAGCAGTATGCAGCATCAGAGTCCAGCTTCCTCCAGGAGACGATGTAAAGCGCGTTTCTACCATTTAAGCAGTATGCAGCATCAGAGTCCAGCTTCCTCCAGGAGATGATCAGAGCATACTGATCGAAACGTTGAGTTGAAACCAATGGTTCTTTTCAGATCCACCCCAATTCATTTAGAGATAGTAATTTCATGGTGTTACCGCAAACCTTTCCATATCGTATTTCCACCATGCAAAGTTTCAAATCCTACTTATTTAAGAACTAGTTATTATCATAATTATAAAAATTATAATGGACAAAAGTACTTACAGGCGAATGTTGGCTTGGTGAAGTAGATCCTTGCAAAAGACAAACACTGCATCTCACCAGGAGTCAAGACGTCGAACCAATCCCAGTCTACCTCCTCATCAAGACCACCTGGTGGGGAAAGGTAAAGAAATGTCCGCTAACATTGAAGGGGATGAGAAGGTTAGGAATGGGAGGGGGCTTAAAGACACTGGACACTATTGGTAATTGTCAAAGACCAGTCTTCTCATATGATGTATCTCAACATATGCATAAAATTACATAACTGTGAAAATTTGAACTAAATTGGTCATCGAAGTTGCGAGATAATAATGGAAGAAAAAACACCCTTGCAACACGAAGTTCTGTGCTTTCAGATGCTTGATTTCGGGACCTCAAAATCTAATTCTGATGTCTCAAAATCAAATTTGTGGAAAATTACTTCTTTCTCGGAAACTGTATTACTTCAGAGAAGGACTGTTTCTCACAGTGTTTTATACTATCAACAGCTCTCCATTACTTGTTACCAAGTAAGTTTTTATGCTAAAAATTACTTTGAGTAATAACCAATAGTGTCCACTGCCTTAAGAGGAGAGGAGTTGCAGGTGGGATTTAGTAACTAAAGCCTGGTTCATACTTCCTGCGAATGATTCGTGCAAGCGCATTTTCTTCCATCACAATTAGAAAACAGTCTGTACGGATTATTCGCCACCAAAATTCACTTCGCAAGAATGTGCATTTGCAAGAGCTATCAACCGGGTTTTACTTCTTCCACGTTAGTAACTTAAATAAAAGCAAACCCAACATTCAAACCCAACTTTCTCGCTGTTAGACCATGGGGTTAAAAAAAGACAACTTTACAAGAGTGGGATTTGAACCAACGACCTCGTGATTATTGCTAGCCCTATGTTGGCGGTCTAGAGTGGCTACTTAAAGAGACTTACCAATCCTGTCATAGAGATGGCTCAACCCAACACGGCTCAGTATCTGAAGAATGATGCCATTATTGTCAACAGAACTGTCCAGCGATGAAACCTTAGCTGGATAAATCACCTAAGAAAAGTAAAGCAAAGAAAAAGGTTATAACAAATTTTGCATCAGGGATAAAGAATATTAATTTTGGTTTTTACCCATACACGGATGTGTGTTAGCACTGTATACTCAGTACTTTCCCGAGTCCTGTGAAAAAATATCACAGGCATGTTACTCGTGTGAGACTCGAACCCACGACAATTGCAATTCTAGAGCAGTGTCTTACCAACTAGCTAGATGGTAAGACACTGCTCTAGAATTGCAAGGATCATGGGTTCGAATCTCACCCGAGTAACATGCCTGTGATATTTTTCACAGGACTCAGGAAAGTACTGAGTATACAGTGCTAACACACATCGGTGTATGGGTAATAACCAAAATTAATAAGAAAAAGTTTGTTTAGTTAAATTAGTTCACAGGTTCAGCCCCAAAGATGCCCTTTTAAGAAGGTCAAGTATTTTGGGGGGAGGTTATGCTTTAAACTTCAATAGAAATCCTGACATATCTTGTCTAATTTAAATGCATCCTTCACACTCACCTGTTCTTTAAGAGTACCGTCTGTAAGAAACGGCTTCTGTGGTACAAACATGACATCCTTACATCTGAAAGAGGTGCTTTTGATCAAGGATCCAGATCTGGTTTGCAAGAGGCCGCACAGAACTCGAAAGATGGATGTCTTGCCGCTCCCTGTTGCTCCAGTAATAAGAAGGTCTTTACCTTGACGAATCTCCAACGAGAGTTCTGAAGAATAAATTAAATTGTCTTGTGAAACTAAGCAGGGTTTAGCTCGGTGGTCTAGTGGTTTAAAGGTAGTGGACACTATTGGTAATTACTCAAAATAATTTTTAGCATAAAAAACCTACTTGGTAAAGAGTAATGGGGATAGGTTGATAGTATAAAACATTGTGAGAAACGGCTTCCTCTGAAGTAACATAGTTTTCGACAAAGAAATAATTTTCCACGAGAGGTATTGAAATCAAGCATCAGAAAGCGCACAACTTTGTGTGACAAGGGAGCTTTTTCTTTCATTGTTATCTCGCAACTTCGATGACAGATTGAGCTGAAATTTTTACAGGTTTGTTATTTTATGCATATGTTGAGAAACAGCATGTCAGAAGACTGGTCTTTGACCATAGTGTCCAATTTCCTTTAAGACATCTGTTCTAATAACGCTAAGGTTGTGGATTCGAATTCCACCCAAGTGATTTGCCTGTGGATTTTTTCACAAATACTAAGTTTACAGTGTTTTTAAACATGTTGTTGTAGGGATAAAAAAACAAATATAAAGTAGGGTTTATCATCCCTCTATTTGCCAACATTTATTTCAAGTAATTGCTAAGACAGGCCAGTTTAGTTAACCAAAATTAAGGTAACCAGAGTATTAGGTTTTTTTAATTATTATTATTATTATTAATATTATTTGTTTTTTGGGGGGGGTCCTTTTTTTGTTATCTTCAATCTAAAACGAAGTTTCATTTATAGCACCGGTATTTGTTTAAACCTCGATAACCCTTATAAGGTGCTGCGTACATACAGTCTCATAGTTCAACAAATTCAAAAACTCATCTTTCAATGTTGCTGTCTGTTTAATCGTCTTGAGAACTTTATCGGTAGATACATGCACTAAAGACTATATGACATTTCCTATTTCTGTGTAAATAACCCAACCTGCTCAACTCAGCCTTTGAGCTTTCAAAGTGAAAGTTCACATCAATTCCTACCTTTTATCAGAATATTCTTGTTATCTGGTGTGTATATATCAACTTTATCAAGTTTATAGATGGATGGGGTTGAGGTTGATAATTCCCCACCGCTTTCATCCCCAGAGTCCTGCATCTCATGCCAACCATCTTTGCTTTCTTTCAGCAGACCCTGACGGTCTAGTATCTTGACTTCTTTTTGGATTGACATCTTGGTGGGTTTAAGATGGACGTCAAGGTCCTGTAGGGCACTGAGGGATTCTAGTAGTTCGCCAATTCTAAAGATAGAAATAAAAAGAGTTGAGAAGTAAGTATTGTTTAAAGCTTTGCATGGTGTGGAAAAATAGGAAGAAACGATAAATAAATAGTCAACTTGCGGGAAAAACCATGTGTAAATCTCTTTAGTGGGAGTGTTGGCTCTGAAAAGAGCCAGTGTAGTCTCGACGTTTCGTACAGTATACTTTGCTCGTCTTCAGGAGAATGCCGGACTACTAGCTGTGGTCGAGCTTAAGTATCTCTGGAGGGATGCATATTTGCGCGGGACATGATTGTGCTTAATAGCGAAAAGAACATTTTTTCTTAATTTTACAGTGCTGGGAAGATGCGCAGAGCACTTTGAAAAGAGGCTTTTTAAAAAGTTTTGTTCACAGATACAACGACTTTAAACTAGCTTTAAGCTAGCAATACAGACTGAAAATAAACATAACTCATAAAAAGTCATAGAAGTCTTTTTAAACTCACAAAAAGTAATCACAACTGACATTATGTATTCGCTTACAAAGGATGCTCACAAATGCTTTGAATAAACTACTTCATCAACCCTCACACCATTTTCATTTTTGCTTGGAGTTTACGTTGGATACTCACCTGTGAGAATAACCAGCTATCTCTGTAATTTGAGTGCTCAGGTCAATCAGTTGAGAGAAACAGTATATCAAATACATACACACAAATGAGTTCTGCAATCAAATAAAACAAGACAAACCAAATACTATTATTTCATTTCATTTTGATTTTGTTTAATTTATTCTTGTTATGAAGCCAAGGACTCTAGCCAAGTACCCAATGGAGAGAAGACAATGAGGAAAGTTTTAGATGTGAAAGGAAAACCCCAGATAATTAGTCCAGGGCCAAATTTCGTAGAGCTGCTTAGCACAAAAATTTGCTTAGCATGAAGTTGTTGCCTTGGTAAAAACAGGATTACCAAACAAATTTCCATATGATTTTCAGGATAAGCAAACAATAGCTGAACACAAGTAATAAGTACATGCAAGAAATAGAAATTTGGTTGGTAATCCTGGGTTTTTTTCAAGGAAGAAATTTCATGCTAAGCAAATTTGTGTGCTTAGCAGCTCTATGAAATTGGGCCCTACTAAAACCCACGCAGCAGGCAGGGACTGAAAACCCAATCCACATACAGGTGGAAAGCGAGGAAAGATACCACTTGGCCAACCAAACCACCCATCATCTCAGACAAGTTGTTCACTACTTACAAAAGAGATTTCTTACATGGGGTCCACCGCAAACCTTACTTACTTACATGTAATATAACAAACAAAATTATGAAAGTTTTTCAGTGAAATGTTGAGAATTTTTTCTAGAGTTAAGAATGTTTCATTCAACGAAGCAAAGCCAAGCTGGATGGATTGTTTCATCTTGATCGAAAGAAACTATTCTCCCTATTGCAAAATATTCATTATTTGTTTTTTATAACATCAACCAAGTAAATCTTTGTCAAATGTGTCCTTTTCACACTACCGTTGTCCCGGGGGCCAATCTTTGCACACCATTTCCCCCCGGGCTGCACCCGGTCTGCCCCGGCAAATGGACATACCGCCAGGAACAGCTATCCCTGCTGTAGGGGTAAGCAGTAAAACCCAAGAATTCTTGAAATGCGCAACCAGAAACATGTGTGAAAGTGCGTCAGGGTAACTATAAGGTAAACAAAGTCCCAGAGTCTCCCCAGGGCTGTATTTCACACGGATAAAAGATACAGTGTGAAATTAGTTTGTTTCACACGGTGAGTAAGAGGGTTAAAATCTCATGGGGTGGTATTAATAAAAATAATAACATTACATTTATAAGGCGCACAGTATCTGGAATGGTACCATTCAAAGGCGCCGGAAGCTAGCAAGCTGACAAATTGAACAGATGAGTCTTGAGGTTGTGTTTGAAAGTAGACAGATCAGGTGTGTCCCTCAGCTCGTCTGGCAAGGAATTCCAGAGACGCGGTGCGCAGCTGGAAAAGGCACGGTCTCCGTAACTTGCCAGACAAATTTTGGGAAAATAGAGTATGTATTATGATGATGACGATCTAAGGTCTGGTCTGATGTTGCAATGTTGTAGAAGATCAGCATTGTAGCAAGGTGCTAATACATGGAGGGCCTTGAATGTGAGAAGCAAGATTTCCCTGGGAATTGTCCCTGTAGTGTGATGAGGGTTATAAATTAACATACCTTGCTAATGAGACTGTAGAGTTCATTGGAGTCCAGGCTGTTGTAAACTCCAGAGAATATAGGAACAGCAATAACCACATAGCTCAGAATACTACCAATGTAGTTGAATAGATTCACAGACACTGCGGAGAAAGTCACAGATATTGGGGTTATGAAAATAACAACATAATTGCAAGTTATTTATTGATTTTATTAATAATTTTGATTACACATCCAAAAGAACAGTAAGCGCCACTAGCAGGATAAATAGGAAACAAGAAGCTAAGTGGAGGAAAACCCCAACAGGGGAAACCCCATGCAATCAAGTAGAGACAGAAAACCCCATGTGCAAGGCGCCAGTCTAAGGGAAAGAGAACAAATGAGCAAACCAGATCCCTTTAAGTTTGGAATACTCAAAATACTTGAGGGCAGTATAAGGTTGTAGGACTTCTGAATGGTGCCACAAAAGACATTGACAAAATTGTGAGATTACCAAACTAGGGTTGGTAGAGCGCCACCACATTAATCCGCTGGTTGCTGACAATTTTGGCTAAAATCTCTCACAGACAAAGTACATGTAGAAAGATCACAGCCAGTTAGGGTGCAGGGGGAAAATTGCAGTGCTGTTGGTTCGAGTTGGTGACTTGGACTCGACTCAGACTCGAGTCGCCAATTTCACTGACTTTTACAACAAATGAATTGGTTACAACAATGGAAACTCCCTCACTATTTCTGAAGTGATCTTTAATGAGAACTCACCATTGAGCCAGAACTCATAGTTGAACAGATTCATCTGAGTAGTCAGAAGACTGAATAACTTCTTGTTTGTTTTTTCCATCTCAATATCATCAGCAACGTAGAAAGCGGCAGATTCGGCATTTGCACGAATCTGAGTATGCTTGAATCTGTAAGGGGAAAAACAACAAATTTGTTGAAGAACTTTAACAAATCAACTGTTCAGTCTATGCCTAAAGCCTTGCGCCTTTGAATGTTTTTGAAATATGTATATGGCTCCAGACAAATGCTGTGAATCATCATCATCAAGTACCATCATTAACAGAGTTACTTTTTTTTATGTGCCAGAAAGTGTCTTTCTGACAGACATGACGCGTTGTGTCTGAGTGGTTAAGAGCACCCGATTCAAACTGTGGTGTGGGTGTGGCTTGGAGTAATTGTCGTGTCACCTGTGTCCTTCAACAGGACACTTAACCGTGTGGTGTGGGTTTGAGTAATTGTCGTGTCACCTGTGTCCTTCAACAGGACACTTAACCGTGTGGGTGTGGGTTGGAGTAATTGTCGTGTCACCTGTGTCCTTTAACAGGACACTTAACCGTGTGGGTGTGGGTTGGAGTAATTGTCAGGTCACCTGTGTCCTTCAACAGGACACTTAACTGTGTGGGTGTGGGTTGGAGTAATTGTCGTGTCACCTGTGTCCTTCAACAGGACACTTAACCGTGTGGGTGTGGGTTGGAGTAATTGTCGTGTCACCTGGGTCCTTCAACAGGACACTTAACCGTGTGGGTGTGGGTTGGGGTAATTGTCGTGTCACCTGTGTCCTGTTAACTTAACCGTGTGGGTGTGGGTTGGAGTAATTGTCGTGTCACCTGTGTCCTTCAACAGGACACTTAACCGTGTGGGTGTGGGTTGGAGTAATTGTCGTGTCACCTGTGTCCTTCAACAGGACACTTAACCGTGTGGGTGTGGGTTGGAGTAATTGTCTTGTCACCTGTGTCCTTCAACAGGACACTTAACCGTGTGGGTGTGGGTTTTAGTAATTGTCGTGTTACCTGTGTCCTTCAACAGGACACTTAACCCTGTGGGTGTGGGTTTGAGTAATTGTCGTGTCACCTGTGTCCTTCAACAGGACACTTAACCGTGTGGTGTGGGTTTGAGTAATTGTCGTGTTACCTGTGTCCTTCAACAGGACACTTAACCGTGTGGGTGTGGGTTGGAGTAATTGTCGTGTCACCTGTGTCCTTTAACAGGACACTTAACCGTGTGGGTGTGGGTTGGAGTAATTGTCAGGTCACCTGTGTCCTTCAACAGGACACTTAACTGTGTGGGTGTGGGTTGGAGTAATTGTCGTGTCACCTGTGTCCTTCAACAGGACACTTAACCGTGTGGGTGTGGGTTGGAGTAATTGTCGTGTCACCTGGGTCCTTCAACAGGACACTTAACCGTGTGGGTGTGGGTTGGGGTAATTGTCGTGTCACCTGTGTCCTGTTAACTTAACCGTGTGGGTGTGGGTTGGAGTAATTGTCGTGTCACCTGTGTCCTTCAACAGGACACTTAACCGTGTGGGTGTGGGTTGGAGTAATTGTCGTGTCACCTGTGTCCTTCAACAGGACACTTAACCGTGTGGGTGTGGGTTGGAGTAATTGTCTTGTCACCTGTGTCCTTCAACAGGACACTTAACCGTGTGGGTGTGGGTTTTAGTAATTGTCGTGTTACCTGTGTCCTTCAACAGGACACTTAACCCTGTGGGTGTGGGTTTGAGTAATTGTCGTGTCACCTGTGTCCTTCAACAGGACACTTAACCGTGTGGTGTGGGTTTGAGTAATTGTCGTGTTACCTGTGTCCTTCAACAGGACACTTAACCGTGTGGGTGTGGGTTTGAGTAATTGTCGTGTCACCTGTGTCTTTCAACAGGACACTTAACCATGTGGGTGTGGGTTGGAGTAATTGTCGTGTCACCTGTGTCCTTCAACAGGACACTTAACCGTGTGGGTGTGGGCTGGAGTAATTGTCGTGTCACCTGTGTCCTTCAACAGGACACTTAACCTTAGCTTTGTCCTTCGGATGGGACGTTAAGCAGTTGGTCCCTTGTATTGTGTGACGCACGTAAAAGAACCCAGTGCAATTTGCGAAAAGAGAAGGGGTTTGCCCCTGTGTTCCTGGTTTGACTGGCAGCCTATTGCGCCACAGCACCTTGTAAACCATTACATGGTGCTTTGTAAAAAAAACAGCAGTACTCATAACTCAAACATAGTCCCACAAACCTTGCAGGAAAATGCTGTATGTCAAAGCAATTGACAGATATACATGCAAATTGAAGCCACTATTTTTATTTTTATTACAAATGTTCATTGTTTTTAATAGGAGGGTTAGATAATTAATTAGTTTTATTGATGCACACCTGTAGGACCCTTCTAGTTTCTCCTGTCTGTAGGTCCTTAGAACCACTGGAGCCATCAGGAAGGTATTAATCAGCGTACCAATGACGAAGTACGAGTAGATGGACACTGGTCCTATGTAACCAGTTCTAGAGAACAAGAAAAAAAAAATTACAAATGAAGGTAAAAATCATCTCGAGATTCAAATGGTGCAACGACTTATTATGTATACATTCATTTATTTGATTACACATCCTATATAATATTGATAAAAATTCATAAATACCTCAGACTGTTTAGCTATTGGTGGAGAGCGCGTCACGTTGGGGTGTTAATGTTTAAACGAATGATAATGACCAACTGGAGCTCTGTTTATAACCGGTTGTTTTCGGTTGTTAACCTTAAACATATGGGGTCTTGTGGCCAAGCGGATAAGAGCACCAGACTGAAGCTATGTTCAGCAGAGTGTGGGTTCGAATCCCGGTCGTGCAATTGTGTCACTGAGCAAGACACTTAACTACAATTGCTTCTCTCCACCCATGGGTAAAAGGGTACGAGTGAGGGCATAGATGGTTCATGTTATTGATTTAGCTTAGTGTGCTACATTGCAGCACAGGCTGTATACTCCCCAGGGAGCTGAGATGGTTTTAGGAATGAAAAGGCCCAGGGATCAGGGGTAATAATGTTGGAAATGCTTTGAGACATTGTGTATAAAGCGCTATTATAAACAAATGCTTATTTCCATTTCAAAATTACAGTTTAAATGATGCCAAAAGCAAAGAAAATACTTTTTTTAAACAAAATAATTCAACAATAAAATACCAACTCATGATTCAGCATTTTCTTTTGAACAATGAGAAATTCTTGACAATAAAAATGGAACTGTGTAAAAATAAATCTAACAACGCTTGAGGAAAGTTCAGACACCCCTAAACAAAGTGTGCTAGACAATTAACCATTAAACTGATAATGATTAACAAATAGCCTTTATGCTGTCCTCTGGTATCTGATAAGTCTGTAAATAAAGTGCTTTGACAATGCCTGATAACATTCACATCACTGTCAGCTGAGCTTTTATCTCTCACAGCAATATTTACAATTCTGTTTCAGATATAAATAAAAGAGAAACATTTTTTTACTCAACAAAATCAACAAAGAACTAATAAAACTCTCTGGAACCATGAATGTCGTTGAACCATTAATATCTTGATCTTGATGTTCTTTGTACCCAGTGACATTGAGTGCTGTAATTGTTAAATGTTGCTCTCTGTCCCTGCTGTGATGTGGCTTAGCGTTCAAGTGCATTGTATCGCAAACTATTATATCGGTCCATGGCCGAATCCAGGGAGAACCCTAACCAATAACAAAGAATAAATTAAAATAAATAATTTGTGAGAAGCGGAAAAATTTAGGATTATTCTGTCTGAAACAAAAATTGACCCACAGTCTATCAATCATATAAAAACTGCTTTTTTCCAGTGCATAACACATATTGGTGTACAGGTTAAACGCACAAATAACATCTTCACTGGGTAGCCGGCCTAAAAGTTTGCAGGTCTGGTGCACCAGACTCAATTTCTGGTTTTGTCCATAGAAATAGAACCCGGAGAACGCTGATTGCGACATTGTGCGAGCAATTTTGGTGTGAGACCACTTTTATCAATGTGCGTACGCCTTTTTTTCCATGCAGTAGAGGTCATGAACATTGACCAATGAAAACACTTAGAAACTGTCTATGTGTGCTCACGTGAATATTATTTTGCCCTACAAGCATGTTTCGTGGTGCGATAAGCCGCGTTCACAGACGATACACGGGGTGGTCAAGCTCAGCGCTCTCCTGGGGCTATTTCTATGGTTTTGTCAGAACTTGGCTAAGGGTTTGGAATTCCAGATTAATCACGTCATCATGCAATAACAACACATTAATGGGAGAATTATGAGACCCTAGGTGGCAGCAGACTTACCAGGTAAATCCATCATACTCAGTTATGTGCTCATGCTCAGAACTTCGTAAATAATTGAAATTTACCTGGTAAGTCGGCCACCGCCAAGCATCCCAAAAGTCCTCCATTAGCAAATGCAACACCCTTTAACCCTACCCCCCACAAACCTACAGTTAAGCCTAGTTTATACTTCCTGCGAATGTGATAAAAAAAATTACGTCAAAGGACTGTTTTGGCAACAATAATTTTAAGTTATTGTATATTGTATATTTCTCTTAATATTTTTATATGGAGCTGGTCTGCTATAGTAATTGCCTACAAAGGATGATTAAAGTTTTCTTGAATTGAATTTGAAATTTGAATAACGTTTCGCAGGAGTTGAGCACAGGTCAACTGTTGCGAATTGTTCGTTGCGAATATGTGTTGTCGAAATTCATATCGCATTCGCAAGAAGTATAAAAACGGGCTTGAGGTTCCGCCCCTCTGCTACTTACCCTTCAAATGCCATGTACGTGTAGAACACAATGAGAAATGGTGACGCGATGAGCGTCGGAATGACGCTACTAAACTGATTACATAGCCTCTCAACATCTTGGGTAATTCGCTGGTCTCTAAAGAAATTAAAACAAATAAAAATACTGACCCCTTGCACATGCCTATCCTTTAAAGCACTGGAAACTATTGCTAATTACTCAAAATAATTGTTTGCGTAAAGCTAAGGTAATACATGTAAGCAGTGGAGAGCTGTTGGTAGTGTAAAACATTGTGATAAACGGCTCCCTCTGAAGTATATTTTGAGAAAGAGGTAATTTCTCACTCAAATAAAAAAACACTTCGGCTGAAGCCTTTTATAAGGCAGATAAAAGCACACAAGTTTGTGGAACAAGGGTGTTTCGTCTTTCATTATTCTCTTTCAACTTCGATGACCAATTCATTTGATGCATATGTTGGGATACACCAAGTGACCATACTGGTCTTTGACAATCCATTAAGCTCCGCCCCATTGCCTATTAACCAATCACAACGCAACTAAGATCCGACAAATAAAATCTTGGCGCGTGCGGCAGAGTTGTGCAGAAAGACATTGGAGAACCCCACATGTTCTTGCTCACAGGTGCGTTGTGGGCGGAGCCGACTGGATTGGTCTATTACCAATGGTGTCAAATGCCTTTAATTTTATGTACTGGATGAGCAATGGTTTCAGTGTCGAGCCAGTAAACTCTAAACAGGACAAGTCCGATGGTGTTGCTTTTTTTAAATTCAACATCATTGTCTCAAAAGAATGTTGTTTAAATTTTTAACTCACAAATATCTTTCATTTCTGCTGAGTTACCCGTTAAACAAAAGAGATAAATTTTCTCTTAGTATTTTGACCAATAAAACAGTTAAAATGAAAAAAAAGTATTCTCATTTTGATTCTATTCTTTTTTCATTTATTCTGGTCTTATAAATAAAATCCCAGCCCAGTAAAGATTCTGAGCTACAGGTCATGTTGATTTTCACTAAAGATTTGAGCACTGAACATGCTTAAATGTAGGATAAAAAGAAAAAGTAATAAAACCACAAGGGAAACTGGGTAAATTTGAATTGATTTAGGTTGAGTAAAGAAAACGTGACTAGAGAGTGGGATACGAACACGCAACCACCGGAATCACGTTTCTTTTATACAACTCAAGTTTTGTTATCTTACGGGTTATCAATGTTGTCCATCTTGAGTACATTAATCTTGTAGTAGTTAGAGTTCTTGAAGTACTGTCTATGGATGTACAATGATAACGCCTCACGCCAGTAAACATACACAAGCTGACCAATGTAGGTCTTAGCACTCTTTATCTGCAACAACAAAATAACAAGTGAAACCAAAGAGAAGTTTCATATTAACATTTATACTGCATAATCAATACACACAGCTTACATTTTTAGGGGGGGGGGAAATCCACAAAACAGCAGAGTTTGTTGCAGGGTCAATTATCAAAATGAGAACAAAATTAACAAGTATTACAAAAAAAAATCTCATTTGTCTTTTGGGTAATTACAATACTCAACAGAATTTAAAGATATTTATCAGACTCAAAGTCAACAATTTGAACACCATTTTTTGTCTATTTTTTTTACAAAGATTTTTCACACAGCAAGTTATTGCTTATCAATTGACAAAAAATCAATGGGAAACAATGAGTATAAATGGGCAACTGCTAGTAAGGGTAGAGGTTGATACTGTGTTTGAAAAGCCCCCTGAGCGTCAAGGATTTTGCGCTCTCCATGGAGCTGAGAAAGAATAAAGGAATGTTATTGGCCCAATGACCAAGACACTAATGTAAAGCGCGTTTATTGTTAAATGCACTTTGAATGAGTTATAAATGTTATTATTAAATTCACTGGTCTGGGGCCTGCGGTCAAGTGCAAAAATGGAGGTCACAAGGGAACCACATTTTAGATTAGGTCAGAAAGATGTTATCTACTCACCAGAGCCATGAGGATAATATACAGCATTGACTGCCATGTTGTCTTGATGAACCCTGCTAGATCCTTCACTGGTAATACCTTGGTGTACTCACTGCCTATCAGTCCGACATAGTAAGCAGCGACCTCAGCTAAGAAACAGAGATATCAATCAGACTTGTGAAAACTTACAAACATTTAATTGGGTGATTTATTTCTTTTTTTATGGAACGTTTTTCATGAAAAGGGACGGGTGTGTATTTATGACATACAAAATGCTAAGCTTGAAAAGAAAACAAAATACTCACAGATTAACGCAAAACTGACATGGCACCAAAATGTTGTTTACAGGGTCTTGAATAGGGTTGGGTCATTAACCTATTAACCTATTAAGGTTTTATGCTAATAATTATTTTGAGTAACTACCAATAGTGTCCACTGCCTTTAAAACCATTTTAAACTGAAACTGATGCTCTCCAAAGTGAGAAAGAAATAAACGTCCATTATTACTGGAATTTACCTCCTATAGAGACAAGAACCAGCAGAAGAAACAAGGCAAGATGAGCAGAATAAAAAGATGGGAAGAAGATTCTGAAGATCCTTGCAAGACGCTTGATGAACAGCCAATTAATACTGTATCTGTAAAATAATCATACCAATATTATAACAATGATATTGATATGATAATATGGCGGTATAAAAATGCAATTAATATATAAGCTGCTAAAATTTGGTACGACTACCCCCCCCCCCCCTGAGGATCCCCCCTGATGATACGACGGACGGACTCCCAACCCCTACCTACAATTAGGCAGTTTCAGTGAAATTTAATGCAGGTGATTTTTTCTCTGACAAGATGTGGTCTGTTAAGGTGTATTCTAAGGAGTAAAAATCAATTTAAAATTTTGAAATCGGATGTTTGGTTGCAGAGATATACCGTTTTTAATGAGCATGGATCGTGCAAAAAACGTACCTGTGTTCAAGTTCAATTGTTATGTTTTTCTTCATATCGACTACGGCCAAGTTTAATGCACAGCCTATGGCAATAGAGGGCGCACTATATGACGAGCGCCCTCTACCAATGGGGAGGTTTGCAGACTGTGCTGCGGGGCTAGTTTGATTTTTATGAACGGCAATCAGTGATATTTTGTGAATCAAACTGAGGAGCGGCATCGTGGGGGAAATTGTTAACTATAAAAATTAAATATGTGTTAAGTTTTGCAGGTGTTTGTGTGAATATTCTTTATTAATTATGTCAACAAATAGCATTATTAAATGAACCAGAATGAAATAAAATTGAAGAGTTTATGACTGGAATGTTTTCTTTAATTTAAGATCAGTTGATCCTTGTAGTAAAAATTGTAGTATTAATACAGTAAACATTTAGAACAATCTTTTAAAAAATTGAGGATGAAGGCATTGGTACACATCAACTATTGTTGTTAGATTTACAAAGACACATTCTAAAAACTAGTGGCTACAATAAATACAATCATTTTTTGTTCTACTTTCGTTTCAATTAGTAGGCCTTAAAAAATAGATAATAAATACTAGTTTCTTTTGACTCGAGATGAGCAGTCTGTTATTATCAATTCAGAACGTGAATTACCAAAAACAAGATCGGGCAGCTTTCCCCCAACCAAGACGAAACATAATTAGAGCCCCGGCCTATCAAACTTATTGTAACACACGCCCTCTTGTGGTGGCACATAACGGAAACACAAAGATGTACGACGTACATGTACATTCGTGCGTATTTAGGAAAACTTTGCAAGAAATGGTTGAACAAAACCTCTTGGAGGTAGAAGAATACATAATCAAATTACACCAAATTTTCACAAGTTAATCTTAAAAGTATGGGAATTAGCACTGACAAAGTCGCATTCAATTTTGATAATTATCTCTGGAAGAAATCTTGATTCAAAAAACGCCGACAAAAATAGGTTTTCATGGTAAAAGCTATGCGACTAGATGTACCATGTGCGGAATTTTATCCGCTACACGATGATGTAATCGTTATCTCATTTTGTGTAAACATGTGCTCCCTCATCGCAAAAAAAACGTCTTCGGGCTTCTTCGGCGCTTTCCGAAGATTTCCGAAATCCGTTGTCCACAGGGTTCAAAGGTGACGTTATGCACAAACGAATGGGCGCTGCACGCGAGGCCAAGCATCCGGTTTCTGTTGTTGCTCTCTATTTTTTACAATAACTCCGAAACTGTTCATCCGATTTCAAATTTTTTTTAAATGTAAGCACGAGGAGAGAATGCTCCTGCCTGCTGTCAAGTCTCATAGTTGTGAGTTGTACAAAATGTGAAATATGATATAATACATTTCGTTCTATTTTTTTCGGGGCTGTGTGTGTGTGTGTGTTGGTACAGTTATGAGTCAACATGGTCCCAAGTCAACTCGGTCCCAGTCAACTCGGTCCCAAGTCAACTCGGTCCCAAGTCAACTCGGTCCCAAGTCAACTCGGTCCCAAGTCAACTCGGTCCCAAGTCAACTCGGCCTGTATGGTTGACGGGAAAAGTATGTTTTCTTTGAATTGGAAAAAAACCTAATGTTTTTTTTACTTTGTACATGAAATGGGATAAGTGTGGACCGATGTTCGGGGTATATATTTGATGCCTCCAATAGCGAACCATTTGTTAACTATATTCATACACTTTTGAAAATTACCGATTGTGTTGGCCCCAAAAAATGTCTTCAATGTCTCTTTGCTTTCAACCAGAGTATTGTTTTCTGTATGGCCGGCTCTCAACAATTTATTAACTGACAAACTTTAATAATTGAATCCTCTTTAAATTCTTTTCAAGTAACTTACATTTAAAATTGAATAATATAAAAACAGTACTATAAAAACTTTCAAGTTAACGGATCACCAAGTTAAGTAAAGAATAATAAATAATATCCCAAATCTACTAATTAAGCGCGTTTTACAAGATACAATTATAAAAACCATGCCATTGGGAAATTAATGTTTGGTCGAAAATAAATCACAAATATATTATTGTTCAAATAACTTGTTCAAATAACTTGGGTTAATTGCGGTCCCTCCCCTGTCTTGGGACCGAGTCGACTTGGGACCGAGTTGACTTGGGACCGAGTTGACTGGGACCGAGTTGGCTTGGGACCGAGTTGACCGGTACCCGTTGGTACACGTGAAATTAACTTGATGAAACTGCCTACTACAATAAGCGATGATTGGTTCGTTCCCCTATCATCTCATCTCCACGTGGAGATGAGAGCAAAACGAACCTCATCATACTATAGTTCTACAGTAGAGCCACCAGCCCATCTCAAGTTTTACTTATTGGAATTTCATTATCTTCAATCATCAATCGACAATCAAGATTTAAGATCAATCAATGTCATTGAGTCAATGATTGACATTTTGTTGTCAATGTAATGTTTTTTTATTTCTAAATCTAAATTCTAATTCACCTCCATGGTTTTTTTTACTTACTTTTTCGCCTTGTCATCAGAGCTTTTCCTCAGCAGCAATGCCATTTTATGTCATCAGAAGTTCAAATAGAGTATTGGAGTACAGCCGGATCAAATTGGAGTCTAAACATTAACTGAAAATGCCCAGCCAGGACAACTTTGTGAAAGAGGAAAGAGCACAAAGTCAAAAGTCCGACGGCTGTGGTGAGGATGACATGAGGTCAAATGAAAACTAAACAAAGTTTGATAAACTTTAACTATTGAGGGCGCTGTACTAAATTGAGACCTTATCGCAAATACCCATTGCGCAAGCGCCAACTTTTTTTACAATGCATGCTGGTCTAGTTGGTTACCAGCTGCATGCTGCATGAACTCTTGACTCTTGACATGGTGAGCGGTGACCGTTCGGAAGCAAAACAAACTTCACATGGAAGCTGAAACCCGAAATAGAAATATCCTTGAACATTGGAACGTTAAGCAGTTGCAGGATTTTCTCAAAGAAGAAAAACTTCAAATAACACAAAAGGGAAGACTTCGTACAAAAGCAGAACTATACAATTATCTCTCATCTGACATGGCTAAATAAAGCATGGAGGTACACCCATTCGT
Source organism: Asterias rubens (assembly GCF_902459465.1). Lineage (NCBI taxonomy): Eukaryota > Metazoa > Echinodermata > Asteroidea > Forcipulatida > Asteriidae > Asterias > Asterias rubens. Next base: position 123,262 of record NW_022985695.1, read on the forward strand.
GGGTGAAACTGTCTTCCGCCACAGAAGCATGACCGTCCACCACAAACAATGTCAATGTTTACAAACTTATTGTTTACAAAAAAACTTTGTAGAACACGTTACGTGACGACCGTATAACTAGAGGTGCAAAATATTTCCCACAATCCTTTGCGGGACGTCGGATTTTTGCTATCTGCAATAAATCAAACTTATTTGAAAACAAAAATTTAAAAGAAATTATATTCTTTTTTCAAATTCCTACCTTAAGAAGGGTTTCGAATTACAAACCTACAAAAACTCAGTCTCATATCATATGATAAAATTATATAATGAATAGGGTAGATGGCCTTAGCTTTCGATCCAATCCGGACCTTCTTCAGAGGCATAAAACAAGTACAAACAAATACATATCCATTTATAGAAAAAGAGAGGGGGAAAGGGATTAAGGAAAGGATCCAGAAAGAAGCGGGAAAATAACAGCCAATCAAAGTTCCTATTTCAGAAACAATTGGTGGCTATGAACCAATAGGAGTGGAGTGGCGAGGACAAAGGATGTTTAGAATGAAAGGAAGGGTTACTGGACCATAAAAGTGGTAAAAGTATTGTTCGACAACAATGCAGGGAGACATGAAAGGGTAGGATTAGAGAGCAAGTTGCATCATGATGCAACTAACAATGGTCAATTAATAAGAATAGCAAGATCAAAGGTATGATGATTTTAAAAATAGGTATGAGGGACCTGTGGAAAAAAGGGGGGGGGTTACTTACATCAGATAGTTACAGTGATGAATTTATAAAAACAACTTTAAACTAGGTTAATTTATACTTTATGTACAGAATATATACAACATGTTCTTAGGCAGAAGTGAAGTGGAGGGTAATGAGAAGTTATTTAACACCAGTGTTTATGTTAAGTCCAAAGGGTTTGACTGTCTTGAGTTGGTGAATCCAGTGTGATTCTCTATTCTTGCGGTGTGTGTCATCACCATTGCAAGCTTCTATCACCAGAAGTTCAACATCAATGACACTATGATTGGGGCTGTTGAAATGGATAGAGACTGGGTACGGTTTCATAGTCTTTATGGAAGAGACATGATTCGCAAAGCGAAGACTAAGTTTGGTCTTAGTCTCTCCCACATATTGTAGCCCACATCTCTTACATGATATGACATAGACTACATTAGACGTGCTGCATTCAGAGTCGGTCTTGATGTTGTATGAAGAGCCAGTGGTATGACTCTTCACCTAAGTGAGGGCTTAATGTGCAGACACGTTTTGCATTTGGAACGGGTACATTTGTGACAGCCCAGTATATCTGTCGGGGGTTGTGTTTGGACTGTACCTGGGGGAAGTTTGGCCCTGACTAGTATGTCACCAAGGTTCTTAGGGCGGCGGAATGCAACCATGGGAACCTCAGTGATTGCCGAGTGTAACCTGCTGGAGGAGTGAAGTATAGGCATGTTATTATTTAGAATTGAGGGAAGTTTGGGTAGTTTGGGGTGGAAGGTGGTGACCAAAGCAACTCTATTGGTAGGAGCTTTTTTAGCTCCCGTGTTAGTCAACAGAGTATGACGAGGTACGTTGAGAGCCCTGTTGATAGCAAGTTGGACCCTACGTTCGCTGTGTCCCCTAGATACAAGGTGTTTCCTTAGCTCTGATGAGCGCCTCTTGTACAGGGTATCTGTGGAACAGATACGCCTGATACGTAAGGCCTGACTGTAAGCAATTGCCTTCTTACAGTGACTATAGGGTGACAGCTATTGGAGAGAAGGTACTGGCCGGTGGGTGTCGGTGGGTTTACTGTAAACATCTGTGACAAGGCCATTAGGAGACTTGGTTATTGTCACATCTAGAAAGTTCACACTGGTGAGAGATTGTTCGGTAGTGAACTTTATGGTGGGGTGAAATGAGTTGATATGGTCAATAAACTCATCCAAGCTGTCTTGGTCACCACACCAGATGGAGAAAATATCATCAATAAATCTCCACCAAACTAGTGGTCGGTTGGGGGCGGAGGACAGGAGTCTGTCCTCCAACTGAGACATGAATAGGTTAGCATATGAGGGTGCCATTTTGGTACCCATGGCAGTACCCTGTACCTGTAGAAAATGCCTGTCAGAAAATGATAAAATTATAGACATAACAAACATACCATTATTACAGTACCAGTAGGGTCTAACAATAAAGCTTACAACTTGATGCTTTATATATGGTACAGTGTACTAAAAGTATCATTTTTGTAATACATGCACAAAACAAAGCACAAAGTATGTAATTATATTATGCACAGAATCATGTTCGTACAAAACGTGTACATCAAGTGACTTAGATAAACTGAACCCTTGATAAAAAAATGTTTATGCTAGGACTACTTCTAAGTTCTAGAAACTAGTATGCTAGGACCTACACCAGAACCTTGTCGTACTTGTCATGTCATGATCTACGGTATAACCATGGAGGTAGAAATAGATTTATATTAATATTTTTCCCACAGTCCTTTGCGCGCACATGCGCAGTTGTTCAAAATCGCTATCTGCAATAATAATTGGCCGTGTCCGAAACGGCGACTTCGGCTACAGCTACGGCTAGATCGCGCGCGTCTGCCTATTCTTCAACACTGGTAGACGCGCTGATCTAGACGTAGCTGTAGCCGAAGCCGTCGTTTCGGACACGGCCATTGTTTCAACCAGAGACTGAAGTGAGCACCAAATTTGAGCCCAACACCAAATTTGGTGATGAGCACAAAATTTGTTGCCAGCACCAAATTTCAAAAAAACTGTCAACGACCGTCAATGACCGTCGAAGACAGTGCGATGGGATTGTACACGCGTAAGGTATGGGCAGATACAATGCCAGGAGTTCCAACTAAATTGGAAAGTATAATTAATTTTTATTTCATAAATCTGTTCCACATACCCCTGGCTATATCAGATTAGCGCCCCAACTTGTTAAGTCTGCTAATTAGCTCAGCCATATTAATTTAATCAAGGAAGAATTTACGAGTTTTTGTAGTTTTAACGCTGTATAATATGCTATACAAAGAACAAGCGTAAGGATTGGGCTGAGCTAATTAGGCAAGGTAACACGTCAGGGTGCTGATCGCATTTACAAAAATTCGTAAAATCTTCCCTGATTAATTTAGTTGGGCTGAGCTAATTAGCAGACTTAACACTAAGGGGCGCTGGGCTTATATAGCCAGGAGTATGAGGAACAGATTTATGAAATAAAAATTGAAAATATTTTCCAATTAAGATGGAACTCTTGGCTTTGTATATGCCCGTACCGATACGCTTGTTCTTTGCATAGCATATTATATACAGCGTATAAAGTACAAACACACGTAAATTCTTCCTTGATTAAATAAATTGGGCTGAGCTAATTAGCACACTTAACATGTTGGGGGCGCTAATCTGACATAGCCAGGGGTATGAGAAACAGATTTATGAAATAAAAATTTATAATATTGTCCAATTAATATGGAACTCTTGGCTTTGTATATGCCCGTACCGATACGCTTGTTCTTTGCATAGCATATAAACAGCGTATAAAGTACAAAAACTAGCAAGTTCTTCCCTTATTAAATTAATTGGGCTGAGCTAATTAGCAGACTTAACACTCTGGGGCGCTAATCTGATATAGCCAGGGGTATGAGAAACAGAATTATGAAATAAAAAAAATAATATTTTCCAATTAAGATGGAACTCTTGGCTTTGTATATGCCCGTACCGATACGCTTGTTCTTTGCATAGCATATTATATACAGCGTATAAAGTACAAACACACGTAAATTCTTCCTTGATTAAATAAATTGGGCTGAGCTAATTAGCACACTTAACATGTTGGGGGCGCTAATCTGACATAGCCAGGGGTATGAGAAACAGATTTATGAAATAAAAATTTATAATATTGTCCAATTAATATGGAACTCTTGGCTTTGTATATGCCCGTACCGATACGCTTGTTCTTTGCATAGCATATAAACAGCGTATAAAGTACAAAAACTAGCAAGTTCTTCCCTTATTAAATTAATTGGGCTGAGCTAATTAGCAGACTTAACACTCTGGGGCGCTAATCTGATATAGCCAGGGGTATGAGGAATAGATTTATTAAATAAAAATTAATAATATTTTCCAATTAAGATGGAACTCTTGGCTTTGTAATTGCCCATACCTTACGCTTGTTCTTTGTGTATAGCATAATGTACAGCGTATAAAGTAGAAAAACTCGTAAATTATTTCCTTATTAAATTAGTTGGGCTGAACTAATTAGAAGACTTAACACATTGGGGCGCCGGGCTTATATAGCCAGGGGTATGAGGAACAGATTTATGAAATAAAAATTAATAATATTTTCCAATTAAGATGGAACTCTTGGCTTTGTAATTGCCCATATCTTACGCTTGTTCTTTGTGTATAGCATAATGTACAGCGTAAAAAGTAGAAAAACTCGCAAATTCTTCCCTTATTAAATTAATTGGGCTGAACTAATTAGAAGACTTAACACATTGGGGCGCCGGGCTTATATAGCCAGGGATATGAGGAACAGATTTAGGAAATAAAAATTAATAATATTGTCCAATTAATATGGAACTCTTGGCTTTGTAATTGCCCGTATCTTACGCTTGTTCTTTGTGTATAGCATAATGTACAGCGTAAAAAGTAGAAAAACTCGTAAATTCTTCCCTTATTAAATTAATTGGGCTGAACTAATTAGAAGACTTAACACATTGGGGCGCCGGGCTTGTATAGCCAGGGGTATGAGGAACAGATTTATGAAATAACAATTAATAATATTTTCCAATTAAGATGGAACTCTTGGCTTTGTAATTGCCCGTTCTTACGCTTGTTCTTTGTGTATAGCATAATGTACAGCGTAAAAAGTAGAAAAACTCGTAAATTCTTCCCTTATTAAATTAATTGGGCTGAACTAATTAGAAGACTTAACACATTGGGGCGCCGGGCTTATATAGCCAGGGGTATGAGGAACAGATTTATGAAATAAAAATTAATAATATTGTCCAATTAATATGGAACTCTTGGCTTTGTAATTGCCCGTACCTATACACTTGTTCTTTGCATATCATATAAACAGCGTAAAAAGTAGAAAAACTCGTCAATTCTTCCCTTATTAAATTAATTGGGCTGAACTAATTAGCAGACTTAACACATTGGGGCGCTGGGCATATATAGCCAGGGGTATGGGAAACATATTTACGAAATAAAAATTAATAATATTTTCCAATTAAGGTGGAACTCTTGGCTTTGTAATTGCCCATACCTTACGCGCTTGTTATATAAGTATAGCGTAAAAGTACACAAATTCGTAAAATCTTCCCTGATTAATTTAGTTGGGCTGAGCTAATTAGCAGACTTATTACCCTGAGGCGCTAATCTGATATAGCCAGGGGTATGAGGAACAGATTTATGAAATAAAAATTTATAATATTGTCCAATTAATATGGAACTCTTGGCTTTGTATATGCCCGTACCGATACGCTTGTTCTTTGCATAGCATATAAACAGCGTATAAAGTACAAAAACTAGCAAGTTCTTCCCTTATTAAATTAATTGGGCTGAGCTAATTAGTAGACTTAACACTCTGGGGCGCTAATCTGATATAGCCAGGGGTATGAGGAATAAATTTATGAACTAAAAATTAATAAATTTTTCCAATTAAGATGGAACTCTTGGCTTTGTAATTGCCCATACCTTACGCTTGTTCTTTGTGTGAGCATAATGTACAGCGTATAAAGTAGAAAAACTCGTAAATTCTTCCCTTATCAAATTAATTGGGCTGAACTAATTAGCAGACTTAACACATTGGGGCGCTGGGCTTATATAGCCAGGGGTATGAGAAACAGATTTATGAAATAAAAATTAATAATATTTTCCAATTAAGATGGAACTCTTGGCTTTGTCATTGCCCATACCTTACGCGCTTGTTATATAAGTATAGCGTAAAAGTACACAAATTCCGCGTAAAATCTTCCCTGATTAATTTAGTTGGGCTGAGCTAATTAGCAGACTTAACACTCTGGGGCGCTAATCTGATATAGCCAGAGGTATGAGGAATAGATTTATGAAATAAAAATTAATAATTTTTGCTAATTAAGATGGAACTCTTGGCTTTGTATATGCCCGTACCTATACGCTTGTTCTTTGCATAGCATATAAACAGCGTATAAAGTACAAAAACTAGCAAGTTCTTCCCTTATTAAATTAATTGGGCTGAGCTAATTAGCAGACTTAACAAGTTGGGGCGCTAATCTGATATAGCCAGGGGTATGAGGAATAGGTTTATGAACTAAAAATTAATAATTTTTTCCAATTAAGATGGAACTCTTGGCTTTGGAATTGCCCATACCTTACGCATACAGCGCATACAGTACAAAAATTCGTATATTCTTCATTGACTAAATTAATTGGGCTAAGCTAATTAGCTGACTTCAAACACTGGGGCACTAATCTGATATAGCCAGGGGTATGAGGAATAGTTTATGAAATAAAAATTAATAATATTGCCCAATTAAGATGGAACTCTTGGCTTTGAATCTACCCGTACCTTACGCGTGTACAATCCTTCCGCACTGTCTTCGACGGGTAATGACGGTCGTTGACAGTTATATCGAAATTTGGTGCTAGCACCAAATTTTTTGCCATCACCAAATTTGGTGTTGGGCCCAAATTTGGTGCTCACTTCAGTCTGGTATTATTATTATTTCAACATTTACAGAGAAAAGACAAAAAGATAGATCAGTCGTCGTAGTTTCTTTTTTGAAGTTAGAACTTTGAATTTGAGTGCACCGGATCCGAAACTTTGCTCTAAACTTCTGTGTCTGTGTGTCTGTCTGTCCGTCCGTGCCTACGATCTCTGCTTAATCATGGCGATGTACGAGGGCAGAAGGCTTCGAGTTGTGACGAAGGAAGGGGGTTATGTCTTTGAAGGAACTGTGCATTCAATTGATTTAAATAACAGCAAAATATCTCTCATGAAAGGTATTTTAATCAAGAATGGTTACTTTTGGCATACACATTTGTCCACCCAATGATAAAAGGGAAAAGTTTCCGTATGGCGCCACCACTTTTTCATTCGATATGAAATAATATAGTATCTAATTTACCTCAATGATATATCCCTTTTTGTAAAAATGAGTGAAAAAGTGGTGGCGCCATACGGAAAGTTATCCGATAAAAGGGTTTACACGTAGTCGCTAGCATTTTGCTGGATCTTTCTTATCCCCACTTGTGTAAGTTGTATGGCCAAGGATAGCTGATTCAGCTATCCTTGGCCACACTAAGTGGAGCTAGATCTGTCTTGGCTTCTGTCTGAAGTAATATTTGTGTTCTATATATTTTTTTTTTAATAAACTTAATCTTGTAAATGTAATTGTATTGTTTGTATTGTATAGTTTTCAAGAACTATTTAATATTTTTATCTTTTCTCAGTTTGCCTTGTTCCATCTGGTAAAAAGCTGACTGGACTACTTCATTTCTATGGCCCTGAGTTGCAAGAGTGTGAGTAGCAAAACATTGATGGCTAGACCATGATGTCAAAATATACGCTTTCCTGTTTTTTTTCTTTTTAGGGGGATGACGAAATTTTTGTTTATTTATTTATTTATTTTTTTCAAGGAGGAAAGAGCTAGACTAAATGGAAAAGTTTCCGTATGGGGCCACCACTTTTTCATTCGATATAAAATAATATAGGAACTTATTTACCTGATTGATATATCCCTTTTTGTAAAAATGAATGAAAAAGTGGTGGCACGTACGGAAAGTTATCCGACTAAATTGCTGTAAAACTTAAAAAGTATAAAATACGTGTATATGTAAACTAAGTCAATCATTGAAAGAATGCTGCCATGATGAAGCCAAAAACATGAACACTTTTTTTGGTTGTTTGTGGGAATAAAATAAAATGCAGCTTCAAAAAGGTTGAGGGAGAGGGACTACTTCCAGAAACTATAAGGCACGGGGAGCCTTACTTCTCTAGAAGTAAGGGAGGGACGATCAACTGAAAAGCCTTTTATTGGCCTTATTTAAAAAAATAATGGAGCGTTTGGCATTGGTTGTCTTTGTACGACAACATTCAAATCTCTTCTCAAACCTTATCTTATGTCAGAGGTTTTCAAGGACTAATTTTGTTGTGTCTGTTCTTCTTTGTTTTGTTGTGTTTTGTTTTGTTTGTTGTTGGTTTTTACTGCGCCTGAACACCCAGCAGGGTGGATACGTGCGCATTAAAAGTCTTATTAATATTATTATTATTATTATTATTATTATTATTATTATTGTTATTATTATTAGTAGTATTATTATTATTATTATTAGATTTAGCATAATTTAAAATAAATTTTATCACTTTTCTCACATCTATAATTTGTGTAAATTTGTGGACTTTTTGATATTATCGAAGACGGTGTAAACAAATACCAACATAATCTTACCTGAAACCAAGAAAAGATAATATAAAATCAAACACATTGCAGAATGCACAATTTTAATATTTTTATTATTTCTTATTCCTTTTAATGTGTGAATCTTTTTAATAAGTTTACAATGATTTTTAAACCACACATACTTCTAAATTATCATGATATTTTTTTTTAATTTTAGTGGTCGACATTTCTGACACTGTCCAGGCAGAGGAGAAGAAAAATAAACAACAACTACACGAGGTACGTACTTTTCAAATTGAAAAGCAAAAATGGCATGCATTTTAACCCTCGCGGAGTCTTTCCCGAAGGCTGAATGACAACACAACAGATTACTAAGTGTAACAAAAACCATTTTTGTTACACTTAGTGTCCTGCTAGGGTCAAACGTCAGACCATTAACTGCTTCACACATGGACAGTGACGCACTTTTCCGGGGTCATATATTGCAAATTACATTTGATAGGTGTATAATTCCAACTGTTTACAGACCATTGAAATTAATGTAATAATATTTATACCCCATTTAACAGAATGGCGGCTCCAGTAGTGATGATGAAGACAACAATGCCAAAACAACTGAGTATATTTATCTCCGTCGAATTGGCACAACATTTGAACAAGCTGTAAGTTTCCTCTATAGCCAGTTTTGATTCCAAATATTTTTTACTCAAAATGGTTGTAGATATTCATTTCTACATCCATTTGAAAAGAGAAACTAAAAATTTCCTCCAAATGTGTGTTTGTGATCAATGATTTTGTACTTGATAAGAGTGTATGACAAGAGATTGGGGTGCTGTGTTTCACAAGTAAGAATTGGGTTTTAATACCCTTTTACTTAATACTCTATCTAACATTTTTACCATTTTACAAGAAATGCAGACTTTTGAGGGAAATGTACAGTCAAGCAGTTTGGCCACTTTGATGAAGAACGATAAATTTAAACATTTAGTGGCAGGCCGATTTGAGTGGGTCATAAACAAAGGGCTACACCATAAACTAACTGCTGGTGTCAGTGCTGTTCAGGAGAGTAGAATGATTTATGAGCTTCCTTGCTCATAAAATGCATGGAGAGGTAGCGGGCAGTCTCGGTGGTCTAGTTAGTAAGGCACTTCTCTAGAATTGCAAAGGTTGTGGGTTGGAATCCCTCCCGATTATTATTCCTGTGATTTTTTTCACAAAGCTCTTGAAAGTATTCACTGCCAACACACATCGATGTGGGTAAAACCAAAGTTAATATTGTACACAGGCTTAGTGTCCTTCTGGCCACCTGGGCCCAATTTCATAGAGCAGCTAAGCACAAAAATTTGCTTAAGCATGAAATTTCTTCCTTGATAAAAACAGGATTACCAACCAAATTTCATCGTGATTTTCAGGATAATCAAACAACAGCTGAATACCAATACCAAGCAAATTTGGTTGATAATCCTGTTGTTATCAAGGAAGAAATTTCATGCTAATTTTTGTGCTTAGCAGCTCTATGAAATTGGGCCCTGGCATGTGGCCCTCCAGTGAAGGCAATAATGAATGACCATGAGCAGTAAGCCAAAAGGCACACACAGTCATAATGAATGACCATGAGCAGTAAGCCAAAAGGCACACACAGTCATAATGAATGACCATGAGCAGTAAGCCAAAAGGCACACACAGTCATAATGAATGACCATGAGCAGTAAGCCAAAAGGCACACACAGTCATAATGAATGACCATGAGCAGTAAGCCAAAAGGCACACACAGTCATAATGAATGACCATGAGCAGTAAGCCAAAAGGCACACACAGTCATAATGAATGACCATGAGCAGTAAGCCAAAAGGCACACACAGTCATAATGAATGACCATGAGCAGTAAGCCAAAAGGCACACACAGTCATAATGAATGACCATGAGCAGTAAGCCAAAAGGCACACACAGTCATAATGAATGACCATGAGCAGTAAGCCAAAAGGCACACACAGTCATAATGAATGACCATGAGCAGTAAGCCAAAAGGCACACACAGTCATAATGAATGACCATGAGCAGTAAGCTAAAAGGCACACACAGTCATAATGAATGACCATGAGCAGTAAGCCAAAAGGCACACACAGTCATAAAGAATGACCATGAGCAGTAAGCCAAAAGGCACACACAGTCATAATGAATGACCATGAGCAGTAAGCCAAAAGGCACACACAGTCATAATGAATGACCATGAGCAGTAAGCCAAAAGGCACACAGTCATAATGAATGACCATGAGCAGTAAGCCAAAAGGCACACACAGTCATAATGAATGACCATGAGCAGTAAGCCAAAAGGCACACACAGTCATAATGAATGACCATGAGCAGTAAGCCAAAAGGCACACACAGTCATAATGAATGACCATGAGCAGTAAGCTAAAAGGCACACACAGTCATAATTACTGATAAAGAGTCCATGTCTCTTAAAAAGGAAACTTTTTTTTTTTTTTTTTTCAAAAGATTAACCAGATTAGGTCTCAACGTCTGATTGGTGTTGCCTTGGAAGCGGAGACCCTTGGTCGGAAATCCAAACTATCGCTTCTACAGGTAGGTTGGTAAACTTGTCTTTATTTGTTTATGAGTTAAAAACCATGTCACACGGGACAATTTTTACAAGCAACCTTGAGGCAACCAACTGCACTGCATGCCAAAGGAACGTTCACATACAGACAACAGACATTATTTTTTCTAACACTATCCTACTGTCCCAAGAAAATCATATTGAAATGAACATGTACATGTAGATGTTTGTTCTTGTTGCCTGTAAATTGCCTCTAAATGTTAAATGCATACTTTGGGGTATGTCACACAGCCAAATTGACAGGCCACCAGTTCCAGACAATCTCCACAAAGAAACACATTCACATTCAAAAACATATCTTGAGTGACTGAAATGTTCCTTTTTCATTCAGTGAAGTTAGTTCCCTCCAAATTGCCTCCCAATTGCCTGTGTCTGAAGACCATTTTGTGGAAAAATCTCCCCGAATTCGACAAAATATTTCACAGGCAGTTAAAGTCGGTGGATGTGTGTCATCGCTCAAAACTGCACAATTTAAAACTTCTAAAACTTCTAAAACTTAACCATTTAAAACAGTCTTGCATAAGCACACAATTGCGGCCATAAAAGCAATTCAACTGTAGTAAACAATTCCACAGATTATTTGTTGCAGGAATGGGACCCTACTTCGCACGTCTGAAGTCACTCATACTAGTGGAATACAATCAAACAAGCTTAAGCCTGGTTTTTACATGTTTGAAAATATAGCTTATTTTTATTTTAGTTTTAGTTTGAACACAAAACTACTTAAAACTTACCCAGTCAGTTTTTCTTATTGTTTATACTTATTGATACTTATTTTTATTTGACATTGTTATTTTTTGTAGATTTGCTGCGGGAATCAAGTCTACATATTCGACATCGTGACTCTTGGACCAGTCTTCTTCAGTCAGGGCTTGGCAGACATCTTGGAATCGCAAGCTATAGTCAAAGTATGTAGGTCTTATATGCCACGTGGCGTGTTCATTTGTATTACCCAATGTAACGTTTAATATTTTTTTAAATCCTAGGCTGATCCGAATGGATTGCTTTGGTTGTGACTATGACTTGACCGCCTAAAATTCCTATTCTCTAATGTTTATAGCCAATAGCCGTAGCCAAAGTCGCATTATTTAGACAGTCAATGTCTATATCTTTTGTGAAGTGGTTGTTGGCGACTAGCTTTTGTAACAGAACCTGGGAGAGTAATACAGTGCTTTCAATACACATTGATTAAGGCTAAACCCCAAATTATATTCTTTATCCCTGTGCAGCTATAATTTACGTCTATTAAATTGCTATGGTACCCGCTGATAAGGATTCAATTCTGCTTCTAGCTATGGGGCTAGCTTAGTGGTCTAGTGGTAAGACATCTGCTCTAGCAATGCAAAGGTCTTGGGTTCGAATCCTACCTGAATGATTTGTCTGTGGATTTCTTTTCTTAGAACTCGGGATATATTTTTTTTTCTGTTCTTACTCGAGTTTCTTTTCTTTCAGGTGATTCACGACAGTCGATGGACATCGGACCAGCTGTTTCACCAGTATTCAATTAAACTCACAAACGTCTATGATACTCAGGTGCGTTGTAATTTAAGTTTTGCGGTAACACCATGTAAGGATAATTGAGTGGTTCTGATAACTATAGTAAGTTTTGCGGTAACACCATGTAAGGATAATGGAGTGGTTCTGATAACTATAAGAAGTTTTGCGGTAACACCATGTAAGGATAATGGAGTGGTTCTGATAACTATAGTAAGTTTTGCGGTAACGCCATGTAAGGATAATGGAGTGTTCTGATAACTATAGTAAGTTTTGCGGTAACACCATGTAAGGATAATGGAGTGGTTCTGATAACTATAGTAAGTTTTGCGGTAACACCATGTAAGGATAATGGAGTGGTTCTGATAACTATAGTAAGTTTTGCGGTAACACCATGTAAGGATAATGGAGTGGTTCTGATAACTATAGTAAGTTTTGCGGTAACACCATGTAAGGATAATGGAGTGGTTCTGATAACTATAGTAAGTTTTGCGGTAACGCCATGTAAGGATAATGGAGTGTTCTGATAACTATAGTAAGTTTTGCGGTAACACCATGTAAGGATAATTGAGTGGTTCTGATAACTATAGTAAGTTTTGCGGTAACACCATGTAAGGATAATGGAGTGGTTCTGATAACTATAAGAAGTTTTGCGGTAACACCATGTAAGGATAATGGAGTGGTTCTGATAACTATAGTAAGTTTTGCGGTAACACCATGTAAGGATAATGGAGTGGTTCTGATAACTATAGTAAGTTTTGCGGTAACGCCATGTAAGGATAATGGAGTGGTTCTGATAACTATAGTAAGTTTTGCGGTAACACCATGTAAGGATAATGGAGTGGTTCTGATAACTATAGTAAGTTTTGCGGTAACACCATGTAAGGATAATGGAGTGGTTCTGATAACTATAGTAAGTTTTGCGGTAACGCCATGTAAGGATAATGGAGTGGTTCTGATAACTATAAGAAGTTTTGCGGTAACACCATGTAAGGATAATGGAGTGGTTCTGATAACTATAGTAAGTTTTGCGGTAACGCCATGTAAGGATAATGGAGTGTTCTGATAACTATAGTAAGTTTTGCGGTAACACCATGTAAGGATAATGGAGTGGTTCTGATAACTATAGTAAGTTTTGCGGTAACACCATGTAAGGATAATGGAGTGGTTTTGAAAAGAACCTTAGGTTTCAGTGTGCTCTCATCGTCTTCTGATCTGCCAACTTTCCCTGATTCTGCAGAGAGGTTTACTGAAAATAAACCAATCTGTCCATGTTCCAATGAACAATAGTACCTGGGTTTGCTCATTCAGATGTTGCTCTGCAAAGGCTTGCCCCGAACCATTTGACAATTGACATAAGTCTGAGGAATTGAATTGTACGCAGTGAAGCGAGTCACTACACAAGACTTCAAATCCTTTATGTGTATATCTATGTATTTCTTTGCTCTGGGTATTTCTTTGCTAGTTTGAGGAATTGAATTGTACGCAGTGAAGCGAGTCACTACACAAGACTTCAAATCCTTTATGTGTATATCTATGTATTTCTTTGCTCTGTGTATTTCTTTGCTAGTTTGCCTTTTATAGTTGTTCAGTGATTTGTAGTATCTTCTGTGCTTTTTTATATGCCCTTTCTTGCCTCAGTGTATTTTTGGGGATTTAGGAGACATACGCCTTTTGGCAATAGTTATTTTTTTTACTTTTATGCTCTCCTGGGCACCCCAGTGTTGTTTTACTTTGTTTTCTTGAATATGTTTAATGTGTACATGTGCTTGTTAATGTGTTTGCAGGAATAAATATTATTACTATTAATTTTATTATCAATCTAACCTGCAAATGGCTTTAAAATGACAAGGGTCTGCGTTTGTGTGAGCCTTATAGAAGAAATAAGAAACTTGTGTTTTTTATTCTTAGGCTGCAGATGTATTGATTAGAATGAGGCGTTTGAATGGTGAGCTCCCCCATAAACTGAGTGGTTTAACACAATGCCTACTGGAATACCTAGACATGTCGGTAGAAGCCTTGTATCCGCAGTTGCTTCATGACCAAGCCAAGACGGTAAGAATTTAGTCATTACATTACATTTCTTTTATTCCTCCACTGTTAAAGGCACTGGACACCTTTGGTAATTGTCAAAGACCAGTCTTCTCACTTGGTGTATCCCATTATGTGCATCAAATAACAAACCTTTGAACAGTTTGACTCAATTTGTAGTCATTAAATTTGCAAGAGAATATGAAAGAAAAAACACCCTTGTTGCACAAATTTGGGAGCTTTTAATATTTGAGTGAGAAATTACCTCTTTCTCAACAAAAAACATGTCACATTAGAGTGAGCCGTTTCTCACAATATCTTACTATCACAGCTCTCCATTGTTTGTTACCAAATAAGTTTTTATGCTAACAATTATTTTGAACAATTACCAAAATTGTGCATGCCGAGTGTGTCACACCACCTTGTAAACCCTTTTAAGGTGCTACATAAACCTGTCTCGTAACTATCTTGTAATTCATAATAACTTGAAAAGTGGTTATTCCACATCTTTGTTAGTGCACAATTTTTTGATAATGAGACAAATAAAATGGTTTCCCTCTCAAGGTGAGCCAAACTATGTGGATGGAGCGCCCTCTATCTCCCAAGCTGTTACTGCAAGCCGCTTTCAATGTCCGACATTTGTCAGATCTGCGGCTGAAGACATTGGATCATCTTCTAGCCGAGTTTACTGCGTCGGTCGACGTCTTCTTAAACTGCATCCGGGATATGAGTGATATGAATCGAGGCAAAGCTAATGTGAGTTGTTTGTGTTTTTAATTTCCGGCTTTTTTTTTAAATTTTGAATTTAGGGGGGTGGCACAGTTGGCTTGTGCCTAAAGCGCTCGCCTCTCACCAAGGTGACCCCGGTTCGACTCCCGGTCGGGGCCATATGTAAGTTGAGTTGTGCGTTGGTTCTCTGCTGTGCCACAAGTGTTTTCCAGACTATCCGGTTTTCGATCTTGGCTGTGCTCTGTGGTCATAATGGGTTGATGTGGCTGGCAGCTGAATGCGCCCTTGCATGCCTGCTTCTCGAACACGTTGTAGCCGCGTCCTTCGCAATTCAGCTCTAGCTGCGAGTAAGGACGATTAGCCCCCCAAACTATTATATTATTATATATGTCGTGTATTTATTTGTGTGCAAATTAATGTTTTTTTTTTTTTAGAGCGAACTTTGTTAACAATCCAAAGTGTTTAATGGTGTCACATTTTAAATAATGGGTCTGAACATTTTTGGCAGGAATTATTTTTTAGTTCATTCCTGAAATTCGATGATATTGAATACAAATGGCACTGAACTTGACCTTCTGACTGACGTAACGTTTTCCTCTTAAGAATGTACAAACTCAGTTATCATTGATAACCAATAGTGTAACTTTTCAAATTTTGCTCTGAAAGAGTATCAAGTTAAATAATATTTTACACCGTTTTAACACGAGGTTTAGAGATTTGTAATCTGTTGTGTTCCCTCAACATACATGTTCAGTCTTAACAGTGCGATCGACTATAATTTAAAATTTCCCCATGAGGGCAAAAAAGTGTCCTTTTTCACAGCGTCTTTATCTCAATAAAGCTAAATGGTGAGATCATTTTTAAATTTCTTTAATTTAGGTGAGCTCATCAGTGGTTCCCCGCCAGCTTGAGAGGCTAGTTTATGGTGATCTACCGAGTACCAGTACGCCTGTGACCAATCAAAGAGCTGTTTCCACAGGGTTGGATCCAATCAAAACAGGTTTGCCATTCTCTCTCTTGGGTGATTTCCACAAAAATCATATTCATCTGCAATTTTAAATCTCAACAAGTGTCCTATTTAAAGAGCTGCTTAGGTAAACATTAAGGTAAGCAGGTAAGCAAAAAATGATGCTTTTCAGAATAGAGATAGCAGCCCAAATACCATGTCACATGTACCATTTGTGATTGGTATATCGCTCATTCTGCTAAGCAGAAAATTTTATCTGCTCTAGCAGCTCTATGAAACTGGGCCCAATGGAACGACCGGTGCATTTGTTTCACTGAAAATACTTGCTAAGCCTAGTGCACTTATCAAAAAGGGAAGGTGTTCGCACCGGTGATCCTTGTTTGATCAGCAGCATGTTGTGCCACAGCACCCTGTAAAACATTACATTTTGCTATGTTAATGGAGAAGGTCTCATTATTAAAACATAGTCCCAATACCTTGCAGGAAAATACTGTACTAAAGTGCCTTGAGCGTTATACTAAAGTGCCTTGAGCGTTATTGAGTAATGGATATGCCCGCTTTATGTAAGAAGCCACCATTATTAGTACATGTTACATGAATGTCTCAAGATGAGAGTATGTGCGTCAAATCAATGTTTTGTTCTTTTCATTTTACCTGTATACAGAGGCACCTCCCCTCGTGGCTAAAACAGAGAAACTACAACCTTCTACCTCTCATGCATCAAACGAATCAACCACTACACATTCAAATTACCCTCCTCCTAGTACCTCATCAAAGCCAAACCCCTCCACAAACAACACTGAACAATTCTGCGTTCCTAAAATACCCGTCCCTAAAGATACGACTACCTCAGACATTTCCCAACCAAGATTCTCAAACGGCCACACACAAAACTCTGAGGAGAAGGAGTTTCAATGGAAGAAGCTAGGGGAGAGGAGGGCCACGACGAAGGAGTTCACCACAACAAAAGACTTCACCACTGTTGTCTTCTCTCCAAGTTCTGACGGGAGGTCAATCGTCAAGCTTGCTCAAGGCGTGGCTGATCCGAAAGAGACTGTATCATCAACAGAGAATGAAAACACTGAGGGATCCTTCGATGCATCTTTGGGTTTTAAGAAATCTGAGAGAGATGGTCAGAGACTTCCTGAAGATGTCATGGCATTGTCTGTACGTGGAGAGGGGAGGAATGATGGAGCAGGATGTGGTAGGGATGATGTAGAGTGTAAACAACGTGAGGGTTCGTCGGATACACTTTGTGAGGAGGAGGCAAAAGATGAAAGCAGTGAGAGCGAGGATGAAAAATACACCGACTTTGAAGATGAAGATGATCTGCCGGATCAAACCTCTGTAAATTACAGTCCAGTTCTCACCTATCAAACCGAGCTAGCCAAAAGCCTAAGTCTATCACCCCATCAAAGAATGAGAAAGTTCACACAGGAAATGTCCACAACAAGCGCAAAGAACTTGCCCTCAAACTACCTAGGCCAAAGAGGAATCCCCACGCTCGAAACCAAAAGTGTGGAGAAACCTGGAGGTCGCCTGTACAGCAGAGTCTTGACAGACGTTGGGCTTATCGGAAAATTAAACATTGCCTCTGAAACCCAATTCCCCGGGTTGGATCCCGAGATTCATGGGAAGCCACAGAAGCATTCCCCTTCCAGAGATGAGGGTAGATCCTCCAGAGGTGCCATTCCTAAGAGACCAACCCTGCAGTCGCTGTACCCAAGTACGCCGATATCTGTTAGCGAGACGGTGGAAGATGAAGTTACTAGTCGGCAAGGACTGGACACTCCGATGGCCAGACCCTCCGTCGGTCGTGGACGGGCAATGACGTTAGCTTGCTATGAGGACATGCGTCGTAACCTTCACAGACCACTGGTAGGTTTTAAGGTTATTTGAATTCTTTATTGTCGTGACCTAGCGGTTAAGAGCACCGGAACTGCAGCTGGTGCTTCTGATCAGCAGAGTGTAGGTTCTTGACACATGTGTCCTTAACCAAGACATTTAACCATGATGCTGTGTCCTTCTGTTGGGACGTAAAGCCGTTGGTCCTGTGTGTTTTGTAATGAATGTAAAGAACCCTGTGCACATATCAAAAAGATTTAAGGGATTCGCCCCAGTGTTCCTTGTTTGATCAGCAGCATTTATGCGCCACAGCCATTATAATGAGTAGGTCTCACAATTCAAATGCATTCCCTCCTTGCAGGAAAATACTGTATGTAAAAGCGCTTGAGCCTCACTGCGTGACAGATGAGTGCTATGTTAGAAACCACTATTATTAAGTTTTCAACACATTTTTGTAAAGGTCTTGAAAAAAAATAGTTTGTTTACATGAATATTTGGAAAACTTCAATTCATGCTGTCTCTTAAGAGTTAATATCCAACTGCAAGTTTAGCTAAATGTAAAGAACAGGGGATGCACTAAAAATGCACATTCTTTTTAACTAAACAACAAAAAATTTACACGCATTTAAACCAATGACCTTTAGATTAATGTACTGTCCCTCTACCAACTGAGCTGTCCAGACTAGCATTTAAACCAATGACCTTTAGATTAATGTACTGGCCCTCTACCAACTGAGCTGTCCAGACTAGCATTTAAACCAATGACCTTTAGATTAATGTACTGTCCCTCTACCAACTGAGCTGTCCAGACTAGCATTTAAACCAATGACCTTTAGATTAATGTACTGTCCCTCTACCAACTGAGCTGTCCAGACTAGCATTTAAACCATTGACCTTTAGATTAATGAACTGGCCCTCTACCAACTGAGCTGTCCAGACTAGCATTTAAACCAATGACCTTTAGATTAATGTACGGGCCCTCTACCAACTGAGCTGTCCAGACTAGCATTTAAACCAATGACCTTTAGATTAATGTACTGTCCCTCTACCAACTGAGCTGTCCAGACTAGCATTTAAACCAATGACCTTTAGATTAATGTACTGGCCCTCTACCAACTGAGCTGTCCATCTCTTATTTTTCCCCCTGCCCCCCTCCCTTCTTAAAATTGACCCATCAGTGAGTTTCCCTTGTGTGTTATTATTACTTGAAATCTTTTCAATAGCATCTTGTGCTCTCTTAAAGACACTGGACTCCTTTGGTAATTGTCAAAGACCATTCTTCTCACTTGGTGTATCTCAACATATGCACAAAATAACGAACCTGTAAAAATTTGAACAACATTGGTATTCAAAGTTGCGTGATAATAATGAAAGAAAAAACACCCTTGTCACACGAAGTTGTGTGCTTTCAGATGCTTGATTTCGGGACCTCAAAATCTAATTCTGAGGTCTGGAAATCAAATTCGGTGAAAATTACATCTTTCTCGAAAACTACATTACTTCAGAGGGAGTCGTTTCTCACAATTTGTTATACTTTCAAGAGCTCTTCATTACTCGTTACCAAGTAAGGTTTTATGCTAACAAAAAACTTATTTTGAGTAATTACCAATAGTGTCCACTGCCTTTAATAACAAATGTTTCTTATTTCATTTCTTGTCTCAGGAGCTACATATAGGCTCAACGGCAAACGGAGATGGGAGGTACGACTTTCCTTCTCAAGAAGAACTTGCTCGAGTTCCTAAACAGCCGCCTCAGAGAGCTAGCTCTTATGTCATGGTGCCCGATGGTTTATAAAAGAAGATGGTGCAATTTCTTGGTAGACCATTTTATTCTGGTTTTAAAGCCAAGGACTTTTTAGAAAAGTGAACTTAATCACTGTACTAGCCAAGAACTCAATGGAGAGAAGACAACAAAAGATGGAAGTTTCAGTTTAGAGTAACCCAGGAGTATAAAGGCCCGGTCACACAGGCTCTGATAAAGAGAACGAAAGCAAAAACGATAAAAATGCATGCCCTCCATTGGTTGAATTGCTCCACGCACATTCAACCAATCGAGGGCGTGCACTTTTATCCTTCTTGTTTTCGTTATCAGGGCCTTTGTGACCGGGCCTTTATACTTGCGGTAAAACCCACGTAGTCGGGTATGGACTGAAAACCCAGTCCTCATAGTGTTCACTGTGTGATTCGAACTAGGGTCCTAGATGTGGAAAAAAAAACGTGTGCTATAAACATTTATTTGTCTGTCCTGTAGATTGTGAACTGATGCTTGGGGTGGATACATTTTTAGGTGCTCATTGTATTATACTATATTCACCTCAACTACATGTTCCAAATTACAGTGTATTGGTTATATTGTAGGTTTACTTTTAA
The DNA here is from genome assembly GCF_902459465.1 of Asterias rubens. Lineage (NCBI taxonomy): Eukaryota > Metazoa > Echinodermata > Asteroidea > Forcipulatida > Asteriidae > Asterias > Asterias rubens. Next base: position 143,691 of record NW_022985695.1, read on the forward strand.
AGTGGTTGAAAGTGGTTATTTTGTTTGTTTGTTTAGATGATTTTTCCATCAAGGGAACTCGGCAAACTCACACAAGGTGATATAAACACCAAGCTGGCAACAGCCAATCTCTCTCATACAAACATTGGTTTTTAAAGATGTTAAAACATCTATGATTATGAATTTCACAAATCAAAACGTGATCCAGTAACTAGATGCCAATACTTATTCTAATCAGCAGTAAGCTATTGGGTTTCTAACCCAGAACCTTGTGATTGCAAGTCCTGCGGTCTAACCACTGGACCACGGTGATCGTTACGATGTAAATATTGCAGTATTATTTAATTATTATTTTATTATACATTGCCACTTCAAAAGAGTAGTTGAATATGTGTACTTAAAACTGTTTTTTTTAATGTGTGTATTATTTGTATAAAGGATAGAAATATTTTACCTTCTCAATTTGTTTTTAAATATACATTTTCTGTATTATTTATGTTATTGTTTTAAGGAGCTATCCGCAGTGTTATTTAAGTTTATTACGTCCTTGTATATTAATTTGCACTTGTTAATAATAAAGTTTTTAATTCCGAGTATTTGTAATTTTATATTGTGAACTTGAAAAATGAACTTAATCACTGTCTACTTGTTGTCAAGAACCTAGTGGAGAGAAGACAAGGAAGGAAGTTTCAGTTTTTGATATGGGAGGAAAACCCCAGAGAATTTTCTCCAAGGAAATCTTTGCAGCCAGGTTGGGACTAAAAACCAAGCGTGATTTGAACCAGGGTCCTTGAGGTGGAACGCAAGGGGAGAAACCACAATGCCAATCAAATTGCCGAGGCTTATGCCCGATATTTATGGTGTGTCGTGGCTGAGCCGATAAGAGTACCGAACTCGAGCTGTGGTGTTTCTGTTTAGCAAAGTGTGGGTTCGAATCCCAGTCGTGACACTTGTGTCCCTGAGCAAAATACTTAACTAAAATTGCTTCTTTCCACCCAGGGGTTAATGGGTAGCTGTGAGGGCAGAGATGTTCTGTGATTGGTTTAGCTTATTCCGCTACATATTTGGCGGCACAGGCTGTATACTCCCCAGGGAGCTGAGATGGTTTAAGGAATGAAAAGGCCCAGTGATCAGGGGTAATAATGTTCGAAGCGCTTTGAGACATGGTGTGTAAAGCGCTATATAAAAACTGAATATTATTTTTATATTGGTTATTAACCCAAGATGTCATGTATGTTATAGGGTTTACAAGACTTTTCAGGCTTTTTAATCACAGTTTTTCTGATTATTCCGAGGGCAAAAGAAAACCCCAAAACAAATATGATTAATTCAAGATGAACACATTCCACTTTTTTTTAAATGGTGCGTTTTATGAGAACAATAATTATCATCTTTAGCTAGCTTTAGACATGATTTCACAATATTCTATAAAAAAAAATTTAGATATAAAAAATTCTGAAATTCAAAACAATTTAATCAAGACAAATTTCAGAAAATGCAGCACCAAGTGGCCAACTGTTTAATAACTTCAATGAATAAAATACATCTTACATATATGAGAAACGGTTTTCTCTCTTAAAAGTTCAATCTTTTTGTACTATAAATATAACTGGCATGAAATCAAACCTTTCTTAACAGAGTTTTAATTTTATTTTTCCTTTTATAACAAAAAATAACATAATCTATTTCTTTTAAGATTTGTAATTTTAATACTTTTGATACAAGATTGTATCTCTCTCTTTGTAATAAATAATAAATTTGCATGTCATTTTTGCCAACATAACTTAATTTCTGAAATTATTCATTTTTTAAAGCTTTAACATAAAATAAATTAGCACTAACCATCCCAAACTTCAAAATCTTCAAAACACTTTAACTTCAAAACTTTTCAAAAACAACTGCAGCAAAAGCATGATTTGTTTTATTCTATTGGACTGAGTGCTACATAAAACTGGTTATGCTTTACAGATATGTACGGTGGCCCAAGTTCATAGAGCTTCACAAGCAGAAAATATCACTTATAAAACTCTAATAAGCAATATTAAAGTGAAGGTACACTATTGGTAATTCAAAATAATTATTATCATTAAACCCCACTTGGTAACGAGTAATTGGGAGAGGTTGATGGTATAAAACATTGTGAGAAACAACTCCCTCTGAAGTAATGTAGTTTTGGAGAAAGAAGTAATTGTCCACGAATTTGATTTTGAGACCTCAAATTTAGAATTTGAGGTCACGAAATCAAGCATCTGAAAGTACACAACATTGTGTGACAAGGGTGTTTTTTCTTTCATTATTATATTGTTACTTCGATGACCAATTGAGCTCAATTGTATATGTTGAGATACACCAAGTGAGAAGACTGGTCTTTGACAATTACCAATAGTGTCCCTTCAGCAGGATACCAGCAACAGATACTGCAAGGGAAATGGTAGTTTAGCTTAACCATTTTCTGGTAAGCTTAGTTCTGCTATACCGGTACTAGGCTAGTTTTTGAAATCTGGCCCAGTTCAGTCCAGGCAAGGCAATTGCACTATCCAAAACCCAACAACATACATGCACTTTGCTTTATTATGGCAAGAAGGTGCCGGGATTGTAACCTTGATATACACTGTACATGCATGAAAATTTTAACAGTCTGAGTTTGTCATGAGAAAGATATTTGGCTAAAAGACCATCGCATTCGATTTGTCCTTTGAAATAAATCCTGGTGAAATAACATGCAATTTCAAATATTTTAAAATGGATGCCATTACATCGTGTTCCCAATTCCATGCTTATATCTTTAGAGACCTTTCATTTCTGTACAACCATCGCTGTTTTCCCAGACATTTATTCTATAAGTATGGAAAATGTCAATTCATTCCCAATTTTTTTTTTTTACCCCATTGTTTGGGCAAAAGTTGTTCAAATATGTGGCTGTTTGAGGCAGTTTGGTACTAGCCCCTTGCAGTCGCTAAGGTCTCTGAAGGATAAAAGGTTCCCCCAAATGTTTCCCCTACATGTATCTACATGTACCCTACTACTCAAAAGGCACTGGACATTAGTGGTAATTACTCAAAATAATTGTTAACACAAAAAGTTATTCGGTAGCGAGCAATGGAGAGAACACAACAGATTACAAATCTCTAAACCTCATGTTAAAATGGTGTAAAACAGTATATAACTTGATAATTTTTCAGAGCAAAATTTGAAAAATGACACTGTTGGTTATCAATGATAACTGAGTCTGTACATTCTTAAAGGCAGTGGACACTATTGGTAATTTTTCAAAATAGTTATTAGCATAAAACCTTACTTCGTAACGAGTAATGGGGAGACGTTGGTAGTATAAAACATTGTGAGAAACGGTTCCCTCTGAAATAAAGTAGTTTTGGAGAAAGAAGTCATTTTCTACAAATTTGATTTCGGTACCTCAAGTTTAGCATTTGAGGTCTCGAAATCAAGCATCTGAAAGCACACAACTTCGTGTGACAAGTGTGTTTTTTCTTTCATTATTATCTCGCAACTTCGAAGACCAATTGAGCTCAAATTTTCACAGGTTTGTTATTTGATGCTTTTGTTGAGATACACAAAGTGAGAAGACTGGTCTCCGTCTTTGACACTTACCAATAGTGTCCAGTGTCTTTAAGTTAAATTTTTGGTTAGCAAAGAAAATGGCTGAGCAGTAATGTCTGCTGAACAGCTTTATGAAATTGGCCCCATGTAGTAGCAGGAATCAACTATAAATATTCTGTATACAAGTCATAACACTGAAACATGAAGGGCAGAGATGCCAACATTTGCATCTTGCAATCATAGCCTAATTTCATAGAGTTGCTTAAACACACAAAGGAGCTTAGCACAATAAAATTACACTAAGCAGAATACGGTTATCAACCAAAATACCATTCCACAAGTACAATTGTGACTGGTTTCATCCTGCTAAGCAACAAAAAATTTCTAAGCAATATTAGCTGCTTAAGCTTTAGGTAGATTTTGTACAACAATTAGAGAAATTTCTTTGATTTGCATTCAATATAATATGGAAAACGTTATATTCAGGAAGATCTCAGATTTGTTCATCTAAACATAAAAAGCTATTTTCAGTAAACATCTACAAATTCAGGTAGTATTGGTAGATGTGGAAGGGGTTTGCTACAGACACTTTTGCATTAGTTGCCAACGCCACGGTCAAACAACGGAAACATATAAGCATGTCACGCATAAGTCTCAGACAATAATGATAGGGTCATCATTCAAACAAACTCAGGCATTTGCAAAGCCCAGAACCAAGTTACTGTAACTCAAATGTTTGGGGTGTTTAAACGCACAACTCTCAAAGTCTTCGTTCATTGTCCTCAGTCATATGCAAATTTCGGGTACAATGCCTCTATTACTGGCACCAAATTCTGTAACTCAAATGTATGGGGTCTTTCAACATCCCATACTTCTTCATCCCTTATTTCTTCATGGTATATTTCTTCATAGCACATTTCTTCATCCGTTCTATCATCTTGATTGAAGGCATTCTCTTGCACTAATTTTAATCTTTCATACCGCCTGTGTTTTTTCATTCGTCTTTTCAGTGCTCTTTGTTTCTTTTTGCTAAGCTTCGGGCTCGGGTTCAGGGGCTGGGTAACCTTTGGCTTCGGGGGCTGAGTAACTTTAGGGTTCGGGGGTTGGCTAACCTTCGGCTTAAGGGGCTTGCTAAACTTTGGCTTCGGGTCGACGAAGCCGAGACCCCCACGACTGAATTTCAAGCTGGCCTGTATGGGATCTACAATGCCATCTTTCTGCAGTGCTCCGCCTTCCCATCCCATCTGTCTGAGCATCTTGTAACCAACATTGGTTTCCTTAATCGGGGGGTACTTAACATTTTTCGATGGATTAACTGGACCGATCTTTGTTTTACCGGTTTTCGTAACAGAGCCAGAAGCCTTATCATCAAGTTCAGTCGCAACATTCCGTGTGTTGTCCGGGGTTTTCTTCGGGTTCAAGCTTTGGTCTCTCAGCAAGGCTAGGGCATAATTTGCAGACACATTTTTCACTTCTCTGATGTCCGTGTGAATCCCAGTTGCTATGGTTATGCCGTTGATGATGGTTTTGCACACATACATAGTTTCTCCGTCAAATGTTATGATGTTATCGCTAATTTCAAACTCAATTGGGACGTGGTTTTTGAATGCAGAGTCGATCAAGATGCTGACTGGAGGGGCTGGGTTAGGCGGTTCCACCAGGGTAAAATTTTCCAAGACCTGGTTTTGGATAAAGACAGTAGACGTCTTTTGCTTCGAATTCTCCTTCATGGACATTTTGGGTGGGTTTACTGTACTAGGTTCAATAACAGAATGAGACCCCCGACTTGGTTGGATAACATTCTGTGTACTGTCAAGGTTTTTCTTCAGGTTGGAGATTTTTCCTCTTAATAAGGCCAGGGCATTATCTGCAGACACATTCCTAGCTTCTCTCTTGTTTATGTGAATACCCGTAGCAACAGTTGTACCATCAATGATGGTGCTGCACACATAGCCAGTTTCACCATCCACTGTCACGAAATTGTTACTAGTTACAAACTTAATGGGAACATTGTTTTTGAATGCCGAGTTGACCAAGATGCTGACTGAAGGGTCTGGGTTAGCGGGTTCCATCAAGGTGAAATTATCCAAGATCCCATTTTGGATAATGATGGGAGACACCTTTTGCTCCAAATTCTCATTTATGGCCTTATCTGGTGGGTTTACTGGAACAGAATGAGACGCCTTACTGGGTTCAATAACAGAATGAGTTGCCTTACTGGGTTCAATAACAGAATGAGTTGCCTTACTGGGTTCAATAACAGAATGAGTTGCCTTACTGGGTTCAATAACAGAATGAGGCACCTTAATACATGGTTTGATAACATTCTGTGTACTGTCAGGGTTTTTCTTCATGTTGCAGCTTTGTCCTCTCAAAAAGACCAAGGCATTATCTGCAGACACATTCCTTGCTTCTCTCTTGTTTGCGTGAATACCCGTAGCAACAGTTGTACCGTTAATGATGGTGCTGCACACAAAGCCAGTTTCACCATCCACCGTTCTGAAATTGTCGCTCGTTACAAATTCAATGGGGACGTTGTTACTGAATGACGAGTTGACCAAAATGCTGACTGCAGGGGATGGGGTAGATGGTTCAACCAAGGAGAAATTATCCAAGGTTCCAGTTTGGGTCATGATGGGAGATGTCTTTTGCTTTGAATTCTCATTTGTGGCCTTTTTGGGTGGATTTGGTGGACCAAAATAAGACGCCTTCTTGGGTTCAAGAACAGAATGGACCTTACTGCGTTTGTTGATTAAAGAATAATGAGATGCCTTCTTCATGGGTCCAAAAACAGAATGGAACACCTTACTGGGTTTGTAAACATTCTGTGTACTGTCAGGTTTTTTCCTCTTGTGGGAGCTTCGGTGTCTCAAAAAGGCCAGGGCATTATCTGCAGACACATTCCTCGCTTTACTCTTGTCAATGTGAATACCCGTAGCAACAGTTGTTCCATCGATAGTCGTGCTGCACACATAGCCAGTTTCTCCATCAACCGTTGTGAAATCGTCGCTAGTAACAAATTCAATGGGGGCGTTGTTACTAAACGCTGAGTTGACCAAGATGCTGACTGCTGGGGACGGGGTAGACGGTTCGACCAAGATGAAATTATTTGAGATGCTGTTTATGACATTGGTGGGTAGAGACTTTCGCTTCAATCGTTGATTTGTTTTCTTGGATGAAAATGAGGAAGAATCAGACGCCTCACTATTGGTTTCAATAACTTTCTGTGTGTTGTTAAGTCTTCTCTTCATGTGTGAGCTGTGGTGTCTTAATAAGGCAAGGGCATTATTGGCAGACACATTTCTTGCTTGTGTCTTGTCCACGTGAGTACCGGTAGCAACAGTTGTACCATCAATGATGGTGCTGCACGTATAGACAGTTTCAAACTCAATGGGGACCTTGTTTTTTAACGCTGTGTTAACCAAGATGCTGACTGCGGGGGAACGGACAAGCGGTTCAATTAAGACAAAATTATCCAAGATGCTGTTTAAGACGTTGATCGGGGGCGTCTTTTCTTTCTTCTGATCATCTGTTATCATGGGTGAAAACACGGAAGAATCAGACGCCTCACTATTGGGCTTAATAACTTTCTGTGTGTCGTTAGATTTTCTCTTCAGGTTTGAGCTGTGTTGTCTCAATAAGGCCAGGGCATTATCTGCAGACACATTCCTTGCTTCTCTCTTGTTCATGTGAATACCGGTAGCAACAGTTGTACCGTTAATGATGGTGCTGCACACAAAGCCATCGGATTCAAACTCAATGGAGACGTCGTTAATTAATGCCGAGTCAATCAAGATGCTGGCTGAGGGTGAAGGAGTAGAAGGTTCAAACAAGGTAAAATCATCTAAGACCTGGTTTTGGATATTGATGGGAGATGACTTTTGCTTCAAATTCTCATGTAATGCATCTATGGATGGGTTAACTGGAACAGACTCAAATGCCCGTATGGTTTCAACAACAGAATGAGATGCCTTACTGGGTTCGATATCAGAATAAGATGCCTTACACGGTTCAATATCAGAATGAGACGCTTTACTGGGTACGATAACAGAATGAGACGCCTTTCTGGGTACGATGTCACAATCAGACGCCTTACTGGGTTCGATATCAGAATGAGACACCTTACTGGGTTCAATATCAGAATGAGGCGCTCTACTGGGTTCGATATCAGAATGAGACGCCTTACTGGGTTCGATATCAGAATGAGACACCTTACTGGGTTCAATATCAGAATGAGGCGCTCTACTGGGTTCAATATCAGAATGAGACGCCTTACTGGGTTCGATATCAGAATGAGGCGCTCTACTGGGTTCAATATCAGAATGAGACGCCTTACTGGGTACGGCAGCAAAATGAGACGCCTTACTGGGTTCGATATCAGAATGAGACGCTTTACTGGGTTCAATATCAGAATGAGACGCCTTACTGGGTTCAATATCAGAATGAGACACCTTACTGGGTTCGATATCAGAATGAGACACCTTACTGGGTTCGATATCAGAATGAGACACCTTACTGGGTTCAATATCAGAATGAGACGCCTTACTGGGTTCAATATCAGAATGAGACACCTTACTGGGTTCGATATCAGAATGAGACGCTTTACTGGGTTCGATATCAGAATGAGACACCTTACTGGGTTCAATATCAGAATGAGACGCCTTACTGGGTTCAATATCAGAATGAGACACCTTACTGGGTTCGATATCAGAATGAGACACCTTACTGGGTTCAATATCAGAATGAGACGCCTTACTGGGTTCAATATCAGAATGAGACGCCTTACTGGGTTCGATATCAGAATGAGACGCCTTACTGGGTTCAATATCAGAATGAGACGCCTTACTGGGTTCGATATCAGAATGAGACGCCTTACTGGGTTCGATTTCAGAATGAGACGCCTTACTGGGTTCAATATCAGAATGAGACGCCTTACTGGGTTCGATATCAGAATGAGACGCTTTACTGGGTTCGATATCAGAATGAGACACCTTACTGGGTTCAATATCAGAATGAGACGCCTTACTGGGTTCAATATCAGAATGAGACACCTTACTGGGTTCGATTTCAGAATGAGACGCCTTACTGGGTTCGATTTCAGAATGAGACGCCTTACTGGGTTCGATATCAGAATGAGACGCCTTACTGGGTTCGATTTCAGAATGAGATGCCTTACTGGGTTCAATATCAGAATGAGACACCTTACTGGGTTCAATATCAGAATGAGACGCTTTACTGGGTTCGATATCTGAATCAGAAGCCTTACTGGGTTCAATATCAGAATGAGACGCCTTACTGGGTACGACAGCAAAATGAGACGCCTTACTGGGTTCGATTTCAGAATGAGACACCTTACTGGGTTCGATATCTGAATCAGAAGCCTTACTGGGTTCGATATCAGAATGAGACACCTTACTGGGTTCGATATCAGAATGAGACGCCTTACTGGGTTCAATATCAGAATGAGACGCTTTACTGGGTTCGATATCTGAATCAGAAGCCTTACTGGGTACGACAGCTGAATGGTTTTGAACAGTGATGGGAGATGTTTTTTGCTTCAAAGGCTCGTCTATTTTCTCGGGTGAAATCACTGGGACAAAATGAGATGTCATAAGCGAATCAGACGCTGTATTTTCAAATCCGATAACAAAGTCAGACACCTCAAAATCAGAATCATTAACAGCATCCTCTCCGACAACAAAATCAGATGCCTTGGAATCAGGTTCAGTGACAGCATTCTCTGTGACAACAGAGTCAGTCGCCGTGTTTTCAAGTTTGATAACAACATCAGACGCCTCGGAATTGGAATCAACAGCATTCTCTGCAACAACAAAATCAGATGCCATTTCCGGTGCGATAACAGGATCAGATGCCATATTTTCAAGTTCGATAACAAAGTCAGACACCTCCGAATCAGAATCATTAACAGCATTCTCTGCGACAACAAAATCAGATGCCTTGGAATCAGGTTCAATGACAGCATTCTCTGCGACAACAAAATCAGACGCTGGGTTTTCAAGTTTGATAACAACATCAGATGCCTTGGAATTGGGTTCAATGACAGCATACTCTGCAGTAACAAAATCAGACGCTGGGTTTTCAAGTTTGATGACAAAATCAGATGCCTCGACATCGTGCTCAATACCAGCTATCTCTCCGACAACAGAATCAGAACCAATATCCGGTGCGATAACAGGATCAGATGCCATATTTTCAAGCTTGATAACAACATCAGTTACTTTGGTATCAGGTTCATTAACAGCATTCTCTGCGACAACAAAATCAGACGCCTTGGAATCGGGTTTAATGACAACAGTCTCTACTGTGACAACAGAATCAGACACCATCTTTTCAAGTTTGATAACATCAGACGCCTTGGAATTGGAATCAACAGTATTCTCTACATCAACAACATTAGATGCTAGATCAGGTGTAGTAACAGGATCAGATGTCGTCTTTTCAAGTCTGAAAATAAAATCAGACGCTTTGATATCGGGTTCATTGACAGTATTCTCTGCAACGACATTCTCTTTGATAACAGAATCAGACGCTGTGTTTTCAAGCTGGATAACAACATCAAATGCCTTGATATCGGTTTCATTGACAGCATTCTCTGCAACAATTGAATCAGATGCCGTATTCTCAAGTTTGATAACAGCATCAAATGCCTTGAAATCAGGTTCTGCAACAACGTTGTCTTTGATAACAGAATCAGATGCTGTGTTTTCAAGTTTGATAACAACATCAAATGCCTTGATATCAGGTTCAGTGACAACATGCTCTGCGGTAACAGAATCAGACGCTGTATTTTTGAGTTTGATCGCAACATCAGATACCTTGCTTCCAGTATTCTCCCCAACAATAGAAACAATAGAATCAGACTCCATATCCTCAAGTTTGTTAACTAAATCCGGTGCCTTGGAATTGGGTTCATAGACAGCATTCTCTTTGATAACAAAATCAGATGCTGGGTTTTCAAGTTTGATATTAACATCAGATGCCTTGGAATCGGGCTCAATGACAGCATTCTCTGCAGTAACAGAATCAGATGCCTTGGAATCGGGTTCAATGACAGCATTCTCTGCAGTAACAGAATCAGATGCCTTGGAATCGGGTTCAATGACAGCATTCTCTGCAGTAACAGAATCAGATGCCTTGGAATCGGGCTCAATGACAGCATTCTCTGCAGTAACAGAATCAGATGCCTTGGAATCGGGCTCAATGACAGCATTCTCTGCAGTAACAGAATCAGACGCTGTATTTTCGAGTTTGATCACAACATCAGATGCCTTGCCTTCGGATTCAATACCAGCACTCTCTGCAACAACAGAATCAGACACCATGTTTTCAAGTTTGATGACAAAATCAGACACCTTGATATCTGGTTTATTGACAACATTCTCTGTGACAATTGAATCAGACGCTGTGTTTTCAAGTTTGACAACATCAGATGCCTTGCTTTCAGTTTCAATACAAACATTCTCTGGAACAACAGAATCAGACTCCATATTCGCTGCGGTAACGGGATCAGAGGATGTATTTTCAAACTTGAAGACAAAATCACACGCCTTGATATCGGGTGCATTGACAGCATTCTCTGCAACAACAGAATCAGACGCCGTATTCTCAAGTTTGATAACTAAATCTGACACCTTGGAATCGGGTTCATTGACAACGTTCTCTGCAACAACAAATTCAGACGGCTTGGATTCGGGTTCAATACCAACATTCCGTGTGTTGTCATGGCTTTCATTTATGTAGGAGCTTTGGTCTCTCAAAAGGGCCAAGGCATTATTGGCAGACACATTCCTTGCTTGTGCCGTAAACCTGTGAGTACCAGTAGCAACGATTACACCATTGACGATGGTGCTGCACATAAAGCCTTTTACACCATTGATCATTTTGGCGCTGTCAAGTTTAAACTCAATGGGGACATTATTACTGAATGCAGAGTCAATCAAGATGCTGACTGCAGGGGCTGGGCTAGACGGTTCCTTCAAGATAAAATTATCCAAGTTCCCGACTTGAACCTTGATGGAAGATGTCTTTTGCATCAAATTCTCATGTAATGCATCTTTGGGTGGGTTGACTGAAACAGAATGACACACCTTACTAGGTTCAATAACATTATGGGGCCCCTTACTAGATTTGATTAGAGACTGAGATGCCTCACTGGGTTTGGTAACAGAATTAGTTGCCTCACTGGGTTTGATTGAATCAGACACCTCATTTTTACGTCTGATACCCAAATCAGATGCCTTGATATCGCATTCATTAACAACATTCTTTAACTTGTCAAGGTTTGCCTTCATCTTGGAGCTTTTGTCTCTCAAAAATGCCAGGGCGATATCGGCAGATGCACGTCTCGCTTTACTCTTGTCCATGTGAATACCCGTAGCAACAGTTGTACCGCCGATAGTCGTGCTGCACACATAGCCAGTTTCTCCATCAACCGTTTGGACATTGTCACTGGTTTCAAACACAATGGGTACATGTTTTTTTTTGAAGGTCGAGTCGACCAAGGCACTGACTGTCATATTATCATTAGAGATCCCATCTTGGACCTCATCTAAGGGCACTAGCTCTTTACTGTAATTTCTTCCCATCACACTCACTTTGTTCGCGTTAACCACCGCATAGTTCAAATTCTCTAACATGGATACAGCCCTGTCGGCTGCACCTATCCTGGATCGGTGCTTGTTTTCACCTTCTGCACTACCCACGAGAATTTCATCGTAGTACATATTACAAAGCCATCTTGTTTTACTCTTTCCAAGAGGAGGGGGAACACTTATATATTCTATGTGTCTCTTGAGTGGCACTTTCATAGCGGCAGGGTTGAGTCTTCTCAGTGACGAGGCACGACGGTTTTTCTTAGTAGTATAGGGTTCCCAAATTAAGTTTTCTGCTAAAGCTGAGATAATTGGGTCATGTGTGCTGATGTTTCTTGATTGGCACACTATATCATTGCAGTTTGACTGTTCTAATTCCACGGTACCCCCGTCGGCAAGAGCAGTGTACCATCCTCTGCATGGCATCTCCTTGCGTCTTTTCTCGTCAAGTCTGACACATTCCGTGTTTGCTGTCTCCTGTACTATCCGTCTTTTTCCTGCTTTCTGGAACCTACTCCCTTCTCTTTTTGCTGTTAGTCTACACACAACTGGTTCCGAGGTCGTTGAGATCACTTCTGGTGTTGGTATGGGTTTGGATTTATCAAATAGCTGAGATGTACGCACAGCGATAGTTGGTTTGCTTTTAACGTCCACGGGTGTGACATCTAGAGTTATGCCTTTGGCCATTTCCTGCACTCGTTGCATCAATTCAGGTGGATATCTGCAATAAAAACAATATCACACATAAGTTGTATTGTCATTAACAACTTTACAGAGTCTGGATACTTTTTGTAGGACACAAAACACAACGTCCACAGATTTACATTAAACTCAAACAGTTTGAAAGTAATGATGGTAGAAAGCTTCCCTTAAAATACAACTTGCTGGGGTGGTGTTGTTTCTGAGAAATGAGTAAAAACAAGTCACGAAAAAATTTGTTGTCTCTAAAGACAAAAATAGTTTGTCGCATCTAAAGACGTAAATTATTATAGCATGAAAAACATGCAAATTTAACATCTCTTATCATCATGTCATCATGGTCATAATAAGGACTTGGTATATATGGTTGAGGAATATATATAAGACACCCCCCCCCCCACCCCCAAGGTTCAGGCTCTTGAGACATAATACAAATTTGGGATGGTACAGTAATTTTATTGAAAACAAAATATTAGGCAGTTAAAATTGTAAAAAAAAACTAACTATCTAGACTTTGTTTTGAAATTTTATCCCTCAAGGTAACATTATAATAACAATAATAAATAATGCTTATAGGGCGCCAAAATCCACCAAAATGAGATACATTGTACTCAAGGCGCACATAACACTTAATATTACACTCGTGAAAGAAAAGAAAAAAGGTTTTGACCGTACAATATGACGTCTCAAAGCTATTAAGATGTGAAAATTTATGTCGCAAGTTTAACCCGTAAAAAACATGCATTCCGCCAACAGCCACCCTGCATATTACTCCCATACCCCCCATAACCAGCAAATCCGGTCTCAAAATGACAACATCCTAAAAATGCACATGGTAGCCATGAAAAATTAAGATTTCTGTTCCACATCCAAAAGTTCAAAGGTCAGAGGTCCCATCACAATGCATGTGAAGAACGAGTTAGAGCAGTTTGTTCCTGTGTGTGGTGGAGAAACTGTATGTTTATATCCTGTACCATGTATCGCAAGCCCAATGTAACGGCGCCATTTTGTATGTTTCACAATAAATTTTATGGGTGTTTTACACACAGAACACAAAGACCTCAAGACACTGGACAGTGGACACTATTGGTAACGTCAAAGACCAGTTTCACAACATATGCATTAAAAAACAAAACTGTGAAAATTTGAGCTCAATAGACCGATTGCGCTCCGTGCGTCACGTGACCTATAGTGGGTATTATTGGATGTAAACAGTACGGCGTACTGCATTATAAACGTGCGTTAAAAAGACATGATTACTGTTGCAACTTTTGGCTCAAAAAAAGGAATAAATTCTTGAAATCGCTGAAGAATATTCCGGAGTTTGTAACATGAGACCTTACCATTGGCTGAACAATGCCAGTAATGGGTAAACACAGTTTCACCAAGTAGGAAATTCCAAGCGAATTTTCACACGATGTCATGTGTTTGTGCACGGAAAGTGTGGTTTTACAGTGCCCTCATTAAAATAATTTTGATGCCAATATTTTCAATAAAAATCTCATCAAGAAGCTGCAAATCCCTTTATTTCCACCCTCAAAATATTTGATAAGAAGGGGTAGCTGTCAGCTATAAGTAAGACAACTTTGCAATCTCCCTTGTCACTGCCCAACTTCACGCCGTGCACAACGCAAAAATCCACGGCGCGTGAGCTTGCTCAAACCTCAGTAATTTACATAGTCTAACCATACTCTCAAAAGAAATCTCTTTTGTAGTAGAATACTGGGAACATCAAACAGCAAATGTGATTTAAATCAATGTCACAATATTCAACTTTATAAAAATGGCTCTGTTTTTAGTTATAATTGTTATTTATTGAAAATACAGCCAGTTATGGTCCATCGGTACGAGTCTTCCCATGTCTTTACTGCGTAGCTGTGCTTTTCTATACCCACTATGTCACATGATCACATGTAAACATTGTTAGCGCAATCGGTCTATTGGTCGTCGAAGTTGGGAGATAATAATGAAAAAAAAAATAAACCTTGTCACACAAAGTTGTGTGCATTCAGATGCTTGATTTCGAGAACTCAAAATCTAATTCTGAGGTCTCAAAAAACAAATTCATGGAAAACTACTTCTTTGTCAAACTCAACGTTACTTCAGAGGGAGCCTTTTCTCACACCATTTTATACTATCAACAGCTCCCCATTACCCAACCAAGTGAGGTTTTACGCTAATGATTATTTTGAGTAATTATGAAAAGTGTCCACTGCACAAGAAGTTTTTTTCTGTAAAAAAGTTATCTGTTGGTAAACAGTGTTGTGATTATTTCCAATCACTTTTGTGTTTTATTTTTATTTTTATTATCTCCACAAAAAGTGCATTCAACCATTTTATTCTCTTAATAGATTTCCTAATGCGAGCTTACAAATGGTATTTTGCAACAAATGGATGGTCAGGTCATCGGAAACAAACAATTGGTTTTATTAGTTTTTTAAAGGGAAAAAGCTGCCACTTTTTCATTTAATATAACATTTTTTATCTAGTCATGGAGGTAGTTTTGTTGGGCGCAAACTGACCTCCTGCCGCATGTGGATGAATGAAGTTTGCAGGATACATTTCGCCAAGCTCGATCGATATGCATTCAAATTCATCCTTGCTTGCTTGCCCAGTTCCTTGACATTTCGATTTGGACTTAATTAATAAACAACCCTTTTAAAGGCAGTGAACACAATTGGTTACTACTCAAAATAATTATTAGTATAAACCTTACTTGGTGACGAGTAATGGGGAGAGGTTGATGGTATAAAACATTGTGAGAAACACGTGACATAGTTTTCAAGAAAGAAGTAATTTTCCATGAATCTAAATGCACACAACTTCGTGTGACACAGGGTGTTTTTTCTTTCATTGTTATCTCGCAACTTCGACGACCAATTGAGCTCGAATTTTCACAGGTCTGTTATTTTATGTCAAAATGCGAGATGTTGTTATACACCAAGTGAGAAGACTGGTCTTTAACAATTACCAGTAGTGTCCAGTGTCTTTAAATTCTCAGAGATTTTTGTTTTCTTCTAAGTAGAGATGTGGAATATAAAGTTGCAGTCTGAATGATTTTTATAACTTGATTCGTGGTTCCAAACTGCAAAAGTTGGGGCAAAAATAAAAATGTTTTTGACAGCACCAAATTTTCATCAAAGCTTGAAATTTGTAATGAAAATCAGGTGCGAAACTCAATAAAGCTGAGTGCACAAATTTAAATCGGACCATCAACTTGTTTGCGTGCTCAGCAGAGGCTGAACTGCTGAAGTTTGCGCGAAGATTGAATGAAGTTAATGTCCAACAGTTCTATTCTAGTTCTACCATTCTACCTTGATGCTCAAATCAGGTAGTTGTTTTGGGGGAAAAAAACATTAATATATTATTATGTATGGATAAAAGTATGATGAATAATAAGTGAAAAAGTGACGGCCCACGCCCAGTGTGCACACAGGGTGCAGTGACTGATGAGTTTAGTTTAGGAGCCGGGGGGGGGGGGGGGGCTGGAAGAAAACTACATTATATTTATTTTTTAAAATAAACAGTTTAACTTTAAAGGAACACGTTGCCTTGGATCGGGCGAGTTGGTCTATAAAAAGCGTTTCTAACCGTGTGTTATATAATGCATATGGTTAGAAAGATGTTGTAAAAGTAGAATACAATGATCCACACAAACATGCCTCGAAAGTGCACGGTTTCCTTTAACCTCGTCGACAAGCACGGTCGGCCATTTATTTATGGGAGTCAAATTTTTGACTCCCATAAATGGCCGACCATGTTAGTTCGCAAAGTAAAAGGAAAACCACGCAATTTCAAGGCAAATTTGTGTGGATCATTGTATTCTACTTTTAAAACATCTTTCCAATCATATGCATTTTATAACAAACGGTTACAAACGCTTTTTGTACACCAACTCGTCCGATCCAAGGCAACGTGTTCCTTTAAATTTAAAACCCTTACCCTAACCTTGGAGTGGCCCTGTATTATATAATTGTACCCCAAATTTACCGCAAAGGCAAGCACTACTATGCAGTACCACCATTAAAAAAAACAGTTAATACACTAGCTATTAAGTACTACACACAATAAAAGACACACACGTATGAAGAATAGGTGGGTCGAGTTGACTCCACATGCCAGGAGTGGAACTGATTTTGGTCCGTGTTTTAATTTCAGGAAGGCAGATTTTTAACTTACGTGCATCCATAAAACTCAATGTTTAACCAAACCATGGCCAATGAAGCCAGTTGATTTCCATGGTATCGGTCCCAGTTGTTGACAATAAACTGTTTTCGAGCATTCCAGTGTCTAGCTGGCTCGTTCGGGTTACGTTGATTTTCACAAAATTCCTCCATCTTCTGACAGCAGTACAGGACGTGACAATCATGCACGACTGTTCTTGCGCGTAGGCGTCGCTCGGTAATTTCGTATCACTTGGCGGCGCCCTAACTAACCCAACAAAATTGTATTTTATTTTCAGGGCCAAATTTTGCTTTCCTCAGAATAACCACCTCCATGGAATAACGGTTGCAAGCCAAACTTCAATGCCACATGTCCAATTCGTGACTGGTATAAAGCTCTATGAAATTGGGCCCAGTTTTGAAGATATTGTTTTACCTTTAGCTATGCATGTTTCAAATGAAGGGACTGTCACCCGGCCTGCAATCAGTTAATTAAAGGGACACGTTGCCTTGGATCAAACGAGTTGAGTTGGCAGTAAAAAATGCATTTGTAACAGTTATGGAAAGGTGTTTTAGAAGTAGAATACAATGATCAACACAAATTTGCCTTGAAATGCGTGGTTTTCTTTTGGTTTTACGAACTAACACGGTCGCCCATTTATGACTCTCATAAATGGCCGATCATGGTAGTCGACGAGGTAAAATGAAAACCTCGCAATTTCGAGGCATATTTGTGTGGATCATTGTGTTCTACTTTTAAAACATCTTTCCAACCTTATGCATTTTAAAGCAAATGGTTACAAACGCTTTTTCAACGACCATCTCGACTAGTCCTAGGCAACATGTTCCTTTAACTGAGGGAGTTGAGAAGAGAATGGCCAAAATGCTTGTATTTGTAAGCACAATTGAAACACAGTATGGAAATATAACCAGATAATAACAGGACTGGAATTTCATCTTTTGAAAGGGCCAGGCCATTGGAAAATCTTAAAGTCTAAGGGAACCTTTCAAAGGGGCACCAAGGTCAAGCAAGACAGGGCAACAGAGGCCAGGCCTCTGTGAAATTTCAGGCATGTATAAGATGTGAACAAGTGCACCCTAACACTAATTATGCATCCCAAAAATAACCACTCCTCCCCTGCACCCTGCCCCAAACTTCTCAACAGCTACCCCTATATTCCCTAATTAAATCCCCAACCCTTTCAACCAACCTTTAGACCTACCCAGAAATGTACAGTATCCTGACTATAACACCCCCCCCCCCCATTCTGCACATCCACAATACACATCCCAAAATTAAACACCCCCCCCCCCCCATCCAATCAACCGGACCTCTATAGCCCTACCTGAACAGAAATCTAGAATATTCTGAGGACCCCCCCCCCCTCATCCCCCAATTAACCCTTCCATCATTTGTTGTAACTTCATACAATGTACTTTTTAAACCTCATTTTCAACTGTGCATAGGTGGTTAGGCTTCATCCATTTTGTATTTTTACAACCAAAGATCGAAAAGTGCCATAGGCAGCCAAGGTCCAAACATGAAGCATATGTAGTGCCTGTACCATATGTACTTGTCGCCATTTCAGTAAGCAACTCTTTAGATGCACAAATAGATCAGTGCAGACAATGCGCATAAAAAAAAGAATCAGCAAATCTCAAAAAAAAACAAATTCATAAATACCCCAGACAGTTTCGCTACTCCTATTGGTGGAGATAATCAACAAACCAAAACTTTCAAATACATGACAGCATTTTAGACAAATATTTTTTCTCCGGATGACTCTTAGACAGCTTGTACAAATTTATTTCAATTAGACACTCAGCTTAACAAATCGAAGCATGTTTTTCTTGATAGTAGTACCAATACTTACTTTTACTTTTATTAAATTACTTTAATAAGTGATCTGAGACCAATTTCATAAAGCTGCTTAAAAGCAGAAAATACAATGTATTCTGTGTAAAAAAATGTCTAGCAGGATACCAGCCACAGATAGTACATGTGAGACTGTGTTTTTAAAGCTGCTAAGAAACTTCATTCTGGTAAGCATAAATTTCTTATGCTTAGCAACTTATTGTGTTAACTGGTTACTCAGGGTACTTGTTTTCTATCGATTGAGGGCGCTGTTCACATCGAGCAGTTGCTACGAGGGCTGAAAGTCAGAGTCTTAGTTTCACGATTTTCCCAAGTAAACAGCCCATTGTTCTTCGCCCAAAGTTTTTTGGATTTCCGCCGAGGTTTATTAAACGGTTTGTGCATTGATTTTCTTGCCACTAAAATTATAAAGCTGATTGATTGATTGTGTTATATTTATGTACTGATTTTAAGCCTAAAATAGTTGTATTTTGTCATTGCGTTTAGTTTGGTCGCACATGTAATTGGGGATTGTTATTCATACACGCATATTGTCGTTGGTTGATATAACACAGGTTAACGCATAATATTCTATGATTCAGTCAGTTGCTAATTGTGTTTATGTGGTAATTATAGCCCAGGGTTTATAGGTCAAAGTTTGTATTATAGATTCCCTTCAGGCACATGGGTCAATGTAAACATTGCTTTATTCAGTCCTTTATTTGCATTATTATTAGGGTAATTCTGGTTAGGTCCAATTAATTGGTACAATCACTGAGTATTTCTTGTGACATATATTTTTGTTTCTATTTTCATTGTAGTTAATCTGTGCTAATCACAATGCCTAATGAGAAGAAGAAGAGATATTAAAGAAACCAATCACAGAAGCACAGCATTTTCGTCTTTGGCTGATTCACACTTGCTTAGCAATTAAGATTTATACACAGTTAGGGTCAATCTTAACTCTTTGTGAAATTAATTGATAGCTGCAAATGAAGCATCAGGCTATACAACGAACTGCATTGAAAGGTAGTTCCAGGTCTAAACTTACATGTACATGATAAATTCTTTACAATAACTATATTTGATAACTTTAAAGAAATAACTGCTACCCAAAACCCCTCTATTATAAATATATCCCTTGCAAACTGGCATTCATTCAAGACCAAACAGTGCCTTAGTGAGATCAGCGAAGACCAATCTTTGGGTAAGAGACTTAGTAAACAAGCAGCAGGCACAATAGACCCTTCCCATGAAATATGTAAATTGCACATACTAACATTTTGGTTGGCAAAATGAGGGAACATCGCGCTGTTTTGTACACGGCTATTGGATACGTGACGCAGACGCGCTTGCGCATCTGCTTAGTGCACAACTCTATGGCGTTTGCCAACCAAAAGGGTCTGTATGCATGCGTGAATGTGATTAGCATATTTCATGGGAAGGGTCCATTCCAATGACTAGAATACAAGAGGTACATACACCAAACATTAGAGGTTTGAATTTAATGCACTTTTTCAAACTGACAACTCGGTATACACAATGACTTCTTCTACATGTACTTTTGACAGTAACAAGAAGCCGCAGGTGGCAACATGCAGGCATGCATTATATGTATAATCATTCGTTGCACTGTTCGTATGACATTTTATTTCTGTAGTTAAGCTAATTTTGTTTCAATGCAATAAAGCTTTTTTTCTTGGTTTGGCATGCCTGTTTTGTCAGCTGTGGGTTCATTGAGTTGGTTTACAGGTCAAATAATTTTTTTAATAGTTTGTTAACTTTAGACGCCTTCATGTAAAGTTAGTCGCCAACTGTCGCCAACCATGAGAACATAGACTGAGGCGAGACAACATGTCTAGCTATAATTTTGGTTTGAACTTGATTTTTCTCTGATATAGGAAATGCAACAAAAGAATCATTCATTAAATCTAAAGAACAAATTAATTTGAATTTTGTTTAGTGGGTGAATTTCTATAATTTATAACAGCAATAGCCCATAATGCGCAATGGTAATATTTAAAACACAAAATACAAATGATCATAATATAAAATTTTGTGAAACAATTCCCTTCTAATGAATGTGGTTAAACAAAATAAAGTGATTAAACAAAGTTGTAAATCTGAGAAACAATTCATGCATGAAATATTTCTCCAATATTGTGTAATTCCTATTATGGATTTTTCTTCCTACAATGAAATAAGTGTAACCACCTTTTGAAATTGAACACTTACAGGTTGGTTTTTACTGTACTCCTAAAACTACAAGGTTCGTTCCGCTATCGTCTCCAAGACCTATTCGTGTAGAGGATAGCAGAACGAACCTTTGCATAGTTCTTTGAGTAGTTTTATCTACACAGTATTAAATGAATTAAACAAGTCCAAACACCTTAGGTATAGATGGGTTACGATCAGGTCATTCGAATGCCATTATAAATGTATTAACAAGGGAAAAGTGCATGCGTGTACAATTCATCAAATATGGCGGTCGATGACGCCTGTTGCAATCCATCTATACTTTGCCTTTAAAACATGAAACTATCTGAAAATCACTGTCCAGGTGAGATAAGTTCATACTGTCCACAAGTCCCGCCACTTTCTGCCACATCTTGAACAAGATCATTGAGATTGCGTCTCTGACAAACTACAAGGAACCGTTTTTGTCCTTTCCCATGTGATTTACTCTTTAGACGAAATTTTTGGCAGACTTCATGGATCACTTTCCTCTCATCGTTCGAGAGGTCTGCAGAGAACACAAGATCATCTCGTCGCCCCGAGGTCACAAAATTCTCCAGGATCTTTTTAACTGCTTTCATGTCGAGCTTTTGGGTTGCGCTATCCTTCGGCACAGGAATGAACCCAAGCCCTTGCATTCCAATCTTCCCGTTAGCTTGGATGGGCTCTACAATTCCATCCTTCCCTAATGCCCCACCTTTCCAGCCCATCATTTTCAGCAACTTGTGTCCAACGTTGGATTCACCAATTGCCGTGTTTTTTGCATCAGGCTGTTTGATATTTTTGACATGTTCGAGTTCATCGCGATTGACTGCCACTCCCTGGGCATTGTTAAGGTTCTTCTTCAGGGTTGGACAGCTTTGTTTCAGTATCGCTAGAGCTTTAGCGGCAGAGATATGTTTCACTTCTTTTTTGTTCATGTGAACTCCAGAAGCGACAGTAACACCATTGATGACGGTGTGGCACACATAACCAATTTCACCATTCAGCCTTCCAATAGTATCGCTGGTTTTAAACAAAATGGGAACATGGTTACTCTGTGCAGAGTTTATCAACATGCTAACTGGTGGGATTGAAACAGCATGATCCATCAGAACAAACCCATCTAAGGTGTTGACTGCCACTCCCTGGGCATTGTTAAGGTTCTTCTTCAGGGTTGGACAGCTTTGTTTCAGTATCGCTAGAGCTTTAGCGGCAGAGATTAGTTTCACTTCTCTTTTGTTCATGTGAACTCCAGAAGCGACAGTAACGCCATTGATGATGGTGTGGCACACATAACCAATTTCACCATCCAGCCTTCCAATATTATCGCTGGTTTTGAACAAAATGGGAACATGGTTACTCTGTGCAGAGTTTATCAACATGCTAACTGGTGAGATTGAAACGGCATGATCCCTCAGAACAAACCCATCTAAGGTGTAGGTCGGCTTTGGGGTTCCACTAATATTATGTGCTTTAACTTCAAAATTCTGCGACTCCAAATTGTCGTCAAAGGGCACTACCTCTTTGCTGTAGTTTCTTCCCAGCTGGCTCACTTTATTCTCATTGTTCACGACATAGTTGGAACTCTCCAAGATGGACACAGCCTTCTCGGCTGCAGCCGTTTTAGCGTTGGGTTTGTTGGCAGATTCTACACTGGCCATAAGTACATCACCCATGTACAGATTACAGAGCCAAGTTGGGTTATCATTGATGCTCATTCCAAGATTCCTTCTGACCGCTTTCGGCAACTTTCCACCAACGGGAGGAATCTCAATAAATTCCACATCTGGTCTCAGGGATGATTTGCTCCCAGCATTGTGAAGCCTGTGGAGTGCAGAGCCCAAGTGATTGTTCGGATTACTCTGTCTCAGCAAGTTGTCCGCTAGTAAAGAGACAGCTTTATCGTGCGCCACCATCGTATTTCCTAGTTGGTCATCTCTCTTCTTGAAGTTCGATTGTTTTGTCCCTCGTTTGTCATATCCGAAAGCTGCCCGCTCCCTTGCAATTGGTTTATTCTCCGTCTTCTGGAACTTACTCCCTGCTCTTTCCGTCTCTTCAAGTTTTCGCTTAACTTGCCCACCAGGAAAGTCACATCCCTTGTTGGCCGTCTCCATGGAGCTGGCTCCAGCTTTCTGGAAGATACTCTCTTCTTTTTCCTCCTTAAGTCTGGGCGTAACTTGTTCCGAGGCGTTGGTCGTTGGGATCACTTCTGGTGTTGGTTTGGATTTGGGTTTAACAAAAGGCTGAGATGTACTCACAGAGGTGTTTGGTTTGCTTTTAACGTCCAAGGGTGTGTCATCATCTAGAGATATGCCTTTAGCCATTTCCTTTACTCGTTCCATCAATTCAGGTGGATATCTTCAACAAAAAGAACACCACAAGTAAGTTTGATTCTTTGTTTCAGTGTGCGTTCATTGGGCCGTGAAATGATTGCAATATTGTTTGGTGTCTGCTGGTTGTTTATTGTTATGTAGAATAAACACACAATGCACAATATTGGGTCCATATTCAATTCACTTTTTGAGCTGGATTACTGGTAAATCAATTCAATGTTTTTGTTTTGGCTAAAGTTGTTCAGATAACGAGTAAATAAGAGGATCAATGTAAATCTAGCAAAATATTTTTTGTAAGGGTTCATTACGGAGATACTCTGAAAGAGTTAAACACAATTAATGTAGACAGACTACACATAAACTATCTCAGAAAAGACAATGAAAGCTTTTCAGAATTTCTTGCGGGGAGGATGTATCTCTACCAAGTGAAACTTAACATTTAAATTCAATGTTACACTGTTGGTCACAACACTTGAAATAATATTTCCGTACCTGTCATTTTGACCAAGATACAGAAATTTTTCCAGTGTTTTGTTCAAAAGTTAAACATTTCATTGGAACGAACAACCAACACAGGTGTGGAACTTTTATAATTTTTCCCCCAATAAAGGTCACATTGTGTGTTTATTTCTATTCAGTGTTTTTGTTGTTGTTGACTACATGACTGGGGGGGGGGGGGGCTAGGGTAGATTAGAGAACTTCAATCCCTTCTGCCATCAGCTTCACTCGTTCCATTAATTCAGGAGGATACCTGAAATTCAAGGTGAATGAAGTTAAAAGTACTGTGTTTCAATACGTGGCTTTAAACTTTCTGAATTTTGATTTTATTTACCTCTTTAAATGTTTGTGTTTTGAAAATGATTATCTTAAAAAATCATTATAAACACTTTAAAGTTCAACTTCAAGTTTTTGTAGGGAAAAATTAGACTAAACCATTCTGTGAAAGGGGTGTTACAAGGCAGTGCGTGTGCGCTGTCTGTTTACATTGCCCGCTGTTCACACATAATAAGGCGCGCACCTTGTAACACCCCTTTAACAGAATGGTTTAGTCCAATTCGGCCGCAGCTTGGCAGTTTGTCAATCCAATAGGCTGGTACCTTTAGTTCAGCGCTTGGCGACCAAAAAAGACATTGTTGCAAAGCGATGCGACAGGTTCAAAATATAAACCTGGGAACCTCGCTCCAGGATCTGGTAAGTTTGTGTGCTTTTTTTTAAAAAATATTTTTTTAAATGGTGTTTTGAGTGTTCATTAGACATTGAGGATTAAGTTTGTGCACTTAGAATTTGAGTCATGAGTACAAAACATATCCACGCGTCCGGGAACCACTTACTACTTAGATCTAGAGTGTAGACATACTGTTACCCTGTGCAAATGCTTCGTTGTTCCCAGATGCGCGGACATATGTGTTGTACACAAAGCACGGATCGAGTATTTCTTCTTTCCAGGACAAACGTGTGCAGATAATTTTCCACGTTCGTCTTGGGAAAAAAATAACATGATCGTCATGTGTTGTGACTTCGCGTAGTTGCGATAACGTAACCCTCCTCCCAACGGCCGAATAGGTCGGAGGGTTACGAAGCTCCCGCAAGTGTGCAGGGTGAAATGGTTAAAAAGGTACAATTTCGACAGCTAGTCAGCACATTTGCTCCATTTTTACCACTTTTGAAAATCATGACACAAATTCGAGAAACACGAACTTGATCCTCAATGTCTAATGAATCCTACTATATCACTCAAAACACCATTGAGGAAATAATTTGAAGAAAAATGACAAAAACTTACCAGATCCCTGAGCGAAAGAGTAAAAAATGTCCCAGGTTGAAAATTTGAATCCGAGGGGGGCGGAGCTTCGGCTGTGTGTGCACGTCACCGGGGTCAACGACTCAGCGCTGCGTGTGGTGCATTGTGTATCCCGGTAACTGTGCAGCCGTAGTCTTGGTTCCAAGACCATTGGTGTTGCGCAATCACACACAACCAACGTTCTCCAATCTATGCACAGGGCAAAATCTGTACACGCTTGTATTAATCGCACGTTAGCGGGCGCTCTGTTTCTCTGATTTCCGCATCTCACCGCGTGTACAAGACTACAGCTGCACAGTTGCAGGGATACAGAATGCACCACACGCAGCGCTGAGTCTGTGACGTGCACAAACAGCCGAAGCTCCGCCCCCCCTCAGATTCAAATTTTCAACCTGGGAAATTTTTTACTCTTTCGCTCAGGGATCTGGTAACTTTTTGTCATTTTTTTCAAATTATTTCCTCAATAGTGTTTTGAGTGATATGGTAGGATTCATTAGCGTGTTCCTAGAATTTGTCATGATTTTCAAAAGTGGTAAAAATGGAGCAAATCTGCTAACTAGCTGTCGAAATTATGTTATTAACCATACAATTGGGGACAATCAGCATTCGTAGTGTAGTGGCAAAATGGAATAGACGGGGACTGAATTACCACAGTAAGAATTTAATTTGTAACCATTTTTGAGATTGCAAAGTGGATTTCTTGGACCAACTCCTAGGTCAATGAGAGTTCAAAGAACACGTAGAGCCTAATTTTGGCGAGATTTTCATAAAAAAAGAAAAAAAAAATTTGACCTGATATCGAAATGCCAAACCCCCCAACACCTTTCATTTGTTACAAAATGATTAAAATAGACAGAATTTAATTAAAAATTAAATGATGACTTTTTCACTTACCCCCTATTTTTTTATAAAAAATGGAAAAGTTTCCGTATGGCGCCACCACTTTTTCATTCGATATGAAATAATATAGGAACTTATTTACCTGATTGATATATCCCTTTTTGTAAAAATGAGTGAAAAAGTGGTGGCGCCATCCGGAAAGTTATCCTAAAAAATTAAAAATTTTCTGAAAAAAGATATTCCCCGGGGGGAGTCCCGTATGTTTTTATTATGTGTGATTTTTTAGTAAATTTTGATAGGCCTACTGATTTATCTTATTCTTAACAAAGAATGAAAAGTGGTGTCAGGAAATCGAAATTGTCGTTCCCTTCTATCCACAACTGCCACTAACTGGTTTTCTTCAAATGGTCGAGTTGACTCTCAAATGGTACCAGCAGTGCTCAACACGTGGCCTCGCCTCGTTTATAAAAAATTAACAATCCAATTATTTCCAACTTACGAGCTTCCATCAAACTCCATATTTGACCACACCATGGCCAACGAAACCAGTTGGTTTCCAGAGTAACGATCCCAGTTGTTGATCATGAACTGTTTCCGAGCCTTCCAATGGTTAATTGGCTCGTACGGGTGACGATGTTTCTCGAAAAATTCTTCCATCTCTTTCGTTATGGACGCCATTTTGATTTTTGTTTGATAGAGGGCGCCCTTCACATCTGTGCGTTTTGTTTGGTTGTTGCAGAAGTAAAATTACCAAAACAAGAATAGTGTCGTCTCGTCGTCCTTTCCAACTTTGTCAACTCGGATAAAAAAGTAGATGGCAACGTTAGAAAACAAGCGAGTTTGTCTTGCAAGTAGACCAGGTAAATATATTGTTTTATTGTGATTTATGACAACAGAAACCATGGAGGTAGAAATGACTGGGCATGCTTTTATTTTTATAAAATAATTCATAAAATAAACGAGACTTGTTGCTTTAAAGTTTACTCTCTTCTGCCAACCATTTATCAGAAATAGTGAATACTTCGCTTAGGTCCGGCATTGTTCCTTACACTTATAAGGAGGCTGTTATTGCGCCATTCCTCAAACAGGCGAATAACTTTCCGCCACCACTTTTTCATCGCTTGGAATATCTGTTGGGTGTACATGGAATTCCCCTTAGGCCTACCTGGTTCAAATCATATCTGATCGATCTCATGGTGTCCGTGTAGTTGTACTGTAGATGGCAAAATTCTCTTCTGTTCAGAACTTGGTGTATGGCGTTCCTCAGGGATCTGTGTTGGGTCCTTTGCTGTTCGCCGTTTATATTTTGCCTCTCGAAAATCTTGTTCGCGAATATGGGATTGATCTGTATATACGCTGGAATGGCTAAGTGTATGTTTCGGTTTGTTCCAAAGTGCAAGCATGGATGTCAACAAACTTCCGGAAGCTCAATGCAGTGCTGACAAAACTGAGGTTATGGTGATTGGGTTGAGGGCCCAATTGGCCAAGTTCAACCTGTCCTCAGTGACTGTTGCTGGTGTTGATGTTCCCATCCAGACAAACCCTGTTAGAAACTTAGGGGTTATGTTCGACTCCAGTATGACGATGAGTGCACAGGTCGCGCAACCATCTGCCAACTATCATTTTAATAACATTAGTCGTGCTCGCAAGATGCTCACTACTGAGGCAGCCAAGCTAACTGTGCACACATTAGTCACCTCCAGGTTGGACTACTGCAATAGCCTCTTGATTGGTGTCAACAAATCCCTAATCACTAAACTCCAGAATGTCCAACGCACCTCTGCTCGTGTCATTGTCAAGCGCAAGAATGTACAACTCCATCACATCAGAACTCACTGCTCTTCACTGGCTCCCTATACAACAGCGTATCAAATTCAAAGTTCTTCTTCTTGTGTACAAAGCTCTCCATAAATAGTCGCCATCCTACATATCTGACTTACTACAGCTGCAACCACAACGCAGACAGCTTAGATCATCCACATCTTCCAATCAGTTTATCATGCCCAGAACCCATGCTGTGTCATTTGCAGATCGCTCACTCTTCTGTTTTGACCCAAAGGAATGGAACACTCTCCCCAACCACATCAAGGATGCTAACACTATTCACATCTTACAGAAACTCCTCAAATGTTTTCTATTCCAACTGGTGTATCAACATTAATTTCATCCAAATGTCTTGAGAGCCTGTGATTAACTTTGGTTGATTTTGGCGCTACATAAATTCCCTCTGATTAATTGATTGAACTCTCATTGGCCCTCTAGGTGGCAAAAAATCAACTCCACAATCTCAAAAATTGTTAAAAATGATAAATTCTTACTGTAATTCAGTCCCCAACTACTCCGTTTTACCAATACACTATAAATGCCAATGTCCCCGACCGTGCACGTATTTTTTTCCCAGGACAAACGTGGAGAATGATCTGCACATGTTCGTCCTAGAAAGAAAAAATACTCGATACGTGCTTTGTGTACAAAACTTATGAACACGTGTCTGGGAACAAGATGCGTCTGCGAATCAACATTCACCTGACACTCTTCAACAGAAGTGCCAATTAACAGTTAGTCGCCAATAGCTCATATTGATGTGTCTACACTGCCTTAATGTGGCACACACTGGTTTCGTTAATTTGGTGAACATTCGGGGGGCAGATGCCAACCAGTTCGGCAGACAGGTATACTGAAACACTTTGTCTTTCCATTGAAATTTCAAGAATTGTTGATGTTCCTCTGCTATTGGAACTGAACAATAAGCATCTTTAAGGTCCACTGATGCCATGTAACACCCAGGCATAACAAGGCGCACAGCATACCCATAAGTATCCATTTTAAAATGGTGGTATTCAACATGCTCATTAAGGCCTTTAAGATTAAGAATCCTTCTGTATGTTCCATCCTTTTTTGGCAGTACAAAGATTGGCGACACAAATTCGCCTCTGCATTGTTGAGATGGTTTAATAATCTTTTTTTGCAAGGAGCCTAATTAATTCTCAACAAATTATTGATTGCTCCGATTTACTGCATTTTATACTTCTTAAAGGTTGCAGTTGAACAGGTGGTGCACCATCAATAAACTCAACATGAGCATGTAACGCAACATCAATAATTCTTTCATCTGATGTTATTTGACGCCAACAGGATTAAAAAAGTTTCAGTCTACCTGCCTCGAAATTCACTTCACCGAGGCTAACACTACTCATGCTACACAACACATGTACGTATATTGACAGTAGTACTACAAGTACATACATCTTATCTTAACTATTGTTTTGATGGCCCTGCTTTGCATTTCTAAAGGAGTTTTTTTAACCGTCCGTCATATTATATGGTCAACAAAAAAATCCTCGACCTCGTCCCCCTCTGCCTCGTGCTCCACGGACTCTTTATCGCCCCCGGCTTGCACCTCGGCTTTGCCAGCCGATAGAGTGGCCTGCCTTGTTCACTTCCTGATTATCCTTCATTCTTGTTGTGACATCATCACCAAAAAGATAGTCAGTGAACGGTACTGTTGATGAGCACAAATGAAGGTAGTCTTGTTTCAGATCGGTTTTCATTAGGTCACGTCTTCTAAAGTTGAGCAGGCGGTTGGTGTTGCCCAAAAGGGCTAACGAATCCGTACCCAAATCTAGTACTTTTTGTAGGTCAACCTTACCTGGCCTATTAACCAACCGCGCCAGTTCTTCGACCAGCTTTGTGACCGCCGTTGTCCCCTTTACAAGGGAGCTTTGAATGGACTGCATTTTAGTGTCCAAGGATCTTGTATCTGGGCAAATTATGTCCCAAATAAGCTGGTTCACACGAACAGCTGAGAGTCCAGGGCATTTTTCAGGTTTTTATTTAAAACTTCTTGACCAGTTCGTTGATCCTATCTTCAGAAACCGCGTCTCTGAACAACCCGTTTATCATGTTTGCAAGATTTGCATCGACTGCTGTCGCACTGTTCTTATGTGGTGAATTTGTTTGTCATACCTTTGAAAATGCTTTCACCTAATGAATCTGACTTATCAATAATGTGGTCGGTTTATCCGATTTAACGTTGACCACTGACCCAGTGGCTGCCTCCTGTGCATGTGTTTCGCATTCAGACTGCACATCTGCTGGAGGGTTCCCACCCTCCTCATAATCGAAGCTTTCCTCATAGCTCCATTCTTTTTTCCAAGAATTTCTTGGTAACTTTTAATTTCCAGCAAATTTTCAAAATTGAAGAAATTTGTGAGTTTTCAGCTTTTGTGCTGGCACTTGCACCACGGCTTGTTGATGCTTGATCCAAATGAAAAAAAAAAATGCTTGATTAAATTAGGGTCAATGTTACCAACACTGCCCAAATCTTTGAATCACTGGACTTTCCCCCCTTTTTTTTTTCATTTCACGGAAGTTTTCTCCATGTCGTCCATCAGTTTTTTTTTCTTGAAGAGCCTCTCTTCAATATTCACACCCCGTGTGAAATTAACTAAACAAATTTTTAATTTGTCCATAGTTAGTGTAACAAAGTTACAACACTTTTTATTACTACCAGGGGCCGATTTCACTAACATGTTTGCGATCATCGCTAACACACTTGCGATGAGATTGCAAACCTCAAATCCATCGCAATTGCGATGTCGCTAATTCTGCGTTTCACTAAATTCATCGCAATTGCGATGACGTTAAAAGGGAAATAAAGTTTTTGTACGAGGCTAAAAGTAGTGACCTTTGACATCCCGCAACAAAATCGTCGGTCGTCGCTCGAAATGAAATGGCATTGTGCAGTTTATATGCAAATCGTTGTCATGTTGGTGCATACAAACTATTGTGGACGATGTTTAGACATTCATTTACAAAGGGTTAAAGCATTTATAGGCCTATGGCCTCTATTATAATTTTAGATTTTAATAAATAGTTTTCGTAAATCTGTTGTAACGGTGGGATTGATGAAAATTCTGACATATCTGTGTAATAATACTAAGCTTCACACTGTCAATTTGCCAATACATTACACATTTTTTCTAAAAATGATGGTTAAAATAATCGAACCCATATAGTATCTCATTTTTACCGATATTTAGGGGCTCTTTGCTGCAGTTGCGTCGCTGATAGTTGTCATCGGCAATCTGAGTCTACCAGGTAAAAGACCACAAGACTAAAATAATGTAGCGCCACTCATTTTACTCTAAATCACGGACAATTTATACGTCAAAACGTACACCGCTATAACTTTAAGCACAGAATGGCGCAATGTATCGTAAGTTTGCGATGAACTTTTACTTTGCGACCACTAACATGTCATCACAAGATTGTCATCGCTAAATAAAACTTTGCGACGAGTATATTCATCGTTAAGTTTTAGTGAAATCATCGGCTAAAAATCCATCGCTAAGTTGCGATGGATTTTAGATTTAGCGATCGATTTCGGCGTTTGCGATGACCAAAACGCGTTAGTGAAATCGACCCCAGTACTAAGTTCTATAAGACCAGCGGCCTTAAGAGTTACTATACAACAATTACTATATTTTCGCTACACTGGACGGAGACTGTAACACAACGTGTTGCTTCGTCAAAGTACATCGGCACACTGAAGCTACACGGTACGTGGCGTAATCTCATGTGTTCAATGAAGTGTGACCGATGACGTAATAGAATGCCACTTCAGCTCGCGCAAGTAAACCACAAGATATGGGTGGGGCGGAGAAGAGGGGGGTATTTCAGTGTATGTTGGAGAATTAGGGGATTGATACATAAATACATTTATCATGTTATATATTATGTCTAAAAAAGGAGTACAGCTACAGAAAAGTGCCTCATTTATAAGGGCAGCTGGCTCTGGCAGACTAGTCTGTAAAGTAAAGGTTGGAAAACGTTTGTTAGTGTAAGTGTAACCAAAATAAAAACAAAACCCCCCTTTATTTTTGTTTTAAAGCCATTGGACCCTTTCGGTAAACAGTGTTGTCCAAGGCCCACACTTTGTGTACCACAACTTCTATATCAAATAACAAACCTGTGAAAATTTAGGCTCAATCGGTCATCGGAGTCGGGAGAAAACAACGGAAAAACCCACCCTTGTTTCCGCGCGTTTCGCCGTGTCATGAAATGTGTTTAAAATAAATCCGTAATTCTCGTTAACGAGAATTTATATTGTTTTGCTGTTTTCTCAAAAAGTTAAGCATTTCATGGAATAATATTTCAAGAGAAGTCTTTCACCATTGCCTTCTGTAAACCCTGTAAGTTATTTGTAAATCTGTGAACTTTTATTTTTTTTCCTGAACCGAAAGGGTCCAATGGCTTTAATAAGTAGTTTGAATGAATGTTTTGATATGGGGTGGTCAAATCTGTATTTATAACTTACTTCAGCGGCACTACTTTACTACTACCACCACACTTCGTTATTTAACAAGTCACTCAGGATGTTCTTAAACATTGTACATATACACGATCAATTGCTTTTGTTGTGCCTTCTATTTGATGAAACATTTACCTGTACTTGTAGGTAGTACATGATGATAATACTGCCAAACTATGTGTGACTAATTTTTTATTTTTTTGTACCCCTATGAATATCTTCAGGTGCTGATGGTGTTCCTTCTATTGAAAACTTCAGGGTTGAAAACTGTGAGGTGCCAATTCTTGAAGAAGGACAAATTCTCGTCAAGACACTTTGTTTGTCTGCAGATCCATATATGGTATGATTGGCCTTCTTCTTCCATAAAAGTACAGTCCACCATCTGGTGTATTACGTACTGTGGTTGTTGTGTGCATGCGAGGGAGAGGATATAATATGCAGTGCAGGTTGGTGAACAGTGAATGTAGAGTGCGGCTAAAAACAGCTCAGGGGTGGATTTCACAAAGAGTTAGGACTAGTTACTCGTCCTAACTTGGGACTATCCATGCAATTTGTATATATCTCCTAGGACTAGTCCTAAGTTTGGACTAGTCCTAACTCTTTGTGAAATCGACCCCTGGCTGACTTAACGGAGCTGGACTGACTGTACACCCTGCTTAAAGCTAGCAAGAGTTGTGCAGTTGATCAGGTCTTCCGGGATATTGTTCCATATTCTAATGCTATTGGGAAAGAATGACTGTTTGTAGACCCCTGTCCTGGCGAATTGTATCATGTATCCGTAAGAATGACCCCTCAGAGAAACGGTGCATAGTGTCAGAAACTTGTGTGGGACGTCAACCAGGTTGTTCACAATCCTGTACATTATAACTGCCTTGGCCTGTGCACGCCAGTCTTAAAGCCATTAAGCACTTTCGGTACAGAAAAAAATATTAAAAGTTCACCAATTTACAAATAATTTACAGGGTTTACAAAAGGTAATGGTGAAAGACTTATCTTTCAAGAAATATTATTCCATGAAATGCCTTACTTTTTGAGAAAACATTAAAACAATATAAATTCTCGATAGCGAGAATTACGGATTTATTTTAAACACATATCATGACACGGCGAAACGTGCAGAAACAAGGATGGGTTTTCCCGTTATTTTCTCCCGACTCCGATGACCGATTGAGCCTAAATTTTCACAGGTTTGTTATTTTATATATAATAAGTTGTGGTACATGAAGTGTGGGCCTTGGACAATACTGTTTACCAAAAGTGTCTAATGGCTTTACTGTGTGGTCCAATGAAGTTGGCTGATCATGGCAGTAACACTAGACCATGCTAGTGGAATTGTCTTAGATAGTGGAACGAACCTCACAGTTATAGAAGTTTGATTGGCCCTATCACTGGACTAAAATGTTTGGGGGGGGGGTGGGGAATCCACTAGACCACAGTGCTTGTTTGAAGCTAAACATGTGTACCAGTTTAAAACAGTTTTTACAAGACAAGATTTGAAAAACAAAAAGTTTGGGTTTAACATTTGAGCTGTTTTACTTTGAACTCAAGCATTAAAAAGTAAGGGGAGATTCATTGTACATGTATATCTATTATGGGTCAAAATGGAATGATTTGATTGGTTGTTGGAAAATACACCAGGAAAAGGGACACACAAAATATGGTTGCACATCGTAAAACTATCCCTTTATAGACCAAAATATTCTCAGTATGTGAAATTTTGTTTATATATGTTTTAAATGGAATCCCATCTAGTAAATACAAACATTGTGAAATTTCTGACTTCATTTTTCTGTGATATTGATTTCAGAGGTGTAGAATGAACCTCGACACTGGAACAGACTACATATCACCATGGAGACTAGATACAACAATAGATGGTGGAGGGGTGGGTGTGGTGGTGAAGAGTAACAATCCGGGTTACAGAAAGGGAGACATTCTGGAAGGTTTTCATTGGCCTTGGCAGTTATACTCTGGTCTAGACGTACAGGGTTTCAACTGCTTGATTGTCAATAAGGTTTGTTTGTTTGTTTGTTGGGGTGTTTTGTTTGTTTGTTCGTTTGTTTGTTGTTTGTTTGTTTGTTTGTTTGTTTGTTTGTTTGTTTGGTTGTTTGGTTGTTTGGTTGTTTGTTTGTTTGTTTGTTGGGGGTGTTTGTTGGCAAGGGAGACGTTCTAGAAGGTTTTCATTGGCCTTGGCAGTTATTCTCTGGTCTAGACGTACAGGGTTTCAACTGCTTGATTGTCAATAAGGTTTGTTTGTTTGTTTGTTTGTTGGGGTGTTTTGTGTGTTTGTTCGTTTGTTTGTTGTTTGTTTGTTTGTTTGTTTGTTTGTTTGTTTGTTTGTTTGTTTGTTTGTTTGGTTGTTTGTTTGTTTGTTGGGGGTGTTTGTTGGCAAGGGAGACGTTCTAGAAGGTTTTCATTGGCCTTGGCAGTTATACTCTGGTCTAGACGTACAGGGTTTCAACTGCTTGATTGTCAATAAGGTTTGTTTGTTTGTTTGTTTGTTTGGGTGTTTTGTGTGTTTGTTCGTTTGTTTGTTGTTTGTTTGTTTGTTTGTTTGTTTGTTTGTTTGTTTGGTTGTTTGTTTGTTTGTTTGTTGGGGGTGTTTGTTGGCAAGGGAGACGTTCTAGAAGGTTTTCATTGGCCTTGGCAGTTATTCTCTGGTCTAGACGTACAGGGTTTCAACTGCTTGATTGTCAATAAGGTTTGTTTGTTTGTTTGTTTGTTTGTTGGGGTGTTTTGTGTGTTTGTTCGTTTGTTTGTTGTTTGTTTGTTTGTTTGTTTGTTTGTTTGTTTGTTTGTTTGTTTGTTTGTTTGTTTGTTTGTTTGTTTGTTTGTTTGTTTGTTTGGTTGTTTGTTTGTTTGTTGGGGGTGTTTGTTGGCAAGGGAGACGTTCTAGAAGGTTTTCATTGGCCTTGGCAGTTATACTCTGGTCTAGACGTACAGGGTTTCAACTGCTTGATTGTCAATAAGGTTTGTTTGTTTGTTTGTTTGTTGGGGTGTTTGTGTGTTTGTTCGTTTGTTTGTTGTTTGTTTGTTTGTTTGTTTGTTTGTTTGTTTGGTTGTTTGTTTGTTTGTTTGTTGGGGGTGTTTGTTGGCAAGGGAGACGTTCTAGAAGGTTTTCATTGGCCTTGGCAGTTATTCTCTGGTCTAGACGTACAGGGTTTCAACTGCTTGATTGTCAATAAGGTTTGTTTGTTTGTTTGTTTGTTGGGGTGTTTTGTGTGTTTGTTCGTTTGTTTGTTGTTTGTTTGTTTGTTTGTTTGTTTGTTTGTTTGTTTGTTTGTTTGTTTGTTTGTTTGTTTGTTTGTTTGTTTGTTTGTTTGTTTGTTTGGTTGTTTGTTTGTTTGTTGGGGGTGTTTGTTGGCAAGGGAGACGTTCTAGAAGGTTTTCATTGGCCTTGGCAGTTATACTCTGGTCTAGACGTACAGGGTTTCAACTACTTGATTGTCAATAAGGTTTGTTTGTTGGGGTGTTTGTTTGTTTGTTTGTTTGTTTGTTTGTTTGTTGTTTGTTGTGGTTGTTTGTTTGTTGGGGTGTTTGTTGGCAAGGGAGACGTTCTAGAAGGTTTTCATTGGCCTTGGCAGTTATACTCTGCACTAGACATACACGATTTCTTGCTTGATTGTCAACAAGGGGAGGTCTGTTTGTTATTAATTATTCTGGTTTATTAAAAACTTTCAAATCTTGTGGCCAATGGTTGAAATACATCTGAATTCGCAAAATGATGAAAACATGTAAAAAATAAACGACAAGTGTCAGCCATCTGACTGACTGCAAAAAATTGAGGGCGCTCCGAAGTTGGTCCAGGTTTTTTTAAATGTCCGTTGTTGGCCAAACCAGAAAAGTCTGGTTTGTTTACACATCCTCCATTGTGAACTGGTTAAGGCATTTCAGGGGTTATTACCACAAAAAAACTGTAATCATATGATCTGTCTTTAATTGTTCTGTGACAGGTTGATGTTGGTTTGGTCAGGAAGCACTGGTCCTTAATGTTGGGATTGTTTGGATTATCTGGTATAACTGCATACCTTGGTATCAAAGAGAAGGGACATGTGGTACCAGACGGTGATCAGACGTTTGTAGTGAGTGCTGCGGCTGGCTCATGTGGATCTCTTGCAGGGCAGGTTTGTTCAATCCTTCTTCAATCTAAACACTGCAAAGTTCCCCTCTATTGTTTTTTAATACATGCTACATTTGCATCGGGGATAAAGAATATTATCTGGTTTTACAAAAATTATACATATTAAAATTTTGTGGTACCTTTTGCTAAAGTATATGATTCAAACTGCCTCTTGCTGTTTAACTTGCAATCTCAGTGCTAACTTTCTTGTTTTCTTTTTTATAGTAACAAGGTGGGGGCCTTAGATGTTTCTTTTTTTTTGCCTTTAAGATGTTGTACGTAAATACACTAGGCAAATTTCTTGCAAAGTTGTTTTCTCTGATTGTGCCAGTTGCATTTGGCATAGATGAACAAAATATAAAATATATGGAAAACAATAAAGGATTTTGTTTAAACAAAAAAAGGTGTACTCAAACATTGGAGCCTGTTAAAGTGCCAGATTTGTTTCCTGTTGATCATAACATCCTTCTCTCTCGGCTCCAGAATCACCTTGGCATAGAGGACACAGCCCTAGCATGGTGCAAATCGTATCTCCACAATAGAACTCAGCATGTATGTATTGGCACTGCGATATCCGACCCTGTTGTTTTGAACTACTCTGTGCCACAGGGGTCGGTACTCGGCCCGCAGTGGTTTACGCTGTACACTTTACCGATTCGTGACATCATCCTCAAATTTAATCTGAATTACCATGTGTACGCAGACGACACTCAGCTATACATCACGTTTAAATCTTCTCAAGAAAACGCCAATGCATCTATTGCAAGACTTGAGAAATGCATCCAAGAGATTCGACGTTGGACACAACAAAACTTCCTGAAGTTAAATGATGATAAGACAGAGTTCCTTTTATTTGGGTCACGTCAACAGTTAACTAAGGTTTCAGTGCCATACATCTCCATCGGTGATGCTCGGATAGCTCCCTCGCTAAAAGCTCGGAACTTGGGGGTTATTTTTGATTCATCGATGACACTTCAGCCACACATCAACAATATTGTTCGTTTATCATCATATCACATCAGGAATATAGGTAAGATTCGCAAGTACTTGGATAAAAGTGCCACTGAAAAGGTCATTCACGCATTTGTTACTTCTCGTCTTGACAACGGCAATGCTCTTCTATACAGTCTACCTAACAACCAGATTTCCCGACTTCAACGGCTCCAAAATACTGCTGCCCGCATTGTGACACTGTCTAGAAAATCCTGTTCTATCACCCCCATTCTGAAACAACTACACTGGCTCCCTATCTCTCAACGAATCATCTTCAAGCTGATGCTCATTGTCCACAAAGCTCTAAATGGCAAGGCTCCCCACTATATTTCTGAACTGCTTCAAGTTTACACTCCATCAAGGAATCTTCGATCAAGTTCCATGCTTCTCCTCATTGAACCCAAGTCTCGACACTCATGGGGTGACAGGTCTTTTTCTTCAGCCGCGCCACGCATCTGGAACTCTCTACCACTTAATCTTCGATCTTGTGTTTGTACCGCAAAATTCAAGTCTCTTCTCAAAACTTATCTTATGTCACAGGTTTTCAATGACTAATTTTGTTGTGTCTGTTTTTCTTTGTGTTTTGTTTTTGTTTTTGTTTTGGTTTTACTGCGCCTTGAACACCCAGCAGGGTGGATATGTGCGCATTACAAGTCTTATT
The DNA here is from genome assembly GCF_902459465.1 of Asterias rubens. Taxonomy (NCBI): domain Eukaryota; kingdom Metazoa; phylum Echinodermata; class Asteroidea; order Forcipulatida; family Asteriidae; genus Asterias; species Asterias rubens. The sequence continues at coordinate 181,835 of NW_022985695.1, forward strand.
ATTATTATTATTATTATTATTATTATGTGTTTAAAGCAATTATGATCGGCCAAATTGGCTCCAAAGATTTTAGAATACGTGTGAGACTTGCACAGTTGTAGAAATTTGACTTTTGTTTGGTGAACATTTTTAAGATTCTTCTTTTGCTAGATAGCCAGATTAGAGGGCTGCAGTAACGTTGTCGGTATCTGCGGCTCGGATGAGAAATGTTCTTACATCACTGAGGAGCTTGGATTCAATCATGCCATCAATTACAAGACGGAGAACGTTGTAGAGAGACTGCGAGAGTGTTGCCCGGGAGGTATCAACGTTTATTTTGATAACGTTGGGGGCACTGTCAGCGATGATGTCATTCAGCAGGTGAGATCGAAGAAAAGAACAAATTATTTTAAAAAACTGATTGAATAATAGGATTTGAAACTTTGCATGGTGTGGGTATAATCAGGTGAGACTGAAACCTTTTTAGCAACCTAGACTGAGACCATGGACAAATCTGTACTGTGAATCTGAAGAGAGCAAATCCAAAGCCAACTTTCTTTGATTATTTAAAGGTAGTGGACACTATCGGTAATTACTCAAAATAATTATCAGCATAAAACCTCACTTGGTAATGAGTAATGGGTAGAGGTTGATAGTATAAAACATGATGAGAAACGGCTCCCTCTGAAGTGACGTAGTTTTTGAGAAAGAAGTAATTTTCCACGAATTTGATTTCGAGACCTCAGATTTAGAATTTGAGGTCTCGAAATCAACCACCTAAGCACACAACTTTGTGTGACAGGGGTGTTTTTTTCTTTCATTATTATCTCGCCACCTTGACGACCAATTGAGCTCAAATTTTCACAGGTTTGTTATTTTATGCATATGTTGAGATACACCAAGTGAGAAGACAGGCCTTTGACAATTACCAATAGTGTCCACTGTCTTTAAGGACTTTTAATGCTAACCACTGCTTTTGTCCAGACTCCTGTATGATGGCTTTGCTCAACCTCCACTATACATGTAGGTGTTACATAGCCGCTATTTGGTGCGTTCAACAATTTGGTTCCTGTTTTTTATCTTGTGGATGATTTTGGATTATTAGAAATTCAAGGTCTTGAAAAGTCTCCAAACAAGACCCCAAGATCTTTGCTCTAACACTGAGACTGAATCTTCAAAATTGAGACCTGGAAACAGCGAAAACCTCAATAAACTATCAAGACCAGTCTTCAAGACCTACAACACTGTACCGGCGTGGTCGGATTTTACAAAGAAAGAAGTATTTTCTGAACATTCTTCTCTGAATATTAATTTTGGTTTTACCCATCCACCAGTGTGTGTTAGCACTACACACTCATCTCTGTCCCCAGTTTTGTGAGAACAAAATCGAAGGCATATTACTTGGGTGGGATTCGAACCCACAACCTTAGCAATTCAAGAGCAGTGGCAGTTTGAATCCTTTATTTTGTTCACAGAACTCTGGAAAGTACTGATAATACGGTGCTAAAACACATCAGTGTAAATGTAAAACCAAAACTAATATTCTTTATCCCCAATCTAACATCTATTAAATTCTTCTTTGCCTTTAGATGACTGCTGACTCCCACATCATCTTATGTGGCCAGATCTCGGTTTATAACAAAGACGTTCCGTACCCTCCACCTCTTCCAGTCGAGACTGAGAGAACCTTAGAAGAGAAGAACATCACAAGGGATCGTTTCTTGGTTCTCAACTATGTAGATAAGTTTGCTAAAGCTGTTGAGATACTCTGTGGTTGGTACAGGAAAGGACAAATCAAGGTATATAAATTTTGGATCAGGGCCCAATTTCATAAAACATTTAAGCTTCAAAACTTGCTGTATGCACAGAAATATATTGCTCAGCAGAAATAGGTTACCAGCCAAAACGATACACATTTTGCATTGCTGCAACTGGTACACCCCTAAATTCTTGCTAAGCTAATATGCAGAATTATCTGCTTAAAGGCAGTGGACACTATTGGTAATTACCCAAAATAATTATTAGCAAAAAACATTTCTTGGTGATGAGTAATGGGGGGAGGTTGATGGTATGAAACATTGTGAGAAACGGCTTCCTCTGAAGTGCCATACTTTTCGAGAAAGAAGTAATTTTCCACGACTTTGATTTCGAGACCTTAGCTTTAGAACTTGAGGTCTCGAAATCAACCATCTATACGCACACAACTTCGTGTGACAAGGGTGTTTTTCTCTTTCATTATTATCTCGTAAGTTCGATGACCGATTGAGCTTAACTTTTCACAGGTTTTTTATTTTATGCATATGTTGAGATACGCCAACTGTGAAGGCTAGTCTTTGACAATTACCATTAGTGTCCACTGCCTTTAACATGAAGTTCGGCCCAGGGGAAACAAACCTGCACTGTTGACTGCCACAATCGGTTTCTCATGTGCGATGACATACAAATTAGGCAGGGAACCAACCTATGTGAAGATGAATCGTGGGTATCATTCTGAAGCCATTGTAAAGAAACCGGTGGACGGTAGAGGAGTGACTTCTGATGAACCAAAGACACTGATAGAACGTGACATGTGACACACCCAAACAAACATTAATTTGTCATTTGTCCTATGGGTACTACTTCAATGCTAAAGAAAATTTAAAGATTCATGTATTTATCAGTTTAAGTTAAAAACAAAACGATTCAGTGTTATTATTTAGAAAGACAAGACACACAAACGCGAAGTGAATTTGACATTATTTTGACATTATTTTGACGTGACAACCCTCCTTTCGCAGCGATATTTGCAAGTGAGTTGCCCTCAGCTCAACTCAGTGCGAATTTCGTTGCGAATTTGTGACATCAACATTCGTACCGGATTCGCATTTGCAGGAAGTATGAACCGGGCTTTACAGTTGTAAGTTTACTGGCCTGATGCTTAAGCCACTTGCCTCGGGCCTGTAAACTGATTTACATTTAAAACCCTGGATGTTTTTTTCAATGTGCCCCACTACCAATGTACACAGTACTTATGGCATAAGGTCCCATATGAAGGACAATAAGAAGCTTGCTCAAGTACACCACCGGGGCTGTGAACCCACACTCACTGATCAGAAACACCAGAGGTTGAGTCTCGTGTTTCTAATTACTCGGCCACGGCATGCCACATAAGAGGGTTCTAGAATTAGTTGAAGCTGTGTGAGTCAAATGAGAGGTTTTGTAAAGGAATGATGTATTTTTATCATTTTATGCTATTAAGGCCCTTCTTGATGGATGATTTTGTTTCTATTCTTCAGATCAAAGAGACTGTGGCTGAAGGACTTGAGAATGCTCCTCATGCTTTCGTATCCATGATGTCTGGAGGAAACATCGGCAAACAAATAGTTCATGTCTCTGACCTTTGACCCTAACATAATGAACCAATAAAGGCAGATTCATATCTCCTGCAAATGCAGAGTGAATTTTGTTGCCGCACTAATCGGCATGCACTGTTTTTCTGTTTGTGACGCAAGAAAACCTGCTTCACACTAAGTTGAGTACATTCTCATGATTATTTTGTATAAGTTCAGAAAAGGCAGTTGAGTGCTGGTCAATGCTGGGTTCTTATATAACACTTTATCACACCCCTAGGGGCGTATCAAAGCATTCATTAATTGGTTTTCAACATGATAAGCAGAGCTATGTTTTGAATTATGAGACCCACTTACAGCACCTTCTAATGTGCTGTAGCCACTGCCAGAGAAACACGGGGGCGAATCACCTTATCTTCACGATAAAGTGTAACTGGGTTAATTAACATGCATTCCACAACACTCAGGTTGGGTGTCGGATCCAAAGTCACTAGTGTTTAAGGTTGGGATAGAGAACAATTATTTATACATGTACAACCCTTTACCTTAATGTCTCATCCTTGCAAAGTCCTGTGAAATATTTACTCCAAGAGAACATTTGGAGTAGGGTAATGCAAGATAATTTCAAAGTTATTGTACTGCTTGTTGTTTTTTTCTTAGAAAAATTGCAGCAAGTGTGAAACAAAATGTGGTGATGTTTGGGTTGCAATTCCCTGAGGTTGTGGAGCGTGGGAATCTGTTTTATAGTGTGTGTACCAGTATGAGTACCAGTTAAAACGCAGTGGACACTTTCGGTAAACAGTATATTGTCCAAGGCCCACACTTTGTGTATCACAACTTCTATATCAAATAACAAACCTGTGAAAATTTAGGCTCAATCGGTCGTTGGAGTCGGGAGAAAATAACGGAAAAACCCACCCTTGTTTCCGCATGTTTCGCCATGTCATGACATGTGTTTAAAATAATTCCGTAATTCTCGATATCGAGAATTGATATTGTTTTAATGTTTTCTCAAAAAGTAAAGCATTTCATGGAACAATATTTCAAGAGAAGTCTTTCACCATTACCTTCTGTAAACCCTGTAAGTTATATGTAACTCTGTGAACTTTAATTTTTTTTTTTTTTTACCGAAAGTGCTTAATCGCTTTAATGAAACTGCAAATAAGCCTTGGCTGAATCCGAGTGGCAAAGATGTTCTCATTCTAACTTTTAAAAATATTTAAAAAAACTTTTCATGGAACTTGATGCAAAAATAAACTTCCAACGCAAATTGTGTGTGTATGAACATGTGTGTGGCACGTATGCAAATGAAAAATTGTAATGTAGCCTAATGGTATGCAAATATCAGCAGGTAAAAGACCACAGGGGAAACTGTGATGACTTGCTATTTTTTTCATTATTGCCCTTTACTAACTCTTGGGAATAATTTCCTTGCCAACAATTTTAAAGAAAAAAAAAAAAAGCAAAAAAAAAAAAGCAAGGTGTTTTTTGTTCATACTGCATAGCAGACCTATGCCACTCTTGCGCCTTAATTTCATGTCAATATGTTACCTAGGTGTTTTGTAAATTTGCTATGAATTTGCTATCAAAGCCATGAATTTCTTCTAGTTTGGGGTATTTTTAAAGCTAAATATCTATATTTTTTATAAATTATTTATTGACAGGCGGGTTATATTTTGAGGGGGAAAAACAAAAACAAAACAAAGGATGTTCTGTCAATGGGAAGTTTGCTTGTGTCAGAGTTGAGTGCCTGTGGATACATCAGAAAAGTAGCCAGAAATGTGTATGTACAAATCTTCCCCCAATTTCCTGAAATTTCAAAAAGACCAAATCATTCCTGATGGAGACATGCCTGCATCATTTCAGCTGAACAGCTGAATTTATCATCAAAACAAAATAATATACTGCCATTGAAAACTTAAAGAAAAAAAGTATGATTGTTTTTGTGATTTGCCATTTTTTTTCTTCTCCCCACAATTGCAAAATTGCATGATTGTGAACAAAGAGAAGTGAGGGTTTTGGGTTTATTTGTGGGGGGGGGGGGGGGTGATTGTTACAGTAATAAACATTGTGCAATGTTAATTTTAAATTTGGTGAGGTAAGAAGTTAACAAACAGACAAACACTTTTTTTATGTGAAGTTTGGTGGAGCAACATCTATTAATTAAAGCATTCGATTGTTGTTTTGTATTCATATACATGTATTCAGCAATTTAAAATTAAATCGTTTATTTTTATTTTTCAAGTTAATGTTGATTACTTTCAAGTTTCATTTTATTTTGTATGCATAAAATATTCAACAATAAGTGTGTGTGCCAAATTCCATGACACCTTTTGGAGACTTTGTGGTACAAAGTAGTGGACTAAGGGCCTTGTCACACGAGGCAACTTTTGTAGGCAACTAGGAGGCAACCAACTCAGTGCATGCTACAGGACCACTTTGGCAGCAATTTTTCAAACAATGTCTTGAGTGACAACTTGAGTGACTTTAATTAGCTATGGCTATGACTGGCTATCTGTTTATTAGCTGCTAGTAGCCTTTTTGAGATATGGCGGACACATAATATTGCACTGTTTGGTTTGGGTGTATATAACGGACAAATTTACCCAAATCCGATAACATAACATATGAATGTGTTCACCATCTCACAATGGCGAATGGAAGCCATCAAACACATACCGTAGTCTACAATTGAAGTTGCAAAAACAAAAGTTACTAACAAATGTAATTCCTAAATAAATAAAATTGTTTGACTTTATCAAGTTTCAGCAAATTAGCGAAAATTCATCTCATGTATAAGACTGGAAAGGTTTTAAAGACTAGCAAGCAGTCTGTATGGAACAAACATTATAGAGCGCCGCAAGGCGCAAGAAGCGGAACTTGGGCTGAAATGTGAAATGCCACTGGATGCCATTTCTTTTCAGTAACTCTTTTGATACAACAATAGATCAGTGCAGATTAGCACGGACAATGACCATTCCTATCAATGCTGGGAAACAAAACATTCACTTGCTGAAATGGGGCATGCGAATTTCACGTTCCAACAATAGATAAAGCTTCAGTTCCGCATCTTGCGCCTTAATTGCGGTGCTCTATAATCTTTGATATGGACTGTATGGATTTGCGTTACTCACTAAATAAAACATTAAAAATAAGCTGTGTGTAATTTGTAATGGAAATCCAGTGAATTAATTCATGATTAAATGGTGATGTTTGGAAATTGGAGTTTTGTAAAATGAATCTTTTTTTGTTGTTCAGGATTGCTACTTTTTTAGAACTTTTGGAAATAAGATAAATAAAAATAATTACCTATGAGTACATTTTTTAAATATAACAATTATTAATCTGTTCATTCTACAAATTTTAACAAGGCTTCAGATCATACTGTTCTACTTTGAATTTTTATGTTTTTCTTCTTTGCTGCATGATTTTGACCAAACAAAATGTATTGCCCGCCCTCTATTGATATACTCCACTAATTTTATTTCAAAAAGATATATATTTTGCTTTGTCATTTTGGAGACATCGTAGGCGTTATAGTTGGTAACCGTACATTTAAATGTTCAAGTACCTTATTTCCGCAGATAATCACCAGCGAACCAGTGAATATCTTTCTTCCGCATTATTTAGACTGGTGCCACCTCAAAATATTATACGCCTGGGTACCAGACTGAATTCCAAATTCTGAAAATTGTCTACCGGCTTGAAGTCAGAAAACACCTTTTATTTATGTAAGTTTTAACTTCCACTTTACAAACTCGTTGAGTTACAACTGCATCTTGCTCGCCCATGACTGTGTAACTGTCTCAGCCGTGACGCTTCTGTGGATATCCCAAAATGGAAGAAGTTGAGAGTGAGTGCGATTTGAGAACGAGAACATTGGATGTGACACTGCAGGGTGGAGCACCGTGGGGATTCTCCGTGAAAGGTGGTTCGGAACACCGGTGTCCGCTCACTATTGCTAGGGTAAGGATTCTGATAATTGCTGGTGATGCTTTGCAATTTGTCTAGATCTTGTGAAATTAGTAATGATGTTAAAACACCATTACTAATAGTACAGGAGCCCTAACAACAGACCATTCGAGTTTTTGAGTTCACATTTAATTTTATAAAATAGTAAACAAACACTCTGAACTGACTCAGAAAGTAGAAACAGAGTCACAGAGGTTTGTTTACAATCACGAATTTCAAAAAAAATGTTCTGCTTTGTGATGAAGCTCTTGTTTTTATGATAAATTATTTCTTGTAATAAATTATTTTTTTATTTTTTCTTGTATTGTAGGGGCCTAAAATGTGTAATGTTTTTGTTTGATAAAGAAAGCTGGTTTCTCGGAAATAAATTAAAGACTGAGGTTTATCTCAGGGAAAAGGTTCTGTAAGTGTATGGCGCCACCACTTTTCCATTAATAGATGGAAAGCGTAGTTTGCAAACTCCAACTCAATGCAGGAATAACCTGCTACATGTATTTGAATGGTTGGTGTAAAAAACAACTTCGTTTCCAATCTGTAGCCTATGTTAGACCCAGTAACTTGGGCGCTGTACTCTTAGTCTTAGCTAGTTCGACCGAGAATTTCAAAATTTCGAAAAAAGGAGTACAGCGCCCCAGTTACTGGGTCTAAGCCTATGTCATGTAAAGCGCATTGAGATTGATATTGTGAAATGTGATATTATGCGCTGTTATTATTATTAATATTATTAATCCGAAACCTCGAGAGAGAATAATGTTTGTTTTATATTTTTAATAATAATTAAGTTTTTTTTTCAAGACTTCCAGACTAAGTCAATGTTTGGAAGGGGGGGGGTACATTTTTAACATGCCATTACCATTGGTGTGCGCTGTGCGTCAGTGAAAACTCTGTATTTTAAACACATTACAGCCTTTGGCTGCGATGAAGTTTGAATGATTTTGAATAACATAATATAAAACTATTATGATAATCTAACTGGGTCCTACTGGCATGTAAACCCTGCATATAGATGTGTGTTGAGTTTTTTAATGATTAATTTCCTCATCAGACATGCCACTTTATCATTTATTAAAGGAACACGTTGCCTTGGATCGGTCGTGTTGGTCTTTGAAAAGCGTTTGTTGTAGAAAGCATATGGGTAGAAAGATGCTGTAAAGTAGAATACAATAATCCACACAAACATGCCTCGAAATTGCACGGTTTTCCTTTTACCTCGTCGACTAACACGGTCGGCCATTTATGGGAGTCAAATTTTTGACTCCCATAAATGGCCGACCGTGTTAGTTCACAAAGTAAAAGAAAACCATACAATTACTTTGTGTAAGTTTGGAGTAATTCAAGCAACACACAACATCCTGTATGGGGCATTTCCCTAATGCAATCACTTCCTGAATCACTGTTTAATAGTCTCAGTCAGAGGAAACAAAATGTAGGTCAAATTTTCCTTTTTAAGAAATTGCACATGAAAAGTGCCATTGAAAAATCTCTATCTTAACTGATTTTGTTCACAATTAGTTTTGTCCAACAAAAAAGTACTGAAATAAATACTGAAATGTTTTCATTTAAAAAAGAATCACTAATTCAAATCAATTGACTCTTCCTAATATTTATGATGAATATTTTATCAATTTTTTGTTTAATTATAAATTTGTTGAACACTAAGCACAAATGTTCACATAACAACTATGATTTCATGTTTGATTTTTAACTCACAACGGAAGCATTTTCAGAAAGCATTCTTTTTGTAGTTAATTTTTTTGGGACACAGATTTTAGGAGGAAAATAATTAATTTTGTAAAATGTTTCGTTTTTGAATCATATTTAAAGGAACACGTTGCCTTGGATCGGACGAGTTGGTCTATAAAAAGCGCTTTGTAACCATTTGTTATAAAATGCATATGGTTGGAAAGATGTTTTAAAAGTAGAATACAATGATCCACACATATTTGCCTCAAAATCGCGTGGTTTTCCTTTAAATTTGCGAACTAACACGGTCGGCCATTTATGGGAGTCAAAAATTTGACTCCCATAAATGGCCGACCGTGTTTGTCGACGAGGTAAGAGGAAAACCATGCAATTTCGAGTGATACTTGTATGGATCATTATATTCTACTTTTAAAATATCTTTCTAATCATATGCATTTTATAGCAAACGGTTACAAACGCTTTTCAAAGACCAACTCGACCTATCCAAGGCAACTATACTTTCCACACTCTATCAAAACTCAACATCCATTCGTTGGAATCTGATTGTGGTGGAATGCCTGACACCATGTAAAGTTTACAACAATCATCGGTCCAACACCATTCGGATTCAGTAACTCAACGCCTCTGTTTGACTCTGATTCGTGGTATGCCTGATCCCATGGAGAGTTAATGTAAAGCATTAAAACGGAATGTAGGCCTACACTCCTCAGTCCTCAGTCCAACAGATTCAAACAAAACCTGTTGGATTTTGATTGGTCGGGGTAGTATTTAGTTACTGTACACACTTCTGATCCCTCAACAAGTTCACCATAATAACAATGCATTTGTTGGTATATATTATTAAAAAGACAACAATGAGAGCCATTTTCGTAAATCCCAGCCCAGTCAATTATTTTCCCATGAACCATGCAAGAAATTCAATGAAATCAATGCACCACCAGCCATTCCAGAGTATCAGCTGTGCATGCATCCTTGTGTGCAGCAGCTCCAACTTGAACATGTGACATGCATTCAAATTAAATTCCCAAACTGGGTAGGGCTTAAATACCAGCATTTAGGAACGGTTGTTTTCTTTGATAATGTCTGGGCACTTTACTTCAATCTATAACCACAAAAGAATAAGCTACGGAAGCAACTTCACACGCAAGGCAGCGCACAAAGGATCTTTTCGGATGGTTTCTTGCATGTGAACATTTCATTTAGGAGTCTGATTCGGTCCTATTGTACGTGTTTCTACCTCGCTGGATAAGGCCTTGTTGCAGAGGCCCAACAAATTACTGAATTTTTTTTAAGGGGTAGGCAAAATGAAATATGCCACATTGTTTTTTTAACAAACATGAACCTGTGTGGTAGTGTATGATGTATACAGCACTTCCTGTTTACAAGATTTATAGAGTCAGTGTTTTTGATTTTAAATATTTTTAGGTTAACACTGAGTATTTCTGATGAAGCAATTTAACAGTGTGGTGAACAGCAAATTAAACAAGCTGTGCTGTTTCTCGTCTGACATGCAGCTGTTCTATGGTGCCCACTTATTTAGCAAGGTGTGAAGGCTTGCTTTCAGTGTTTACCTAAGCTTTGAATTGCAGGATTTCATTCATTCATTCATTCAAACTTAAATTTATTTCCATACTTCATGAAAACAGTACAAACAAATTTGAGACTTAAAGGAGTAACCAATAGGCCTAAACAATTATATTTAACGAGGCAGAGAAAAATGCTGTGTTTTCTGAGGTTATTAAAAATTGTTTGTATTGTACATTTTTAAATATTTGTTTAATTTATTTCTTTTTTGTTTGTTTAACTTTTCTTGTTTTGGCACTGCAGTCATTATTGTCATGTATGGTTGAAGACATGGCTATGTATTTTCTTGCACCTTACAAACTAAAAGTAAATATTTGGGGTATATTTTTATTTTTAATGTTTTTACAGGAAAGACTGTTCTGTACCTGATTATTTGTTGAACTTAGTTTATTTTATGGTTTCAGTTTGTTTTCTGCTTGCATTTTAATTTTTTTCAGGTTTAGTTTACTTTCATGTTTAAGTACTTGGCTTGATCTTTGTACACCTTTGAAAGGAAAGTGTTAATGTTAAGGTTTTAGAATTTATATTCTGAAGGAACTTCTGGAGGGTATTTTCGACAAAGTACCCCATACACCACAAGCAGGCCTTGTGCTTAAATGGACGCATTGAACCAACAGGTGGTCCACCATTTTGTAGTTCTAACCAAATGTTGACATAAAATTAATAGGGAAAACCACTCAATGTCAAGGAATGTATTTTAACCATTCTACCTAACTCTACTTTTACAACATCTGTCCAGCAATCCAACCATACTAGTTTTATAACAAATAGTTTTTAAAGCCCAAATCGCACAATCCGAAAGTAATGTTAGCCATCCATGCTTATAAAACTGTGCATTTTATTTGCCATCAGGAAGTTTTAGTTGCACACATTTTAAGTGTCATGTTCGGTTGAATCTCTCTGATGTATTAATGGGAGCAATCACAATCAGTTATATGGTCAAAAGAACATTCACACACTCAAAAACAAATTAACGCATATTTAAGAAAGAACATTATCCACATCTGAAAATAAGCATTATTTGAAAAGGTTGGATTTTTTTTGGTAGCTCACAGGGTAAGTTGAGAGGTGATAGTTAATAGCCTGCAGTTTTTTCTAGACAATGTCATATAATATCTTTTGTTTTAGTGCTACTCATTGTACAAATAATCATCATATTTAAATCATTATTATCATTATTATTTTTTTAAAGGATGATACATTGTAACATGGGTTGTGAAAAGAGGTTTGTCCCTACATTGTGCATCTTCCTTCAATATGGATAAGCACCCTTTGGAATTTGAACCCATGACGACCGTTCAGAAAAACCTTGTTATTTCTTGTTCAAAACTTAATCATTTACAACATTCTGTTTACCATCACAGTGCAATGACTAGACCTAGGTCTGAGCATGGTTGACTAAAAAACATAACTATCCATGACGAATCATTGAAGACCATACAGAAAAATCCTGTTGAATTTTTGCTCAAACTTTTCAATCATTTACAACATTCTGTTTACCGTCACAGTGCAGTAACTAGATTTTAATAGAGGGGCATTTAGTTTGTTGACAAAAAATCATATAAGTCTGATAATTATTTGTTGAACCTACAATTGCTCTTTACGTAAGATGGTAGGTTTGATTTTTGGTTGATTTAACCCCAAAATCTGGATTAAAATTTTGAAATAGCAATATTTATGGATTCAAGAAAGTTACAGTCATCATTTAAGGTAGTGCACAACAAAATCTTCCCAATGATTATATGAAGGGCCAAGTGGTAGATTGAGAGATAGACACTTCTGGCATGACGTTGTGGGCAGGTTCTTGGCTGCGACTGATAAATTATAAATGATTATGAGTGGTAGTTAAATCAAGACTGAAAATGAACTATTGTTGTGATCCAGACATTTGTCCTTTGGCAATTTACAAACAATTTTGCATGTTTACATGTTTTTTATGGATTGTCTGTGGCATTTGAGAAAGTTTTTGTATTATTTGCGTTAAGAAGTTCAACAGTTTTAATTTTAGTAGGAAAAAAATTATTGGGAAACCCCCCAATGTTTTGTGCCAAAAAAACGTGCCGGCAACTTTAACGACATGTAATTATTGAGTTTAATTCTGTGGTCTCAGTATACGTAGAGTTGGCGTCAGGCAGGCAGGCAGGCAGCTAACTTAACTCTCTCATTCATACAAACATTCTGCATTGTTCAGTTGGCATTTATTAACATTATTTTGTTGACATTCCCAGTGTGACAGGTCAAATGTGAAATTGTTCAGCTAATGCGCTATGTTCATAATTGACCCTTAACCGCAATGTTCACAAATCTCTTATCCTTCTTTCATGTTGATTCTACCCTGGGCCCAATTTCATAGAATTTGTTTAGCATAAACAGAAGCTGTGCCAAAAATATTTGTGCATCTTGCGCGTACTGTCTGTGACTGGTTTTCTGCATAGCTTTGCTTTTTAAGGCAGTGGACACTATTTGTAATTACTCAAAATAATTGTTAGCATAAAACCTTTCTTATTAATGGGGAGAGGTTGGTAGTATAAAACATTGTGAGAAACGGCTCCCACTGAAGTGGAGTAGTTTTCGAGAATGAAGTAATTTTCCACGAATTTTATTTTGAGACCTCAGATTTAGAATTTGAGGTCTCGAAATCAACCATCTCAACGCAAACAACTCCATGTGAAAAGGGTGTCTTTTCTTCCATTATTGTCTGGCAACTTCGATGACCGATTGAGCTCAAATTTTCACAGATTTGTTATTTTATGCATTTATGGTGAGATACAGCAAGCGAGAAGACCAATAGTGTCCAGTGTCTTTTAAAACAGAAAGCAGAAAAATTGTAAGCAAACATTTATGCTCAATGGTATGTGATGTAGATGACTGGTAAAGATGGCAAGGACAAAAAACACCAAGTTTAATTAAGTCTGAATACAAACTGATTACTAAGTTCATTGTGGAAAAGAAATCTGCGAAGTTTTAATCAAGAAAACTGTGTCTGAAAGCCTAAAAAAAAAAAAAACGGATTCCGCTAAAAAGGATGTGTTTACATGCTGAAATTTTGACATAGTTTTGTTTCATTATTTTCTCCTGACTCACTGAACTGATTTATATATGCCCAATTTGGCACAGGTTTGTTGCTGGTTGATCTCGCAAAACATCTACAAATCCTGTATTAATTATAAAAAAGAAATAATCTATCAAAAAATTCACAGCATGGTGTGATCGTTTAGAGAATAATAATCAGTCTGATAATAATATTTTAAGCCTCCAAACAACAATTAACCCTGCCCAAGATTGTGATTATGGGTTACCTATTCTTTGAGGTTTGAGCCACATTGAAAACCACAGCTGAAAATAGTGTGAAGTTTTATTGCATTGTGTGTAGCTTGCTACAAAAGAGCAAAGGATTCTATGCTCTGGCCATTTGTTTTCAAATTGCAGACAACTAGCTGCACATTGTATGTGGAGTGACATTTTCGATACCCCATCTGGAGTTGTATAGAAATCTACATTACATGTCTCAACATGTTGGCCCCCCTTGTTGCACCCCTCATTGTGCAATACACAAGGATCAAATTCCTCCATGGTATGTAGGCCTACTTCTTGGCTTATTGATGGGATCTTCCTTTACTACTAGAAAAAACAGCAACAATTGCCACATAATTGAGAAAACAACAATCAATAACAACAATGAAACTAAAAAGCAGGAAGGAATAAAATCCGGAATGTGTCGCACAAAAGACATGCTTGACATTCCAAACTGGACCTGAACAGCAAAACATTGTAAACTGTGAAATATAAACAATTCTTATGGTTACGTGTATCTCTATTAAAAAGAAAAGATCCAACCAGGGCCAACTTTAGATTCGATTGTCACAAGAAAAGAATGCTCGTGGAAAACTTCAGTTAACAGAATTTTGTATGCAAAATGACAATTTGGCGGAAAATCTGTTTCTGTTGCAAATTTACGTACTACAGTAAAGATGCTAAATTCCCTTTGTCTTGTTGGGCTAGATACTGAAATGCAAAACACAAACAAAGGATACCAATACTAGACTTATTTTGGCTTAAAAAAAACCTCAGTTATTTAAATGCCCTTTATCAAAACCATGACTTTGACTATACTTTCTGTAACAAACCTATGTCTTTTTTATGGATATTGTCATGGCAAATCTACCACCAGTGTGTCTGACCTTATCCCTCTTATCAATAGGTTTGAGCAAGAAACAAGGCTTTTCACTTCTTCACACCCATATACTGAGTGTCTCTTGCGTTGCTGAGTAATCAAACAGCTTAATCGTCTCGTCTGTATATTTGTGCAACTCCTTGCCTGGTGCATGTTTCCCCTCTTGTAGGCCCTTACCAAGAGTTGCTTTTAGTTTTATTTGGAGCAAATTTTCACTCGGAAAAAGTTTTAAACGGGCTCGGGCTTTGGTCCTGGATTTGAATCGGAGGCAGCTGGAATAAACAAATGATCCAACCTGTACCCCAAACATTCATGAAGTCCAGACTGTTTGGATAAATTGTTTCTTACCTACAAAGTTTGGATGTCAGTTTCCCTTTAAGTGTAAGCTTTGGTATGGATGATTGTTTCGGACTTGGTTTTGAATCATGAAGGAATGTTACTCACTAGTGTTGCAACCACTTCAATCTTTCACTAATGCAGTTAATGGCTTACAAAATAAACCCAGCTGCAGACGTAAAAGGGCTAAATTGTTTTCGTTGCTTTCAGACACACATGTAACGGGATAAATTTTGTGTGTAAATTTGTCTTGAAATGACTTTTAGGCTTTTTGTTAGCACTTAATTTCAACTTAGGTTTTTCAAATCACGCACATGTCCTAATAGCTTGATCAAGTTACTTCTCAATTTAGATCAAAGAATCCCTTGTTCTTGTCAAGCATTCTTTTTTCAAAAATCCTTAAAGAGGAAAGGAAATTTGTAAAATTCAATATTAAGATGTACTAACATTCTTCATGTGAATAAGGGAGACAATTTCAAGTGTCTAACTATTAACCTCACATTAAATACTTAATTTAGCCACATCCAACAGCGCAACCACCAATAACAGGGCAGTCATTTTAGTGTGCTTATTTTATGTAATTTAATATTTTAATTCATTCCGTAATTGGCGCTTCCAATGTTGAAAACACACAAAACGTGACGGAGATTAAATTGCGAAAAGTTCTTACATCCACAAATTTTATCAATTGCCATTGTATTCAATAACCTTACAGGCAAATTTGTCAACATCCAAAACATCCAATGACATCATCTTGATAAAAATAGGATGTGCACATTTTTGCACAGCAACGACCCTGCAAGGTTTTAGAAGAGCGTTGAAGACTGAATCACCCCTCATTTATTCCCAAATATCTTTTCAAAATAATGAAAGTAATAATTAGTGTTGGAAAATCTGTAAAACTTTTCTGTAAATTTTCAGTTCCTCTCATGTCCTAAGGCTTCATTTCGCAAAAGTTCAAGAAACGCTCGATGGTTTTGCGTATCGCACGCACTAATAGATTGTACTGTACATTGAGTACTAGTATATATTGATTTCGTTGCGCGTAAATTTACACCAAGCGTAAGGTTGCAAAAGCCATTGATTTGTTTTAAACATTTCTCACCATGTTTATATTTTAAACATGGCGTTTTATATTTTTAACATGGCACCTGATCTCCTCCTGACCAATCAAAATGGATACACTGTCCCGATTATTTATGTAATGAGACCCCTTTAAGTATTTACTTCCTGCAAGTACATTAACTGCAAACATTATTAGACTTCGTACTATTTATTAATGTACTATGTGCACCTCTATTTTAATTCATCACCAATAGTACTGGGTTATTTGGAAACAAGTATTTATGAACAGCCCCCTCTTTTGGCGAACTAATGCACAATCCTCTTCATGAAGATCACTGCATAATTTACTAAAATGCATTATGAATTGATCTTGTTTACGTGTGCTGTTATCCTGGAATGCGCATTGTATTCAGTACTGCAAACAAACTGTATTGTATCATATTCGTATTATTCTCTATTGGAATCTCCAATGTCATTCATTCCAGTATAAGGTCATGATAATAAAAAGTCAATTTTCTTTTCAAATTGAAATCAAAAGAAGCGAATTGCGTCTGTTTTTTTGAAAGAAGTGTGATGCATTTACTGCATGACAATAGCAAGCTGCATATTTGGCAGACAATACTTACTGACTAAGCAGGAGAAAAAATGCAACAACACGTGAGCTCAAAGCACTCTTGATTTGTCGAATCAAGGTCTTCGTTCAATAAAAGCTACTTGATCAAGGATTTCTAGTCATACACTTAAAACAAATGAAAACAAAGTTCTGGAAAAAAGGGGGGAAAACCAGCTTAAAATTTTCAAAGAAATATAGTTTTTATACACTGCCTCATTTTTTTAAGCAGCACTTAATCATTGATAAAACAAACAAACAAGCATGTGAAACATGAGGTAAAAACCCATGTTTGTTTATTACGACAACAAAAACGGGCACTTTAAAAACTGATTGAACCATCTCAGTTGTCATCATTTTGACATTATCTCATAAACTCCTGGGAAAAAAACCAATGTTTCAGGATGACCC
Organism: Asterias rubens; assembly: GCF_902459465.1. Classification (NCBI taxonomy): domain Eukaryota; kingdom Metazoa; phylum Echinodermata; class Asteroidea; order Forcipulatida; family Asteriidae; genus Asterias; species Asterias rubens. Next base: position 198,999 of record NW_022985695.1, read on the forward strand.
CTCTGCTATTGTGTAACTGAGATCTCCCATTAACGGAAAACCCCATGATTGGGTACGGTCCCTTCCAGATAGGCAATCTAGATCTTATACACAAAGATAATCAATAGTTTGGTACGGTCCCTCCCTTATTGAACAATCAAGATACACATACACACGCACACCCAGGAATCGTTTTGGAGAGAACCTCCACCTCCCCTATTGGGCAACTTTCGCTGCCACGTGGAAAGTTACAGTGACTGGCGTTGGTGTAATTCCTTTGTGCACGCTGGACCATTCCTATGGAATCAGTTGCCAAAACACATTCGGGATAGTGGCACCGTGGACACTTTTAAAGACAAATTGAAGTTTCATTTGTTTCAAACAGCTTTTCAGTAGTTTATTTCTTTTGTTTTCCCAATGTTCCCTCTTCCCTCTATTGATTCGTTTCTGTTTTCTTCTTTTCAGAGGCTTTGAGCACCTTATTAGGTGGATACATGCGCAATATTTATTTTCCTTATGATTATTATTGTTATTTATTCATTCTACCGTGCATTCCAACCTGGACTTACATTCAGCGACGTTTGTATAGCGTTTTATAACATGGTTGCAGTAGGTTAACAGCACAGAGCCATTCCCATTGGACTTTTTAGCGCCTCTGATAAGTTACTATGGCTTCACGGAAAGCTTTCGTGACTCCTTTCGGCACATTAGTTTTACATCGCGTTAAGTTGACAGGGTTGATTTAACTTTTTCATTCTGCAGAAAAGTTGTGGTACTTAAAAAAGTCAGATGGGAACACAGCTCTAAAAAAAACCTACACTAAAGAAAAAAAAACATTTTGGGACAGTACCTCCCCTATCCTATTAGGCAACTTCACCCAGGGAACCAATATTTTGTGACAGTCCCTCCCCTGAACCCTTATGCACCCATACTAAAGCCAAGGATTAAGGCGTTAATTGATGAATATACCTAATCCTGTATCAATACACACCCAGTATCTATTGTTATAATCCAGATAAGTGGTCATGTTAACACCTCTCTTGCAATGATTGTACCCACTGACTCGCCCCGCTGGATTGCAACATACACCCAGCACCCAGTCCACCCAGTCTGAGAGTAAACAGGTTCCTGACCGGTTTTGAATATCTAGACTACTGTAATTATCTATTGTTCTAATCCAGAAAAGTGGTAATATGAAATCCTCTCTTGCAATGATTGTTCCCACTGACTCGCCCCTAAAGTTGCTAGGATTGCAACACACACCCAGCACACCCAGTCTGAGCAAACGGGTTCCTGTGTCCACCCTCTAGCATCCACAGGTGTCAAGATGAGCGGTTTTGAATATCTACACTAGACTAGTATAAATATCTATTGTTATAATCCAGATAAGTGGTAATGTAAACATGTCTCTTTCCTTCCTCCATGGCTCACCCCTGAAGTTGCTAGGATCCCGACACACACCCGCCCCCATCCAGTCCAACCAATCTCTATTTCTTCCTCCATGGTCTGAGTAAACAGGTTCCTGTGTCCACCCTCTCTAGGACCACAGGTGTCAAGATGAGAGGTTTTTAATATCTAGACTTGTGTAAATAACGACTAATCACTTAGGCTCATAGTAGCAATCAGTGAAATAGTATTGGAACAATGTGTTATGGATACCATGATAATAGACTTTACATGTCCTTGGTGATGATATGAGGAAGTGTCCATGTTCTTATATTAGGCCAAATTTAAAAAAAAACAGGTTTAGTGTCCCCTCCCCCTTCCTTTTTAGAGGCAGCCTCCTTTTTTTCTTGTTTTTCTTTTTTAATGCAAAAAAAAATCATTATTTTTAGAATGATCTCAGGCATTTTTTTAATTTTTTAAATTAACCCAGCTGGTTGTCTTTTAAAGCCATTGGACACTTTCGGAACAGAAAAAAAAGTTCACAGATTTACAAATAACCTACAGGGTTTAAACATGTTTAAAGAAGGTATTGGTGAAACAATTCTCTTGAAATATTATTCCATGAAAACAATGATCAATTCTCGATATGGAGAATTACAAAATTATTTTAAACACATGTCATGACAAGTCGAAACGTGCGTAAACAAGGGTGGGTTTTCCTGTTTACCAAAAGTGTCCAATGGCTGTATAGTGTAATGAGCGTCCATTTAAAAAACAAAACAGGCCCTCCTCCTTCATTTTTCAAAAAAGTCATGACGCTAAACATGTTTTTTCCTGCCATTTGTCTGTGCAAATTACACAACCATTTGACCATGGAGACTTCTCTATGACTTGACAGTACTGTTGAGGTTATGTAATGCTGAAACCAATACATTTTGTTTGCAGAATATTTCTTTTATTTTTAAAAGCATATTGTTCTGAATTACGTAATACTTTGTGAGTGTTCTTTGCTCTAATATAATGTGAGCAGATTTCACAATTCTTTGATTGACCATGGAGACTACTCTACGATTGACTGGACTGTTGAGGTTACGTAATAAATGTAGCTGTAAAACATTTTTGCTTCTTTTATTTAACCCATTGTTTCCAATTACGTAACACTTTATATTTGGGCAAGGCATTCAAAGCATTTTGTCTTGTATGAAGGACACACTTGCAGCTTGTGAAGCTTGTCTAGGATTCAAATTAAATTAAGAAAGGTTGAATACCTACATGTCCATTGTAGTCTGGCGCTGATTACATAAGCCCCTTTCACACTACACTTTAATCTGGCGAATCTCTATGTTAAGGACAAATCTAACACACAGATTTTCTAGAATGCATTGCTCTAGGCCTAGCTAAAAATTCTCAGAATTAACAAAACCCCAAACTGGCTTAATCCAAGTAATATTTAACCCCGTCCAGTGGTTGATTTCATAATGAGTGAAGACTAGTCTTATCTCAGGTTAATCAAAGTTACTCGTCCTAACTTAGAGGACAAGCCTTTAGTTTTTAATAACTCCTATAGGACAAGTCCTAGTTTCAAACTAGTGAAATTGACGCCAGGACTTCGGGTTAACCCATCTTAGTGTTAGTTTGGCACTGGTTTAACTTTTGTCAGTGTTAGATGTAGTGTAGTGAGAAAGGAATCTCCAGGTCAGTGTTACAATAATAATAATTATTAAAACTTATAAAGCGCCATCTATCTAAGACTAAACTTATTCCGAGGCGCATAAGACAAACAAAAAACAGAGAGAGTAACAAAAAAGAATACAAATTATGTAGCTCGGAAAGAAATAAGAGTACGTTGAATAAAACAGTTAGTTACATAAACGTATTGGCAAAAATAAATGGTAATAAAAAACAGACCGAAAGTCAATCATAAGAAATTTTGAATAGGTGGGTTTTTAGCAGTGTTTTGAAAATGTCCAGAGACGATGTAGCTCGGATATGTAAAGGAAGAGAGTTCCAGAGTGTGGGTGCGGATACACAATCATGTAGAAGTTTTGTTTACACTGATCGACAATTACACAGATCACCTTTGCTGATCTGTCATCTACAATTCAAACACTTTGTCTGCCACACCCAAACTTGCTTTTAAAGTGTACCCTGCACTCTTGCCTGTAAAACTACAAAAAAAGTTAATGTTTTAGATTAATGTTGTAAATTACACATTTCCTTCTTAATTGCAGATTTCCTCTTTACCACTGAGGTATTCTTTCCTTGAAATTTGTAGCATAAAAACGTTAAGTCAAGACATCTGATTCATTCACGTAATTAGTAGTTTAGGTGATTTCCATGTGTATTCTCATCACTACATGTGCAATGTTAACACTGGGTTGGTTGTCTATTTGAGAAACTACTGTTGTGACTGCCCTGGCTAGGCATGGCATTGCTACACTGGACACTGGTATGTAAGGGAGGTAGCAGGTTCACATCCTGACTTAAGCAGTTTTGCGTGTTTGCACTCTTCACTGGATATGTACGTGTTGTACAATGCCCCTACACACACCCCTCTTGTCTGTCATTTCGTAAGTAAAATTATGGAATTGACTACTGAAATTACGGAAATGTGATTGTTCAGAGGTGCGTTCTTCGTTGTGCAAGCGGTATATAGGTGCAAAACAATGTCCAACTGAATTTTTTTATTTTTTGGTTATCCAATCAGATTGAGCCAGAAGGGAAGGCCAGCCAATCAGGAGTCCTCCAAGTCGATGACATCATCTTGAGCATTAACAACGAGGAATGTGAATCGCACACAGAGGCAATCCAACTTGTCAAGGGTTCCCCTAGCAACTTGAAACTCATCATCCAAAGGTAGGTCACATTGTTTGTTTTCTGTCTGTCTATCTGTCTGTCTGTCTGTCTGTTTGCCTGATGTTGTTTTTTGCTGACATTTGTAACCAGGATCTATATCTAGGCGCGTATTATTGGAGCCTTTTGATATCCTCAGGAGTGTCTTACTAAATAATTTTTCAGGCCTGATATTTTATATTTTTCATTATTGGTTTCATCTGTAAAATACAAAACAAATTCCCATGGTGACGAGAGGTCGAATTTATACAGGAAAATATACAAAGATTAAAAATTAGAGAAAAAAACATTACACTGATTTACAAATTTAAGACATAGTTGTTGAAGGATAGAAAATATTTACAAAACAGTAAATGGATAAAAACAAAGGTATTGCAGGGTTATCACAGCTCTGTGAATTATCACAGCTCTGTGAATTATCACAGCTCTGTGAATTATCACAGCTCTGTGAATTATCACAGCTCTGTGAATTATCACAGCTCTGTGAATTATCACAGATCTGTGAATTATCACAGCTCTGTGAATTATCAAGGCCATCAGTTTCATCTGTCAAAAATCATTCACGGGCCATGCAACTTTAAAGCCATTATACACTTTCGGTAAACAGTATTGTCCAAGTCCCACACTTCGTGTATCACAACTTATATATAACATAACAAACCTGTGAAAATTTAGGCTCAATCGGTCATCGGAGTCGGGAGAAAATAACGGGAAAACCCACTCTTGTTTCCGCGCGTTTCGCAGTGTCATGACATGTGTTTAAAATAAATCCGTAATTCTCGCTAACGAGAATTTATATTGTTTTACTGTTTTCTTAAAAAGTAAAGCATTTCATGGACTAATATTTCAAGAGAAGTCTTTCACCATTACCTTCTGTAAACCCTGTAAATTATTTGTAAATCTGTGAACTTTTATTTTATTTTCTGTACCGAAAGGGTCCAATGGCTTTAAGCAGCTCTCAGAAATTGGACTCTGTTCACTACACCCTTGGTTTTATGTAACGCTATAAATTTGCATCGGCAATTTTTTTTTTTTTTTCAATCAACATTTATTTCCATACAAACACAATATACAAACACAATCGATAGTGTGGTAAATTACTTTCTAAATATTTGGGGTGGGGGGGGGGGGCACTTGTTATTATTTAAATGACTGACCTACTTATCATCACCTGTTCTACTCTTACTTCAAGAGAAACTTAAAGGCACTGGACTTGATTGGTATTTGAGGTAAAATATTAGCCTAAAACGTACTTGTTATCAAGCAACAGGGAGCTGTTGGTAGTTTAAAACATTGTGAGAAGAGGTAAAATACTAAAATACTTGAATCGCAGGAAGAAGCCTGAAGCATCTTTCATGCATCTGAAAGCATACAAATTTGTGCAACGAGGGTGTTTTTTTTGTTTCATTGCAACCTCAATGACCAATTGGGTAAAAATTTTCACAAATGTTATTTTATGCATTATGTTTTGATTCACCAAGTGTGGATACTAGCCTTTGACATTGGGAGACTTTTCAGACACTGGTGGCAGCAGACATTTCAGTCCTTTTTCCTAGCTCTGGGCATGCTCGCACATGCTCAGTATTGTGCCGGCTTTACAGCCACATGCACTACTAGTGTGAACTGTGAACAAGGACCCTCCAAAAGTCCCCCATTATCAAAGGTGTCCAGTGCCTTTAAATGCAGAGTCCGCTGCACACACGTCCTCCGTACAGTCACCCAAAGAGTTTTATTATTGAATTGAATTCAGTGTCCCCTGTCCCTATCGTAACAGATCACTTCCACAGGAACTAATAATTGACACCAATGTCAAGAGCATATGGTCAGAATCTGTGTGTCTTCTCTCACTGGATGATCAGTTGTGCCACGTAATATAAAAAAGACAACATACATGAGGAAGACACTTACAATGTGCGTGACTTGCAAATAATCGTGAGGATTTCCGGACTTAGATTATTTGCAAAATTTGTTGTATTTGTGAGTCAGTTGGGGGAATTTCAATTTTTTTCTTCAGAAGACGATCAGAGCATGATGGAAACATAGAGTTGAAACTAACGGTTCTTTTCAGAACCACCCCAACTCATTTAGAGATAGTCATTACATGGTTACGCAAACCTTTCCATACATTCCACTGAAACCCACAAAGTTTTCATTTTTTGTTTTTTGGGGGGGGGGGGGGGGTGTCATTATACATGAACTCAGATATGATACTCTTCCTACTTAAAGGGAAGGTACACGTTTGGTAATTACTCAAAACAAATATTAACTTAAAAACTGACTTGGTAACATAAAATAATAAAAGACTTCTAGCTAGAAGTCTTTTATTCTTATCCGAAAGCACACAAATTCGTCCAAGAAGGGTGTTTTTTCTTTTATTATTTTCGTCCAACAAGGGTGTTTTTTTCTTTTATTATTTTCTTGCAACTTTGATGACTGATTGAGCCCAAATTTTCACAGGCTTGTTATTATATGGCTATGATGGGATACACCGAGTGAGAAGACTGGTCTTTGACAATTACCAAACGTGTACCTTCCCTTTAAGTCAGATTCCTGATGCTTTTGCCCTCGGGGAAAATAAGAAAAACTGTGATTAAATAGCCGGAAAAGTATATGAAACCCCTGAAGGTGACCATTTTCCTGCTTTTATCCAACGACCAAATGTCATGACTGCTTTAAAACGGTTCAAGTCCAGTTGGTTCAAGTCCTGGTCTAGTAAACTATTCTTCGCTCTACCTAAAATTAGTTAAAATGTACCCAGTCAGTTTCCCTTTTGGTTTATTGATGACTTTAACAATGTCACGTATTTCCACCCAATTCCACAGCAGATAGTGTTAATACTTCCACCCTATTCCACAGCAGATAATAGGATTTTGAATAAATTGTGTTGGAGTTAGAGAAAAGACTACCAACTACTGGAACTTATAAGATATAAATACCCAGGGGTGGATTTCACAAAGAGTTAGGACTAGTTTTATCTCGAGTTAGGACCAGTTACTCGTCCTAACTTAGGACTATGCATGCAATTTGTATATATATCTCCTAGGACTAGTCCTAACTCTTTGTGAAATCGACCCCAATAGGTCTAATGTTGTGCCGTAACCTCTAGAAAACAAACAATATATTCTGGAGAGAGTACATTTAACAGTTTATGGGACCATAATAGTTTAGTTCACAATGAAACTTTGCAGTTATTGTGCACTCTACTCTAATGAAGAACATTCAACAGTATGTGGAAAGCATGCATTGCTATTGTTGCACAGATGTTAACGGCTAGGCAATTTTGTGGAATTTTCAGGAACACACACGTAGAAGTTGAACAATGAACTTAGTATACTCTTTCTTGATTAGCATTCAACCATTGTTCATGGTCATAAAAAAAAGTTATATAAAAAAAATTCGTTTATTGGAATGTACTGTCTTAAATTTATTGATTTAAATTACTGGTAACCCAGTTTTCTTCAACCATTTGTGACCATACAAATTTACTTTGTAAGAAACGCTGGAGCTGTTGATAGTGAATACATTTTTAAGAAACAGTTCCCTTCAATTTGAAAGAATGTGGTTTTAGAAAGAGAGATTCAAAAATATTTCAAAAAGTCCCGCATCGTCCCGGTAAAACTGACTTGTAAAATATCATGTCTGGTTCGCTGCATAACCACGATCACCTGACACCCAATTATTTACCCCTTGGAATGTTGTTACCTATGGTTTGGGTTAAGTATTAATCCAATGCGAATGCGTCTTTAATCTGAGGTTAAGTTTGAATTCCAGGCTTTGTTGTTGATGTCTTGTCATTAACTTCAAAGCCATTGAGTCTCTAATTAGTGCTAGTTTGTATTTGTATCCTGCCCAAGTTGAAAACACTAACCGACTATGACATTCACTAACGAGCTGCGTGTTTAGCTTGTTTAATTACACCGTCGTTAATTTAGCAGCAAGGCTAAACCGCTAATGACATTTCTGCAATTTCCGCGTTTCATTTCCAGTTCACTGCAGGCATTGTGCTGAAGGGATTGCATTGTTTCGGTGTTTGTTTTCTTGTTTTTATAGCTTCCTGTGGAAATATAGTTTGTTTCTGTGTACTAAACAAATGATGCTGTAAAGTTGTTAACCCATATGCAGTCGTCTGTTCAAACTCTTTCTTTCCTGCCTGGTGTTTTTGCCCCCGTAAAGTGAAGAGTTTCTAACTTGTTTCTGGACTTTCCCAAGTTTTCCCCTGTTTTCCCCTTTTCATTTGATTCTGTCTAGTTTATTCTTGTAGCCCCTCACAAAGTGTTGCTTTTATTTATCCTTGTTTAGGACAGACATGATATTCTTCCTAACTAAGCTTGGGCGATATCACGATATTATCGAATATCGCGATATTAATTGGGAAACGATTTCAATATCGGATGGATTTGGTTTTAATTGAAATATCGATATATCGCGATACATCGCGATAAATCGCAATACCGATTAAATATCGCGATGTATTTGCTAGCTGAGACATCTTGCACCCCATAGGTTTGGAGTAAAACCAGAAGAATAGGTCATTAGAACACCTCTCCAGCCCTGATACTTCGGCTTTTAAGGGGCACGGCAGTTTTGCCTTGACTTTTTGTAAAAATTTAGGGCACCAAGGCAATTTTCAAAAATTTGGAAGGGCATCACGGCAATCATAAAAAGTTGCGAAGGGCATGACGGCAGTTTGAAAAAAAAACCTCCGAGTTGCCTATAAAAAATAGTGCTTCAAATTTTTCCATTTTCTAACTGTTACCCAATGAAAAAAGAAAGCATTCATCTAATTCAACAAAATAAAGAACAACTACTTACAATACACAATTCCTAAATAATTTTTGTTCATATGTAATCCTACTATTGGTCATGCACGTTGTGTAGTTTTTCGTAGAGACGCTAAAATTCCCACGTAACTGCTCCATTTTGACACGATGTTGACAGAATAAATGCATGCGGTGCGCGACGGCTATGCTGTACATGATGGTACATCACATGTACCAAGCATGGGGAAAACCACTATCCCAGCATGCAAAGGCACGTCGAGTCTTTTTCTCAAGGCGTTTAGCGTTGGTTCGCGTAATTTTACCACTAGAGGGCGTTTACTCTCACGCTATCGCTCTGTTCCGAAACGCCCTCTAGCGTTCGATGTTTCGAGTATTTTTTTGTCGCACGCAAAGAACAACGACTAACTGGCCTGAAATCTGCTGTTGGGCCTTACGTGCGTGAAATTGGGGTATATGTCGTTGCGTGAAATTTACACAGACATCGGGACTTTTTGGCTTATTTTCGAACTTTGACAACGTTGAATATAATTTGTTTTTGGGAGGAAGGGCACGGCGGCAATGATGAGAAAAGGGCACGGCAATCATTGCCGTGAAAAATTGGTTTTTTGAAGGGCATTGCGGCAATCGGTAGGGGCAACGACGGCAATTGCCGTCGTTGCCGTCGTGAAGTATCAGGGCTGCCTCTCTTAAGCTATGACTGTCTCTTCTACAACTTTCACTTGGAGTTTGAAGACTGATGATGTCAAATTTCATTAATCGCGATAATATCGAATATCGCGATATATCGTGAATAAAATAAATCGATATCGCCCAAGCTTATTCCTAACTTAAGTCTGCTTTCCGATTTTTTGTCCTGAAGAAAAATCTGAAAAATTGTGATTCAATAGCCTGAAAAGTCTATATACAATATATCTCGTCCTGCGCACTAATACAAAATCTGTGAAAGGTTTGACTAAATTGGTCATTGAGGTTGCAAGAGAATAATGAAAGAAAAAACACCCTTGTTGCCCAATTTGTGTGCTTCAGATGCCTAATAAAAGGCTTCGAGGGAGCCGTTTCTCACAATGTTTTATATGTTTTATATTTAGCCTTCGAGAAAGACTCTGCTAGGGTCGAAGCGTCAGGCCATTAACTATTTTTTGCAATGTTTTATAGTATCACCAGCTCCCCATTGCTCGTACCAAGTAGGCTTTTAAGCTAAAATTATTTTGAGTAATTACAAATATATGTCTAGTGCCTTTAAATATCTTCTAGGGATTCAAGAGAATTACTAATGAGTGTCACAGCTGCTAATTTGCCAGAAGGAAATATCACTTGGGGGCTCTCAGAAAAATCAAAATATAAAATGTGACTCCATTTACGCTTAACCCTGAGATTGAGGTCATGTCAACAAATCCATGTGCTGATCTCGCTGGCTAGCCTACCTTGTCAAACAGCAAGGTGCTAATTGCTTTAACAAAACAAAGTAGCAGTAGCTTCTGATGACCGTTATTGGGTTTGATGATAAAGTGCTGGGCCTAATTTGGAAGGAAAGGATGCTTGACATTTTTCTTCTAAGCAAAGTTTGGCAGGATACGAGTCACATTTTGTACATGTGACATGGTATTTTGGATGGTCAAACAGCAAGGTGCTAATTGCAAATAACAATTTGATGATAAAATCATGGGCCTAATTTCATAGGAAAGGATGCTTAGCAATTTTCTTCTAGGCAAAATTGGGTAGCTAATACCATTCACATATTTATTATGTGGCGTGATATTTTGGCTGGTAACTTTGTTCTGGTAAGCATTTGTTAGCTTCTTTGTGCTTAGTCAGCTCTACAAAATTGGGCCCTGTGATAGCATGTCAAATTGCCTAGCACATTTTACAAATCTTGCTTAAGAGTAACAGGTTACCAGTCAAAAAAATCATGTTGTATCTAGTTTATGACTGGTTCTCTGCACATGAAGCTAAGCTGAATAAGTAAGCACCATTTTCTACTCAACAGCTTTATAAAATTGTGCTCATAGTGTGAACACTGTCTTAAATTGGTTTCTGAAAAGCAAATTTTTATATTGATGTCTTTTTAAATACTAAAATGGTTACTGGTTGGACATGGAAACATCCATTGCAGGAAAGTTACCTTTGTGTTTTAGAATGTTAATTACAGTTACATTTTTCAATCAGGTCCCTGGGGGAAGGAAGTTTTGAAGTTGTGGACAAGTTTTATTGGTACTAAAATAAACATGTTCGATTTGATTTTCAGTTTACAGTTTTCAGTTAAGTAAACCTGTGTTAAAAATGTTGAAGTGATTACCAGTTGTATCACAATTAATTTGATTCAATTAACTCCATAATCAGAGTTCAACAGTTGAGGTGTTGAGTGACACATTGTGGTGTTGGATTGTGTATAGTTAGAGTGAGAACGGATCCTAGTAAATCACTCATGGGAGTTAATGGTAATGTATGATTAAAGTAACATCTGTGCCCAATGTCATTGCACTGCTCACTGTAAGAATCGGTGCTTACAGAAGCAGGGGGTTTCAGTGAGGTCTATGCTAAGCGTATTTCAAAAATGAGCAGGGAATGTTTGGTGTTTGATTGTAGTTAGAGTGAGAACGGATCCTAGTAAATCACTCATGGGAGTTAATGGTAATGTATGATATTATTGAAGTAACATCTGTGCCCAATGTCATTGCACTGCTCACTGTTAAAGCCAAGAATCGGCGCTAACAGATGCAGGGAATTTTGGGTCTATTCTAAGTGTATTTCAAAAGTGAGCAGGGAATGTTTGCTTCAATAATAATTAATAATTTGGGGGGCTAATCATCCTTACTCGCAGCTAAGAGCTGAATTGTGAAGGACGCGGCTACAACGTGTTCAAGAAGCAGGCATGCAAGGGCGCCTTTGGCTGCCAGCCACATCAACCCATTATGACCACGGAGCACAGCCAAGATCGATTTTATTTAAAAGTCCAGAATCAAAATAGGAATGAAAATCACAAAAAGAACACACCTTTATCACCAAAACTGTTTTGCGTGTATTTAAACATATACTTTAATAATGTAAATGGTGATTGAAGCTTTGCATGGTGTCAAAACAAGTAGAGTATACTGTTTGAAACGTTAAGACCACACCGGCTCTTTTCAGAGCCAATACTTCCTTAACAAAAATCTTATACATGGTTGTACCCACAAGTTTACTATTTATTACTGTTACTGGAAGCCAGTCGGTTATAACAGCTCCAGCTGGTCATTATCAACCATTTAAAAAAAAAACCTGTGATGCGCTCTCCACCAATAGGAATAGCGAAACTGAGGTATTTTATGAATACTGTTTTATGGTTGATTTTCAACAGAATTGAAAGATTATGTGAGACTCAAACTCAACATTTGAAGTTCATTCTTTTTTAGAAAAAAAGGTTGAATTTAAAACAAAAAGACCACCGGACTTGTCCTGTCTTGAGTTTACTGGCCTGACATTGAAATCACTGGCCTCGGGCCGGTGGTCCAGTGTAAAATTTGAGCACGGTTCCACGTTACTTTTTCGCTTACACAGCTAGCGTAGAAATGTTGGCACCTGCCCTGTAGCGAAGGATGATAAGCAGACCCAGGAATGTGGGCCCGATCAAAAGAAATTTAACAATGTAATCACATTTAATGTTTATTACGTAGTAACCATTTATTTCACAGCACTTGTTTTGTTCTACTTTAGCCAGTCAGACCCCACCCCTGCTGTGGTGTCGGCACAAACACACTGTTTCTTAAAAATGTATAAACAAAAGAAGTATCAGACTTCGTATATCAAATGTCCTTATTTTGGTTTCATTTCAGCAATATTTGCTTTGATTATTATTTGATTACTACCAAGAACATGAAGAGCCTGGGGGTGAACTATGACTTCTTGTTGGTTCGTGCTGGACGAACTAATCAAACAAATCTGAAATATTACCTTGGTAACCATATTCCCTGCCATCAATACCCTTGCCCACGGCAGCCGGCGAGGTTTGGCAATTCTCCAGTAATTAGAGGACTCTGTGTAAATAATGGATACAAATTTCCACTGAGAATTCTGGATACTATTTTGTAAACTTGTGATTTAATTTTCTGACAGGGTGTGCAAGACTGAAAATATTAAAGTTTACAGATTTACACATAACTTTACTTGGAATGAAGATGACAGGGCTCGAAAGTGTAACACTGGGCTGCAGACCTAAGGCCAGCACTTTTTGTAATAAAGCCTCTGGTTGTGAGATTGGAAATGTAGTCACACTTGGATGCAAGATAACAAGAAGTCAAGCTTATTTGTGATGTAACCTTTGACCTTTTGGTTGGTATGTAATTTGTTGAAACAAAGTCTCTTCAATGAAGAAGCAAGTTGATGAGAATCATTTTCTTGATGTAAATGCATCAATAGACCCCTTGCATAAATGCTACACTGACGTGCATGTTTGCACGCACAAAGAACAGCTATCGTCCAATCATTTGCCTCCTTTGACCAATGGAGGTAGTTTGGGTGCTTTTTGACCCTAGTGTGGGTGCTTTTTGACCCCAGTGTGGGTGCTTTTATGACCCTAGTGTGGGTGCTTTTTGACCCTAGTGTGGGTGCTTTTTGACCCCAGTGTGGGTGCTTTTTGACCCCAGTGTGGGTGCTTTTTGACCCTAGTGTGGGTGCTTTTTGACCCCAGTGTGGGTGCTTTTTGACCCCAGTGTGGGTGCTTTTTGACCCTAGTGTGGGTGCTTTTTTACTCTAGTGTGGGTGCTTTTTGACCCCAGTGTGGGTGCTTTTTGACCCCAGTGTGGGTGCTTTTTGAGCGTGTGAAGTCACACGCAGGGGGTCTATTGTATTGTAAAAAAAGACATTTCGCTGAGATCTTGATGGACTCTCCCCTTCTCTATTTGGTTGGTCGTCTGCTGAGCTTCTGGATATACATGACCTTTATCATGGGGTATCCATCTTGAATTTCTCCCTTTGATATCAATGTAAATACCAAACCGAGGCTGGAAGAACCAAATAGTCTGGTTCCTATTTTCCAAATGATTGTTAGCATTCATTTCTGTTATTCGATATGTAGGACATGAACAAGATGGAGGCAGCATGGTAAAGGTCTATTGGCTGTGAGGTATGCAATGATTAAATTAAGACAAGTAATGCACACTGCTCCTGACTACATCTGGCCCCCCTCTACCTGCCAAACACTTGGGTGCTAATTTATTATAGGACCCTATTGTTGGCGTATTGACGTATCGCGACAATGGTAGCCTTCCTTCCGTCTTACGGCATTGTGATAAAGGGATGAAGTCGCGCTCTTGTCGGGAAAACATTGGATTGGAACTTGGGTTTGGCATTTATGTAATCCTATTGCGGTCTTGTAGTTAAGGGAAGTTTGGGACCACTTATGAAAGGCACCAGTCAACATTGTTACATCACGGACCCTTCTGTTGATATGGATTCCCTCTTGACAAACAAAGACTTCGTGGTCAATGAACGTCAGATCCCCCCCCCCCCCCCCCGGCTTACATGAAGTTGAATTGGCTCTTGTACATTCTGGTACATACTTGTCCTACTTTGGCTTTTGGGTCTCTTGCTGGGTCATGGAGAAATGCTTTGTATGTTTAAACGTAATATAAGCAGTTTACAGCCATCCATCTCTAGACAATAAAAACCTTGTAAACTTCTGTATAATTTTCTGTGAGACAGTAAGATTTTCCCACTAAAATGTACATAGTGCCTGAGTATTCCTTGCATACAGGTAGTCATTATGTGATTAGGTTTGCCGTTAGTTTTTTTTAGTAACTTGTAAAAAAATTTCATGTTAAGCAAATCTGTGTGCTTAGCAGCTCTATGAAATTAATAATAATAATAATAATAATAACAAAATCTTATAAAGTGCTGGTATCTAGAAAAAAACTATTCACTGCGCTAAAATATGACCAAGGGAAAAATTAATGGTAGGCTTGACTGAAGAGGTAAGTTTTGAGATTGGATTTGAATGAAGAAATGTCAGGTTGTGATCTAAGGGTGAGAGGCAAGTCATTCCACAGGCGGGGGGGGGGGGGGGGGGGGGGGGGCTGCAACCGAGAAACTTCTATCCCCATAAGTTTTCAACCTGGAAGGTTGGGCCCAGTAAGCTTTTCAATTCAATAGTCAGCCATTTTTGTCACCGGTCCACATCTTTTACGATTTTCATTCAACATCGTCATTTTGTACATCAGTTTGAAACCAGTAAAGGCAGTGGTTTTCGTGTAGCTTTTGGACTCAATAAACTAGCCAGTTGGACCACTTATAAGACATAATTTTGACTGGTCCTCAAAAAGTATAACTGGCATGCGGCCAGTGGACTACTGTTAAAGGAGAACATTGGCTTACTTTCTATGCATCCCTAAGACACGATGCCTGTGCCCCCCACCCCCACGCCCGTTGTCTTCGAAAGACCACCCTGTTTTCTGCATCACATCTCAACTGATAACTTTCATAATTAATGCGATTCTGCACACAATCAGACATCGAAAAAAAGGATCATTCATTCCCAGGACTATCTCATGAAAGATGTATAAACATGACTTCATGTGAGCCTTAAACCACCCCCACCTTTCACACTGGACTATCTCTACTGTTGTGCAAAGGGGGGGTCCACACAACCCTTTTGTACCTGGAGTACCGTGGCCGAGCCACACATGGGGTGCGACATGTAAGAGAAACCTGCAGGGCCGGATGCAGAAACACAACTAGAAAGTGCCAAAGAATGTTTCGTATTGTTCTCGGTCCACCTGACAATGCCACCCTCACTCAATATTGATTCATTAGCATATTGACTGATTCTGGATTGGGCCATTGTGAAGCGCCCAAAGTATCAAGCAGAGGGTCACTCAAGCTTTGCCTGTACTATCAGTCTCGCATTGTTGACGCATGTTGGCTCTGACAACCCAGTATAACAGTTATAACAAAATCCCCCATCAGTTTAGCAGAACTCTGTTAATGGTTTGTTGAGACGGACTGAGAGAGAGAGAAGCCATCTTGAAGGATGTATTTTGAGGAAGGAGACAGGGCGTGGAAGGAGAGGAGGCGACCAGTCACAAGATCGATGTCTTACTCCTTAGGCCATCGGCCTGCCAGGCAGAGGTCTGGCTATTACAGGTAGGTCCCTCCATTCCTGGAAAGGCAGTAAACATGTACACAATACTGGTCTCGCTTGTTAATTATCCTGCATTGGATTAGAGGCTTCAGCATCATTGAAGCTTGAAACGTTTCAACTCTTGTGTGTCTGAAAACCTCTCGCTTTTCAAAAGGTGACCATCAGATACCATTAGTCTCAAGGATCTTTATGGAGCGCAGTAAACAATTTATTTGATAAACTCGGCTTGAAATGCGGATTGTTAGTTGTTGAACCATTTGTTTTATGCTTGTTTGAGCACATTCTCAACTTGTAATCAACCTGGAGCAACCAGTTATTCAAATTACAAACTTGCATGACTGAAGCTTCACATCCATGACGTATACATACTTTCTACAAACTTTTTATTTTATTCTGTCAGTCACTGTAACGAGCAAAGTGCACGTAGCACATCCCCTTTGAACTATTCAACTTTTGCATGTTCTCAACTTTTAATCAACTTTGAGCAACCAGTTATGCAAATTACATTGCATGACTGAAGCTCTTTTCTGTGACATAGTCACTTGCAGTAAACTCTTACTTTTTCACTGCTGTCATTCTTGCGGGCAAAGTTCATGTTTTAGATCTCCTGAATTGATCTATTCAACTTTATCACATTCACAACTTTTAATCAACTATAAGAAGCAACGAGTTATGCAAATTACAAACTTGCACGACAAGTTCCCAATCCATAACATAAACTCATTTCAGTAAACTCTTCCCTTTTCACTGCACTCACTGTTTCGGGCAAAGTTCATGTTTCAGATCTCCTAAACATTGGAAGGGGGGTGGGGGGGTTTGGATCACCATGTGTTTTGGTGAAGTATTTCATTGTAAATTACTTATTTTGGGATTCCCAAATAAGGGCTTAAAAACTTGCCAGTAGACCTTGCCCTTGTTGCTTATCACAATATTTGTTGTTCTACAGTAAATATTGATCTATTAGGCTAAGTGATTCTACTTCTGCATCTAAGTTTAGGGTACACATGGCATGGTAATTAATCACTTAAATAATGCTGACAAATGTGTCGCTTGAAGGTGACAAGTGAATTTTGTTTAACAAATCTAAAAACCCAATTTCTTTCATGTTGTTATAACTGCAGATTATCTGTACATAATCAGCCATACCTCGTAGGTATACAGTTTGTACATGTAATGTGTATGAAGTCTGTACAAATATAGAGCAACATGCTACTGATTTTAAAAACTTTTTATGGCGGTGAAAGAGAAGTAGAAAATACAGGGTGACACATTAAGACACCTGTTCTGTGGTTTGGAAGGGGGTGAGTTCAATTCCCTCCTAAGGAACCTACAGTTGGGAGAAAATGATGAAAGAAAAAACGCCCTTGTTGGACGAATTTGTGTGCTTTTAGATAGGAATAAAAGACTTCGAGCTAGAAGTCTTTTACTATTTTAGTGAGAAATTACCTCTTTCTCTAAAACTACGTTACTTCAGAGGGATTCGTTTCCCACAATGTTGTATACTATCAACAGCTCTCCAATGCTCATTACCAAGTCAGTTTTTAAGTTAATATTTGTTTTGAGTAATAACCAAACGTGTACCTTTCCTTTAAGAGGTGGGTTTTATTGGTTCCTGTAAAGGTCTTTTTGTACATAATGGATATGATGTCTGTTTTGAATGAATGAATATACATTGTACCCCTGGAAGTGATTCAAATATGTCTGAGAGCGCCCTCACGCAGTCAAAAATACGGTGCATTGCGACACGTCCATTTTTTCAAGAAAACACATTTTGAGATAGCTATCTAAGGTCCATGCACTCGTTAGAAAATATTTCCGCTGAATGTATTGTGATATTTAATCACCAACAGTCCATCCTAAATGAGAACAATATGTAATGATTAACAGGTGTGTACAATTAATATCAATTTATTACATTTTGATGAGATAACGTGTTTTTTGTTTTGTCTCAATGGAATTTAAAAAGATTAGTTGCATACACCTTGAGTTGAAAATAATGCTAGGAGTGGGCGTACAGGTCACTTTTATTATTATTATTATTATTTTTTTTAATAAGTAAATTTATACAATTCCTTGCTGTACAAGGTACGCTATCACAGTGGGGGACTTTGGGACTCATACTAGTACAGTAGGTGGCGGTAGACAAACTAAGTGGTTTCATATTGTCTGCGGAGGTCTAAGCTTGCGCAAACTTTTGAGATTAGTGGATTTATTTCAAGTGTGCTGCCACCTAGTGACCAGAAAACATCTCCAATTATCATTCCATAAAAATAGCAAACCATTCCCTTTTAAAGAATGTGTTTTTCGAGAAAGGTATTTAAAGCAAAATCATACTAATAAATTAAAACTATCTCAGACTGTGTGTTCAAATGCTCCCTGCACGGACATAATCGCTCCAAATCTCCGGCGATATCTCTAAAACGCTACGACCTTTTTAAATGAAATTTTCACAGGTCAGTCATATTGTATGTATCTTTAGATTTTAGGCTTAAAACAATCAAAAGATTCCAAAGTTAAAGTGTTACTTTGCTTTTAAAATCTCTACTTTCAGGAGCTTACTCTGTATATGGCTGCTAACAAATATTTTCTTGTAAACACCACAAGTATGATCCTTTGGAGGCTCATACATGTACATTGTGCACAGTCTGCTTTGTAACTTAAGAAGCTTCACAGTACACAATCTGACAATCAGGGAAAAAAAACCTTCAGTGTTACTAAATGGTCCATGGTCCATGGAAGGTGTTATTCTTTGTTGGGTCACAGTGACCATAGGAATGCAGCCTTTTTACACAGTCTGACTGAACTGGCCTCTTTTATTCCTCCCAGTTTCACCCAACTTTCTTTTGAAGAGTTTGGGAAACTTAAATCCACCATTTGTAAACCTTGTTTTTGGCTCTGTGGGTCTGGTTACAAACATATAGATTTGTTGACAATGTGTGTGGTATGGGTGTAGTGTACCTCAGGTTTGGCATACACCACCTTCATTTTTATAGTAGAGAAAAATTTACTCTAAACTTGTGAACGTGTTTTATCATGGAGGTCCACCATTTTATACATGGGATTTCTCTACTTGAACCAGAAATCTGTTTTTGAAACTTCCACCAAATATATATAAATTATATTTCATAACTCAGATCAAATTCATAAGAAAATGAAGATAAAGCCAGATGGAATACCCCAGATTGCAGAGTCGGGCTTTAAAAACCAAAGATGTATGTAAACATGCTTTGTACCCACAAGCTTTCGGGCTCGCTAGCTTTTACGCTTTGTGCTCGCAAGCTTCATACCTGCAAGCTTTTGTGCTCGGAAGCTTTCAAGCTTTGCAATCACAAGCTTTCACGCTTTGCACTCTAAAGCTTTCACGCTTTGTGATCATAGTTCAGGATTTTTTTCAACAGCAAATCACATCCCTGTGAACTTCATGTTGTGAGCAAACAACTATGTAGGCCTGTACCCAATTTGGGTTGAATACCTCAAATTTAAGTGAACTTTTCCCCAATTAGGTCTCCCTTGTGGTTTATTACATGTGATCCCTCTCCTGCTGCTGCCCTGGTTGAATCGTAAACTTGGGTGTGATCCCTGGCTTAACAACAGCTATAGGTTGTATGGGTTCTGACTGGCACCCCTAAACAAAGATATTGACAAAATAGAGAGACCACCAACATTGGGGCTAGATAGCTCAGTTGGTAGACTGACGACATGTTAATCCGTAGGTCATAGGGTTAAGTCTCAATTGCTTTAGTCATGTTTTCATTATTGTGTAACCCCAAATTAATTCAAATTCCCAGTCAGTTTCTCTTTTGGTGTATTACTCACACTACTACCAAACACATTCAGACAATGCGGTGAAGACATGAAGCACCAGTGTTTGTTTACGCTATTTAAACTGTGGTTTCGTTTAATGTTTGCTAAATGTCTCGCAGTCCACATAATCCTCAACCGCATGAACTATCTTCATGTCTGTCCACATTGAGTGACTTGACTAAACCTTGGATTGACGCTAAACCAACACAAGTTGTTAAAAGTTACGCCTTCTCTGTGTATTCCAATCGTCAGTATCTGCGCTACCTTTTTTTTATTTACCGATTTCATCGCGGCAACTTTAGGTAAACTTTTCACCCTCCCAAAGTTTATTTTTAGACAATCTGAATAGGATGGTTAATATTAAAGAATACCAGCATATGTCTCAGGGACGATATCAAAAACATGAATCAACAAATTGGTAATAATTTATCTGTCAAGCATGAAGAGGAACAATATGCAACTTGTTGGTGGTTGCGATGGTGCTGTGCAAAGATTAATTGAATCCCAATCATTTATTTTCCAAAGTGCTAGACAATAGGAATACCAATTAAAAAACCACAAAAGGAACTGGCTATGTAGATTTTAAAAAAATTGACTAGGGTTGGGCTAGAACCTGCAACCTCCAGTTTTACGTGTCGTGATAGCTGTTCTATGGGTGATAGTGGTTCTATGGATGATTGGGGTTTGTGGTTGATAGCGCCTTTAACTTATAACTAACATACAGATCCTTGTCATTTGATTGGTGGAACTTACTTCACGTAACATTCACTATTACTCCCATCCGCACCGGCGATCAAAAAGACCTATTCGCCCATGGGGAATAGCATTTCCCATTCAACAGTTAGGATCATAGGAGTAGAGTTTTTGTAGAAAATAAGCATCATGAGCGTCTTGAAGCAACTAGTGTTGAAACTTTGTACTCTTACTTCAAAATCTTCTTCTGCAAAAACTACTTGACATTTTGATAATAGTTAATTGGGAAATGAAGCAACAGAATTCAGGCTTTATATTCTTCCTACTTCTTAGTCTTATTTCTGAAAATTGTTTGCCTGTAGAAAAATCAGCAAAACAGTGATTAAATAGCTTGAAGTACATGTACATGTAGGTCAGTCCTTGTGTTAAAGAATTGTTTTCCTACTTTTATTCAAGGACCAAATAATATTTATAATGCTGGATGATCAGTCCTTGAAACTGGAGAGCTCAACAACTGCTCCTGGACCACAATCTGTAATGACTGTCAATATGTTGAACTGGATGTATATTTCATGTCTCTTGTCAGATGTAAAACCAGGGCTCAAATTCAGGGAAAACAAGACTGAAGGGCTTTTTACTGGACCAGAGAATATGTTACAAGACTGAAATCAAAAAGAGAAGGACACTATCCACACAGTTTCACATTAGAGCTGTTCTTGGAACAAGCACAAATAGAATATACAAACAGAATTGAAAAATATTTGTTTTCAGGAGTTTAAATGTAGTGAGGTGTAATTATTATGAAACTGCCGGACTTGCATGGTCATAAGTTTACTGGCCTGATTCTAAAATCACTGGACCTGCGGTTCTGTATTAATTCCGAGCCCTGTTCGTAAACGCAAATATTACCTCGACCTCAAGTGACAGTATAATATCTGGACCATGGTAATTCACGGCAACCCATTATCATATAAAGGAGCACTATCACTATGGTTTTATTTGTTTGCAGTGCTATTTGGGTTGACCCATTAGCGCCCGGGCAAAGGGCACTTTATTATTGTAGAAATAATTTACCAGACAAATAGATCGTTCCGTCTTGTGCTACTTATACCAGTCAAAGCTACATGCTAATTTTCTTCCAGAAGTGATCTGGTTTTTCTACCAGCTATTTTGAATCGGACAGACGTTGCTGTTGGTTTAATGTGATATTTTGGATCAATATTGTACAACGTCACTGTTTCAAGTGTCCGAGTTGGGTTTTTCTTTTAGTAGCAGGAATTATAATCATTTTCATGACAATCTCTACTGGGCTTCAATGGGTTCCAGAACTTCGCTGTTATCTGTGGTATTATTAGTATTAATACAAGCAGGACTGTGACTGCGAGATGTCTGTGGAATTTATACTGAAGCTGTCGTTGTGATGCGTCAATTAAATCAAAATGGAGATCGAGAATAATGAGGAAACAGGGCTATCTCTATCTCAAAGGTATGTGCAATAATTGTGTCGTGCTGTATGCAGACAGTACTGTTGACTTTGTATCTCAATATGGTATAAATAAATATTTGTTTGCTCTTGGTAACAAAGCGGTCCAGGTGTGTAACGCTATAGCTACCTCTTTATGAATATGGGTCCTTTTTCTTTGGTTTGACTCGGCTCTTTGTATGCCTTGTAAGATTCCTTATTTCAAAATAATTTGATCTAAACTAGGCATGGAATTATTTTAACAGAGGGACATAATTTTGACTATGTTTAAACAATATTGTTTAGGCTTTTGCATTTACCCAAACCATTTTTAAGTTTTGGGTTTTATGGTAATTATATGTAGTTTGATCTTGCCAAATGTCTTTTTGGTCCCTCTTTGTTTTCAATTAAGTGAGGTTTGCTGAAACACCACCTCTCTCTATGAGCTGTGGGGGATCTAAGAAGAAGTGTCTACATGTTATGAACTCCCAAATTCCCCCTCCTCTTTTTATTTTTCAAAAATGTGTTTCAAAATAGAGATTGGTTGGAAACATTGATTAAAGGTAGGGTCATAGATGGGTGAATTTCATTCATGACCCTAAAAACTTATTAGACCTACCTGTTGAGATGCACTGTAGCAGTATAACCATGGTATAACTAACTATTAGAAAGGATTCTCTTCAAAGTAATATGGTTCGGAGTTATTTTTGCCCACAAAATGATTTAAATCTGACAAATGATTCATGTATGAAACGTTTTTTTATTATTTTTATTGCTGTGACCAGAGATTCAGTTGCTCGTCGCTGTCACCTCGCTAAACATGGATTGATTTGACATGGAATGATTGAAAATGCAGTGACAGTTGTCATGCTGTTTTCTCAGCAAGAGGTAGACACTGTATTCAGCTGTAGCTTTCACATGTGACTTTCATTTCATTGTATCTTTCTTTCTAATGTTTTCCTATAAATCAGCATTAATTGGGGAAACCCAACCTTTATAACCCTTAAATGGAGCTATTTGTTTCATTGTCTGATATTCTGTCTGTTTTGGTTTTATTTTGTTGTTATTTTTAGAGAAACATTACAACCTAAACTCTACACTATTATCAACACGGCCATGTGCGCCTAGTTTTCATTCCATGCATTTTGACAGCAAGACAAATTACTGCCCCCCCCCCCCCTTTGAGACTCTATTAATACAGAATTACTCCTACAATTTTGTTGTCTAACGGCCCCAGAGAATTTATTGCCTCAGAAAAAATATCCAGGTCAAACAGATTAAAGGCTCAGTCAGGAAGGCATTTTGAAATATCATCGTAAAAAGAGTTAGGAATTTGTTCTCCCATCGATTGGGAAATTCAGAGTTCGCTCTGAAATATCAAACAGGGTATTTCTCATTTAATGGGGACACATTGAAGGTATACATGTACGTACTTTAAGAGACCGTCATGGTTATAAAGAGAGTATAAATGATGTGAATTAATCGTGACGCATGCTCAGAAGAACAAAATGTCAGTATTGATTTTATTCTTGGTAATTAAGAGGAAATGGGGCCGTCAAGGATAGATGGTTGTTTGGACTGAACAATTAATTGTCTACGATGTCGGCAACGTGCTGAGCTGTAATATTTTTTATGCAGGATTTTTGTTTGCCCTGCAGAAAAAGTGCAAAAAAGGACAATTCTGATTAGCCATATTGCGTTTTGCACCCTGCTGAAAAAAAGAGTTGAAGTTCATATTTTACAAATAAGGATAAATAGTGACATCAACCTAAACACTCCAACTGCTCCAAAAGATATTTTAAATATGCTATTAAATGTCCCCTAGTTCTTATATTGTGCATTTAAGAATAACTTATCAGTGCGCTTTACATAGTGCTCTGGTCATGAGTCAATAACATTTCTGTAATCTTTGGGCTCCTTAGGGAGTATACTGCCCTGGTCTGCCATGTTACTCCTAAGGCTTTTATGAACCCCTACCCTTGCAGGTACCCATTAATACCCCTGGGTGAAGAGAAACAATTATAGTACGCAAGTGTTTGACCTGGATTCGAACTTAACTACTAGATGGCCCGACCATGAAACGTTCGTTACCTGTCCTGTCTGATTTTGTTGGATTGAGGACTGCACCAGTAAACTGATTGTGCTTTTCATAGAATCAGGCATACCACCCTAATAATCAGAGTCCAACAGTTTAGGTGTTGATTAACCATGTGGCGTTGGACTTGGTTAGCAGGAGGAAGGATTCTAGTAAATCACTCAAGGGAATAAGGCGTAATCTCTACAAACGTTTCTTCCCTAATTGGCGCGCTGTGTTTTTGGATAAGAATTGAAATTTAGTTACTTGACCTTTTCCATGGTTGATCGTTTTAAGGGGACTTTTCTATTCCACTGTGGTTTCGTGAAGTCAAACTAAACGGAAGTACCTGTTTCTACTTTTCAAATGTAACTAATAAGACGGCCCTAGAAAGTATCAGGTTATAAATAGCAACAGGGCTGGTAGTGTTTTATGCATGTATTCCAGGTCTCTTGTCAGCATGAAAAGGGGAGCCGGAAAGACCCCAAACCCCTCTTGGACTCTGATAAAGTTCTCCATTCAACCAAGCATCCCTCCAACTTGATTTATCCCAAGGAAGTCTTGTGGGCCCTTGGGGGTTCATGGACAAGATTTGACTGGGGGCAATTCTCAGTGCCTCCTATGTGTATTGAGTAAAGGTCATGGTGAATGCTGGATGACTGTGTTGTCTGAGTTGACGGGCTGATCCAGGCTGTCGACTCGGGGAGGGGGACAAATCGTTGAAGGGGCGCTGTAGTCACTTACTGAAGACTCTTCCATGTAGTCGTGGGGGTGGGGTGGACTTTGTGGGGGTGGACTGGGTGGGGGTAATTTGTCAATAGGTTGAGATTATCCTTTTTGGATGATGTGTGAAAAGGGCTTTGTTGTAAAAAATAATGTAATTTCTGATCATCAATTTGATTGAAAAGGTTCCTTAGATGCGGGACTGTAGCCGTACTTCCCAACTCCCTTCCATAAATGACTTTTCCCTCCCGCAAAATTGATGGGATTAGGCTGACTTTCTAGACCCGTCACTTTGTCTTTGATTAATATGTCATAGAGAGCTCTGCTATTGAAGTTGGTTTGCCACACAGCACGGTTGTGATCAGCGCTTACTGTCCACTAATTGGACTTAGGAATCTGATGATTCTCAAAGCAGAATGTTGTAACATTCCAGCTTCTCCAAGGTTGGTATCGCAAGTATGTTGGACATCACGCTACTTTCCCATTCATGAAGTTGTTTTGCTATTAGAGAAGGAAGAGAAAACCTGATGTTCCTCTTTCCGCAGTTTAATCACAAGAAAGTTTCTGGCCAACCAGAAACTTACTGACAAGGATTTATGATTTAAATTCTGGTGGAGTGACCATGTCCATGTTTCATAGCCTGAAGCAACAGCAGTGAGAAAGCCTGAGCTGAAGTTTTGATGATTTCCAATTCAGTGAAGGTCAATGGTTTTTTGACTGGGATAGCGGCATTAAATTGGTCATATCAGGACACTATCGTGGTCCCCTGTCAGCATGGTGGCGGCCTGTTTGTATCAGTCACCTCAGAGCAAACCTGAGATTTTACAGTGATCAGTGGGGAAATCCAGTCTGAATGCAGGAAAGGGATTTCCTCTGGTAGTGGGTGTCCTGGCGCTGACAATGTTGAGCTGAAGTTGAGTACCTGTGATTCAAACACCCCTGTGTACTCTGAATAGGGTCAGATTAATGGTGAAGTTTTGGGCTGAATGTTGGAGTGTGTGAAACTCAGAGTGGGTCGGTCGGATCTAACGGGGAGGCTTTCTGAAACTCCGACGCTGCTTCTGTGGGAATTTCATGTGGAGATCTTCCCATGTGTATCGCTGAAAGGAAAGGTTTTGAATGCTGCTGGGGTGAAGCTCCCTGATCCGATTTGCTGTGGTGGAACTTTACGGAGTGTCCTCGTTATTTGTAAACTGTGACTACGTGAGGAAGGAAGTCAGGCATTGGGTGTCTTGAGCTGACGCTATGTTTACAAAGATGGAGGGAGAGAATGGGGAGGACATTGCTATTCCTCTGGGCTTTGTCAGGCGACTTGTGACCAACATGCAGATCAAAATCAATTCGTTTCAGCAAGCTGAATTAAAAAGGTTTGATTCTTATTTTTCTTTTCTTTTTTGAAATAGAAAGAAACTCTAATAAGTGATGTTTGGAGCTTTGCATGGTGTGAAGGATAAGAACAAACTATAAATAATAGTAAACTTGCGGGTACAACCAGGTAATAATACTTCTCTTTTTAGGGTGTTTTTGATCTGAAAAGAGCTGAATTTAAAAGAATCTTGAAAGTTAACTTTTTGTCCAAATCATTGCACATGAAAGATGTGTTAAGAGATTAAAAATGTTAACTTTATACTCCAAATTAAAAGTAGGCCCATCTGATTGTTTTTAATTTAAATCTTATTTGATTTTTGTATGCACTACTGTCAAAAACTTATGTTATAAATGGTTTACGTTATAAACTGTTTGTGTTATAAACTTTTTACTTATAGCCTAAATGGTTTATGTTATAAACTGTTACTGTTATGTTTGTTATTACACATTTTTTTACACTGTCAAAGTGTAAACTTAAATCTTGGTACCTTTTTTTATTTACACATTGTTTTGATTTCATCTTTCTCGGCCATGAGGGTGAAACCATTTTCAGAGGGATTTTTGTGCGACGTTATCTTGACGGCGATCGTCTTATGTTGAAATGACTAGTTTCCTGACGACCCTGGCAGCTTGGTCTGCGAAGATTTATGGTATTCTTAAAGATGAACTTGAAGTGAGATAGTTTTGGTGATTGTCTAAAAAATAAAATAAAAAAGAAGAAGTTAATGTCATGAAATTTGACCCAAGCAGAGTCTTTCGCGAAGGCTAAATGACAACATAACAATCATGACCAGGTAACTAAGTGTAACAAAAGCAGTGAAGTGGATATACATGAATAGAGACAGAAAGCAAACAGACGAAAACAGCAAGGGGTAAACAATGAATAAAGTAATATAAGCAATTAGAATTTGTAAGCTGTAGGGCCTGCTTGGCGTACAGTCAGCTGATTTCAAATCATGAGAACAGATTTGTCTGAAAAGATGTCATCAGGGAAAAACTCGTTTTTGAATCAAATTTTATTTTACAATTTGTCATTTTTTCTTTTTCTTAAACCTACATCGACATCTGAGCCACGTCGTGTTTTAGAAGATGGTTACATGTAGCCTCATGCCTGCTGTTCTCACATAAAATTGTATGACCAATGGAGGTAGAAGACATGATATTTTTTAATTAATACTGAACAATTTTAGTGAATGCTTTCTTCTGGAAACTATTGGTGTACTATCGCTTTAAAGTGCAGTAGTCTTTAAAGCGCAGTAGTCTTTTTAAGTAACAACAACAGGTGGTGTAATGTGGGGTCAGACAGTTAGCTTGGAACCCAGACCCAAGATAGAAGCTTGTAAAGTAGAGGGCTTTGCTTTGATGAGTATGGTTTCCTTTCTAACAATGATGAGTATGGTTTCCTTTCTAACAATGATGAGTATGGTTTCCTTTCTAACCAGAAGTTATCATTTATAAAGGATTCTGAAAGATCTTCTGGTAAAGCTCACTGATTGAGTTTTCATCGCATTTGTTTTTCAGTCTGTCACTGTTTGAGTTTAGACAATTATCTTCGCAAGATAGTTTAAATGAACACTTAACGGATGTTTTTAGTTTGACTTTTTCAATACAACCGAAAATGAATCTTTGTTGCAAGTGCACTAAAAGTTTGCAAGCTCATTTCACTTGATTACAACAGGCCACCAGTTTAGTTACTTTTTTTTTGTCATAATTGGTTTTCTGGTAATTCGCTTAGCATAAAAGTAGAAGTCATGTCCTACAGAGGGGTGTGGGTTTTCTGGGGCTGAACACAAAGTCAATAGACCCTTATATTTGGATGGGCAGCTTGATTTTAGTTTAGCAAGACTAGGTAGAAGGGAAAATAGTCTGGGTCTTTTTCCAAAAGAAGTATGTAAGCATCAAATACTATTAATGGATAGAGGGAACTAGACCAAAACGGTCGCAGCTTGATCAATGCCTATAGCATTTATGCAAAGACCTCTGCATCACTTCACATACTAAGGCCCTTTTCGAAACCATGCGGCTTTAGCTCCAGATTCGGCTCAGGCTAGCTTGGCCCCGTGGTTGTTCTGACAATTGGGCATGCTTTGCGTAGGCACTCAGGGTTTCGGCTGAGAGGACCGAGCCGGAAGCCGAATGCAAAGCCGAAGCCATGGTTTCGAAAAGGGCCAAAGTTGAGATCAGATTGTGTCTACCACCTTGGCACTGTCACCAGACATGTCTCTAAAGTTTGTGTAGTAGTCACATACTGTGCTTATTGTAGTCTGTACAGCTGTCTTTAGTTTCTATTACTGAATAGGTTCACAAGTACCAACAGGGATTGGGCACCAGCAGGGAAAAGAATATTCCAAATATTGGGTAAGCATCTTTGCTAATTGGTGGCAAATTGATGACGGCACTCAAGTTTTCTTGATGGTTTGTTATTGAGACTTTTTTTTTTTTTTTAGTTTAATCAGAGATTGATTAGGTGAGTGCCTGTAGCTGCCACAAGTAGTAATGCTCAATGTAGGAAATCGTGCTTTAAAACAATTCTGCTAAGCAAAAATGTGTACCGCCACAAGCATTTTAAGTGCAAAGTGTACACAGAAGGTTTCTTCTCTTTTTTTTCCCATTGAAACCTGAACACGTGCACACTTTTGCAAGAGTTGCAGTTAGCCCTTTTTTCAAAACAAACAACAAAGCTGCTTTGTTTGATTTTTGGTTGAAAGCTGATATTGCTACAGAATATTTTATATTTTATGACATCTGCTCTAGAATAGTATGGGTCTAAATCCGAGCTGAGTAACATACCAAGTATATATACACATATTGTGCTTTACATGCATTGGTGTATGAGTATAGCCAAATAATAAGATTTTCTACGCTTAACATAATGTTTGCTAATCAGGTCTCTGACAGTTGAAAATCTTATTTTGTAACTATTTTTATTTGGAGTTGATATTTTAGTTCCATTTAAATTTTTGTCAGAAAGACAGGCAAAAGATCTTTCAAAACCTGGTGTAAATGTCTAATTGACTGCATTGCAAGACATTGCTGTGGGGCTGTGATATCAGGCCTGTGTGATAGTGATGACAGTGTCTAGTTTGATGAAGGCGCTTGCAGTACTGACAGTGCAAGCAAAATGCCTTGCGTTTGATTTATATGAAGGAAGTTTTGCTTGTCACAAAAGCCCATGTTACACTAGCTTTCTAAATGATGGTAGTTGGTAACCAGTCATGACAAGACTCAGATAAATGACATCATGGCCAAAGATCAGTCTCAGTCCAGTTTACCAGTGACCTGTAGTCATAACAACTTGTAATGGCAGAAAGATGAGAATGTCTTGGTATGTTTGAACAAATAAATACAAAAAGAGGAGACATGAGTTTCTTGGTTTCATCATGGTGCTCTTGTCTTTAAAGGCACTAGTATTCTCACTTGTATCTCAACAAATGCATATATAAAAACATATCTCTGGAAAATTTGGGCTCTATTGGTCATCAAATTTGCAGGGAATAAATGAAAGAAAGAAAGAAAACAAAAATGACTGTGTGGATTGAAATGCCTGAATAAAAGGCTTCAGGCCTGAAGTCTTTTTCAGATTAAACTTTATAGTGAGAAATAACCTCTGTCTCAAAAACTATGTTACTTTGGAGGAAGTCGTTTCTCACAACGTCGTATACAGCTCTCCATTACTCGTCACCAAGTAAGTTTTTATGCTGATATTTTGAGTAATCACCAAAAGTGTCCAGTGCCTTTAATAAATAATGGCGGAAATCCATCGGATGGATTTAGTGTTTATTGAAAGGTTGTCTGAGGACCAGGGACTTATGTAAGGTTAGGGAGTGTGAATTTGTTCAAGTGTACGGAAGAATATCTGTCAATCAATTTTATGATTTAAAGTTATATACTGTCTTTTTTAAAGCCCTCCAGTTTTTGAGAACATTCAGCTTTGAAAAATAAACGATTTGTTAGTGTCGGAAGCTAGGTGGTCGTAGAATTACACTTAAAATAGTTTGAAATTGTGAAGTTAAAAAAGAATTTTTTGTTTTTTGTCTGATAATGTATCCGGCAAATTGACAATACAACAAGAAATTGTGTGGCATTACACTAATACAGGAAACTACTGGCTATAGAATTTTGTAGGTGGGCCAAACACATTGAATGATTGGCGTTTAGGCCCTACTATTTCCTTTCTATTTTTTTTCTTTATTATTTCTGAACAAGTCATATTTACAGCTTGTCAACTTTAAAATAAAATAAAAAGGAAAAGAAAAATCATATTCAAAAAAGGTAGACAAACATATTGGTTGAAAAACATGGAAGTCAAAAAAGTATTTTTGGTGAAGTGAACGTTGAATAAACCCCCTAGGATTACACAAACAGCAAGTGAATGGACAATAGCAAAAAATATGGTACAGGTTAGGAAGTGGAGTAGTCGTTTATGAAGGCAGTTTAAAAGCATATTTTCATTCTTTGACCAACAAACCACAATCAATTTGAAGGTACTAGATCCGGTTAAGGAAATACATTCATTCAGGAACTAACCTTTAGGCCAGTACTCACATGAACTGGAATTCGACTCCAATTTGAGGTGGAAAAGTTACTGCAAGCTATTTGCTTTGCATTACTCTATTGAGGTGGAATAGTTACTGCAAGCTATTTGCTTTGCATTACTCTATTGAGGTGGAATAGTTACTGCAAGCTATTTGCTTTGCATTACTCTATTCATTTTAGCAAGTAATACATATTAAAGGAAATGAAACTTTGTTTCTTTGAACTTTTTTACTTGCTGTGAATTGTTTCATAAGCCACAAATGCCTTTAAGATATTGATAAAATAAAGAGACTGCCAACTTTTGGGCTACATGCTCAGTTTGTTGATAGCTAGGGGTTGCGAGTTTCAAATCACACTCTAAGCAATGTTTCTTTGTTGAACCCAAAATTAAGATAAAGAAAACAAATTATTTAAAACTTAAGTGAAATTGTCCTCATCATGTGGTTGTTGTTCTTTGTCAAAATAGGAAGGTCACATTTACTTTTCTAAAACAACTGCGTCCACTATTGGTATTGTTCCCTGCATGCTATTACAGCAATTATTTAATGATTTTCATAGTACGAAAAGGTACCAGACTGTTTTTCCTTCTTGTTGGCTTTTGTTACCTTGGTTTTAATGTCTTGGACCACTGCTACCATATTGGTCTTGTTCTTTGCATGCTATTACAATAATTAGTTCATGGTTGTCATAGTATGTAAATGTACCAGACTGTTTTTTTGTTTCCCTTCTTGTTGGGTTTTGTTACATTGGTTTAAATGATCAAAACACTGGATATTGTGAAACTTTATGGGGAAAAAACAAAACAAAAACTAAAACAGCAAACAACAGTCTGAACTTTATAGGACCTCCGCTATGAAAATTTTTAAAACACAGCAGGAATTTTATAAGAAAATGGGTCAGCGTGCAGAAAAAGAAAATATAGGGCAGGGTGTCAACAAAAGTAGGATATCTGGTTCTGACATATTTCCAGCCCACTCATAATTCTATAAAACGTACCCTTAAACAATTTAGATTTAGTTTTGGATCGAGACAGGAAAGGTACATTCAAACCCAAATATCCTGTTTCTTCTGACACGACTCGTTGGACATATATGTGGGTCAAATATTTATTGTTCGCTTTTTTTCTCTCATCATTGCCTCAATTTACACCTTGGTAGACGCTTTTGAAGTGGCTCCAGGTAAGTGCTAAATAGTTGCTGACTAGGGGGTTGTTTTGCGTGAATCATAAAAAACTAAGTTATCTCGCACACACCTGAAGTTCGCACGTCGTTGTTGTTTTTGTAGTTTGGGAAGATTGGCTGTCATGCAAAGAGGAATGTTTACCTCCGGGACGGGGTAAATATTTTGAATCAAGCTACCTGCCCCACCTGAAAAATAAAATTTTCAAACTCAGCAGGTTCAATTTTATTGGCAAATAAGTAGGTAAAACATTTCCAGAGTCTGAATAAAGATAAATACTGTTTTTATTTGTTTAATACTTTTGGGCTGCATTGTTTATTTTGTCAGTGCGCAGCTCATTCCACATGTGGATTTATTTTGTTGTTATTTATTCAGTGCATTACCTCTAGTTGGTAAGACATTTGCTCTAGAATGACAAAGGTTAGAGGTTCAATGCCCACCCAAGTAGCCTGTTGGACTAGGGTTAATGGCAGTGGACACTATTGGTAATTACTCAAAATAATTATTAGCATAAAATCTTACTTGGTAACGAGTAATGGGGAGAGGTTGATAGTATAACATTGTGAGAAACGGCTTCCTCTGAAGTAACATGTTTTCGAGAAAGAAGTCATTTTCCACAAATTTGATTTCGAGACCTCAGATTTAGAACTTGAGGTCTCGAAATCAAGCATCTAAAAGCACACAACTTCGTGTGACAATGGTGTTTTTTCTTTCATTATTATCTCATTATTATACTTTGACGACCAATTGAGTTCAAATTTTCACAGGTTTGTTATTTTTTGCCTATGTTGAGATACACCAAGTGAGAAGACTGGTCGTTGACAAATACCAATAGTGTCCAATGGCTTTAAGAACTGAGTCAACATTGCTGTACCCGTTTGTGTTAGTAAAACCAAACAATATTCTGTTCATACATGTATTTTGATTTACAAAAACTCCAAGAGAAATTTAGTCAATAAAAATCACTTCAGATGACAAGACCCTGGGAATTACATTTGTATGAATTAAGCACTGTATACTCAGTACTTTCCCAAGTTCTGTGACAAAAATCCTGAGGCAAATAACCTGGGTGGGATAAGAACCCACGACCTCTGCATTACTAGAGCAGATGTCTTCATGCTAGACCACCGAGCTAGCCTGGTGGCTGGAGGCAGTTCTAACCCTAGACGCAAATATAACGCCTTTAAAAAATATTTTCCTTTCAACTTAAGATGTGTCACAGTCTCTAAGCTGAGGCCTCTCTTACTCCCATTCATAGAAATCAAACCACAAGTGATTGTTTCACGAATGACAAACCAGACTGATATTCCAACAATCTTTCCCTGTCTTGCATTGAGCGATGGTGCATCTCTGCAGGATACATGTACCAGCTTCACTGATAGTGACAGCCACAAATGTTTGTTTGCTCGGACTGAAAATATTTGCATTGCTGCTGTTTTCTCCCCTTAACCCCCCCTAAGGTATGGCCTTGAATAATATGCCCACAAATATGTCTTCTGCGAAAGATGTACATAATGCTGAGTGAGTGTTGTTAAATATCGAGACAGGGCAATCAGGTCTAGGCCTGAAACTTCACAAAGGCAATAAAAGCAATTGTCTCCATGCCCCCTGGTCATTGCCTTGGTGCCCTGAAATGCTCCAGTAGAAATTTACAATTTCCTCATTGGTTGCCATTCACCAAGGAGAAAATGCCTTGGCGCCTTGCCCTTTCGAAAACGTAGCAAATTTCAAATTGTCTGCTCAATTTTTAATGATGTACAGAATTGGTGGAGTTGTTCATATAGTTGCAGACAGTGTTTGTGTTTTGTGTGATCAACCATTACATGAAACAATAATTGAACCCTATGAATAATTTGGCTTAATCCGTTATGTTACTCAGGAAAGCTATGTACAACTTTCAGCATGTAAACACACACTGTCCTTAATTTTGGTTGCCTCTTTTTTTAGGTTTTCAGATACAGTGTTCTCGAATATCACTTCATTTCGGAGGGAAATAATTGATCAAAATGATCTCGTCGTCGGTGAATAGTTTTATTGAAGGTTTATAATTTATCGGAATGAACTAAACGCTGTAAATAAAGAAAGAAGAATGATTGAGGATATAGAGTCAAGTTTAACTCAATAAATTTAATCTGGAGGGAGCAAACTACAATTGAAACAATTTTTGACAGGAGCTTTGTTGATTTAATAAATCCGCCACAGTTGACCTAATATAACTTTTTTAGGAAGGGGCAAATTAAGTGGCGTTATTATTTCATATGTGAATCATCGTAACTTGGGATTAATGTACAGGAAAAGCCCACTCTGGGTCTGTCTTCGAGTACTGTCTCAAGGGATGGTATGTTACCCTCTGGAGTAAGGACCGTACCTGGTTCCACATGGGGTTGAACATGGGGGACCTAAAGACCCTGGTGTAGCTAGGATCACCTGTGTAAGAAGTCCCCGCTCTTTGTCATCAACTGAACTTGTGTTTTATGGAGAAGCAGTCCTACGAGACTTTATTTAAGGTAGAGCATAGAAATGGGGGCAAATTTCTAGATTATACCAGATGTGCTGGAGTTCATGGATTTTATGGCCATGGTTTCTTGACCTTCAGCCTTTTCTGAAAGGTCTGTGGAAATATTTATTAATTCCACATTTTTAATTTAAAAGTGCACACAGGTTTGCTTTAGTTGTTAATCTCATATTTCATTTTCAATTCTCTCTCCTTTTTTAATATGAAAATAAATTTTGTGAGTTTAATATTTTAGTATATATAACTTGCATCAGGAATAAAGAAAATTATTTACCCTAAATAAAAGTGATAAGCATTGTATTTTCATTACTTCAAAAGCGGTTTCCTCCAAACATGAAAGTTTGACTAAAGTGCCTCAACTACCTCTTTGTGAAAACAGTGAAGAAAGGTACGAAGCAATACAATACAATTTGGCTGATCTAAGGAATGGGATCCAGAAGGGCCCTCAGCATAAACTAAACTTTGCCCATGTTTTTTCAAATTGGCGGCTACACGGCTACGGCTAGATTTCCACTTTACCATGTGTTGAAATAAATGATGTGCTTAGCAACATTCTTAGCAACAGTCATAGCCAAAGCCACTCATTCTGATAAAGCCTTAGACTCTGTGGAAGGGGGTCGGGTCAACTCAGAGTGCAAGGACCTCATACAGACCTTGCATCACTTTGCCTATAAAAAAGTAACCCAACCTTTTGCTCTTCCTACTGTACTAGCAACCTGAAAGCAAGGAAGTCTGACTTGATAATGATGACCTACAGATGATTGATGTATGTACGATGTGGGTTGAAATAGTTTGTGTAACCCATTCCCATGGTCAAATCCAGTGCCACGTTTTCTCCTGAAATGCTTTCAGTATATTTAGATTGGTTGTTTTGTTTTATGAGTCAAGGTTGAAGCAACACTGGTATAAGCTAGAATTACTTCTTGGAGGTTTTGGATACCTGTCTAATTATCAGCTGGCCATGACTTTCAATTTAAAAGGTGAAAAGAAAGGGAAAGTTTTTCCGAAAAGCTTTTTTATAAATCTGTTTGTCCAGAAGCTTTTTGTATAAATCTGTATTTGAATAGACAAACAAACAAGTAAATATAAAGTACTTTTAGTGTCTCCTCCACCTGTGGAGTTGACCATGGAGGTTCCTCCATAAGTGGACTGAGTAATTTTCAGGAGATTCATTTTCCCCTAAAATAGTTACTGGTCTGACCCTGGCAGTGTCTCTCCCGAAGGCTTAAAAGAGTTTGGAGTTTACAAAAGAGTTTGGAATTTAGTTTCCTTGGAAGTGTTTTGACCAGAAGGCTATAAATTTTGTGTAATAATGGTGTTTGCGTGCCAGTGTTTTGAAATCCGATAACTCCAACAAATGATCAACTTAAAAAAAAAACACCAAAAAACCCAAACCTTCCAGCACCTGCCCATCAATGTTCTACTGGTATGCGCCCCCATTCTCCAGATGTAGAACTTTACATGAAATGTAATCCAGCCCAACTTATAGTACATTTTGGAGGTCACAGGGCTTGACAAAGGGTAGAGCCTTAAAGGTAGGGTCATGGATGGTTTTTATCAACGTAGCACTGATTTATTAGCAAAGTTATAAAGAAAGATACTATTAAAGTCACATGCAAAAGGTTCAGGTGAATACAGTGCGGTTCAGTGCCTACTTGCTGAGAAAACAGCAAAAACTTGCCACTGTATTCAACTTCAAACTCATCCTTGTATGGCGAGGTGTCAGCGAGTACCAAACACTTCTCAGCATTTGCGAACAGATAACCCTCAGAAATCTGATAAATGATTCAGTCGTCTCTCAGATTCAGATGTTTTGGGGTGACAATGTTTCCACACTCACTTTACTTTGACGGGAATCCGTTCTCAAGGTAGTTTACACTCTCAACACCAGCAGGGCTTTTAAGTTTTTATGGTCAGTAAGTTTTAGAGTGTGTATATACTTATGTATGACTCTACCTTCAAAGAAGTATACCTTTGGTTTTTGGAACCGGTCGATTGTTTTAATCCTACATAAATAGATGTATTAAAGCCTACAATTCAATATGTGAATATTTCATTTCAAAAGATGGTCGCAAGTTTTAGATATCGCTAGCGAAGATGTTCACGCATGAAGAATAATCCCTAATAGGAATACACAATCTGAGAAGCGTTACTGACACTGACAGTAATGCTTCTCAGATTCATGTTTTCGGGGATACAAATTGGAATCTCTTGCTCCACAACCACATTAATACTTCAAAAAGAAAAATGTTTCTCAACATTCATATATCATCGAAAATTGCTGTAGGCTTCGAACTAAAAGTTGTTATAGCCATTAATTTTGAGTGACTCCCATATGTATAATAACAAATAATAATAAAGACTTGTAAATGCGCACATATCCACCCTAATGGGTGTTCAAAGTGCAGTAAAAAAACAAAATAACTTCCCTTTAATGTAGCCAGTCTTGACATGCAACCCCCAAAGTGAAACTATCCTGCTCGATGTGAGCCTTGGTGGCATGGGAGAATGTTTGCCCTGACCTCCCACGGGACCGAGTGTCAAAAGATTCAACACATTTCAGACATACTTCTGGAAATGAGGTCTAAATGGATTATTTTATAGCAGTTCAGAAACTCCTGGTTTCTTAGTCTAGGTTGCCAGAGCTTTTTTCCCCAACTCCAGGATAACAGTTCAGTGAGAACGGAGGAATTTTATGTGGAATTTAGTCTTTGTTGTTTTGAAGATGAATGTTTGCACGAAGGGGGAAAAAATGGTTGATTGAACCTCAACATCCATGATTGACTGATAACAAGTAAAAATTGAAAAATTGTGGATGCCATACCTTTTAAACTTATTTCATTGTCCTTTAAAGGCAGTGGACACTATTGGTAATTACTCAAAATAATTATTAGCATAAAACCTTACTTGGTAACGAGTAATGGGGAGAGGTTGTAGAAAAGATTGTGAGAAACGGCTCCCTCTGAAGTAATGTAGTTTTAGAGAAGGAAGTAATTTTCCACGAATTTGATATCGATACCTCAGAAT
This sequence comes from Asterias rubens, assembly GCF_902459465.1. Classification (NCBI taxonomy): domain Eukaryota; kingdom Metazoa; phylum Echinodermata; class Asteroidea; order Forcipulatida; family Asteriidae; genus Asterias; species Asterias rubens. Next base: position 236,493 of record NW_022985695.1, read on the forward strand.
TAGATTTTGACGTCTCAAAATCAAGCATCTGAAAGCACACAACTTTATGTGACATGGGTGTTTTTTCTTTCATTATTATCTTGCAACTCCGATGACCGACTGAGCTCAAATTTTTACAGGTTTGTTATTTTATGAATATGTTGAGATACACCAATTGAGAAGACTGGTCTTGGACAATATTATCAATAGTGTCCAGTGTCTTCAGCTGCGCCACCCATCTGGAACTCTCTACCACTTAATCTTAGAACTTGTCTTTGTACCACAACATTCAAATCTCTTCTCAAAACTTATCTTATGTCACAGGTTTTTGTTGTGTCTGTTTTTCTTTGTTTTTGTTTTTGTTTTGTCTTGTTTTGTTTGTTGTTGGTTTTACTGCGCCTTGAACACCCAGCAGGGTGGATACGTGCGCATTACAAGTCTTATTATTATTATTATTATATAATGTAACCATTTGTTGTCCATTTGTATTCTTACATTTCTTTTGATGTAGGCCTACATTACATAACGACTGAGCTATTTTCCGCAGTGATATTGCTACATTCCTTTTGGTATACGTACAGAATCACTGAGCTGTTTTATCATTCACTTAGCCAAATATTTGAATACAATATACTCATTAAATTCTCAAGAGGTGTTAAACTGAAATGGGCCTGTGGTTTGTAATTTACTTAACTCATTTGAACAGTAGATGCTTGTAGATTCCTCAAGCCAGGGGGTTATGCTTGTTTGCTAGAGTGCTCCCCTGCCTTAAGTTAATGGTTTGTTATGCGTCTCTCTTATCATCATAAAGCACCACAGCATTCATAATTACCATGTACACAGTGCTCTTAAAATGTTTGACTATGGACTGTTGTATTTGACAGAGGTTGGTGAATTACTTTGAGGTATGTGTTGAGAAAAGTGCACTGACATACCATTGGGAAGCTTCGGTTGTTAGGGGCCATTCAGAAAAGTCAATGTGAAAAATGTAAAATGAACCAATGCAAAAAGTAAACCAATTTGTTCTCCTCTCGAAATTGTTTTGAATGGTAAGGCCTATGTCCTCTCAGGAAAAATAAACCCAAATTGGAATACACAATATGCTAAAATCATCTGATCATCGGATTCAAATTTTGGGGGATACAAAATATGATACCTTTTTCCCTAACCAGAAATTTTTAAGAAATTGGTCCAAGAGCCGGCAAAATCCATACCAATATCAAAGGGGTTTACTCTTATATAATAGAGAACCATAGCTAGATTCCCAGAAGTGTGAATATGCAACGATTGTGACACACAACACAATAGATTGGTTCTTCAAATAGATCTAGAGGTATGTTGTAGTATAAGGACGAGTAAAAAAAAAACTTGTTTAGCGTATCGCCCGCTTTCTTTTTAGAGGCCGCCTCCTTGTTTTAATTCTTAAATGCCAAAAAAAGAAATGAAAAAAAATTGTAATGATTTTGTTTTTGTTTTTTCGGTGAATAAAAAAAGAGATTATATGAAACAATCTCAGCTTAGACAATCTGAATGTCTTGTCTGAATGTCTTGTTTCATTTATGTATTTTGTGTTTGAGCAGTAGAAAAAACAATGGATTTTGACTTTTTAAAAAGAATGGCGGCCATCTTCAAACAAAAAATAAAAAGTCCCTCCTTCTTTTTTTCTGAGAAACCCGGACACTAAACATGTTTCTTTTTTTACTGGACCTAATAGGTCCCTGGTTATTATCCTCTCTCAACACAAAAAATGAATTGACCCTGGGTGTTAGATAGAAGCTTGCATACCTGGCTTGTATTAAAACCAGTAACTGCAGGTAACCAGTAACAACACATCTCAAGGTCAGAAAAAGGGAGCTTCAAGGAAAATTCTGGGATTTTTTTTTTGAGTGTCCAAAAACAGGAACCAGTTCCCTAAAACTTAGGAGTGTTAGGTTTAATGATGAAGGTTTATTTTTGGTCCCTGCTCCTTGATTTCACTGAGATTATATTGATAGATGTTAAATTTGCATCGGGGATAAAGAATATATTTTTTTTGGTTTTACCCATATAAGATGAATTTGGTTTGATACCAGTAAAACATTTCACATGTGCTTATAGAAATCATGTGCAGAACATGGTAGTATAACTGTTCACAGATTTACACATAACTTAAAACGGTTAAGGTCTAAAAATGGTCATGGTGAAAAAGTTCACCTGGTTAAACCTTTGCATGATAGGTTTACAGCAGACTCACCAGTGGTGGTTCGTCTGTAACTTATCATGTAAAAGTTTCCCATTTATAACTTCTGATTTGAAATCTTTTGCATCTTAATGTACAATATAAGATGTTACTAAGGCTCTGAGTCTAAAGAGAGTCTCCCTCAATCGATGTTAGAAGTTGACAAACTAGTTCCGGAGGTGAGCCCTTGGGAACTAGTTTGTCATCTTTCAGTTCAAGGGAGCCCATACTGACTGTCCACCTGAACTAAACCATGTTATTATTTGTTTTACTATACCTCAAACATAAACATTTGTTCACAATGTTCTCAAGTTCACCAACATTTAGCTTGGGAATACAGGGGCTGACATTGACATCAATTGACAGTACGTCGTTTCGTGTTTATGTAGCTATCATGCGATGTTTTCGCACATGCGTATTGTAGGCCTACCCATGACAAACCTTTACATGCGTAGCAGATTGTTGAACATGGGACAGTCTACGCATGCGTATTACCCCGGCATGAATACATGCATGCATAGCTGAGAATACCGCTCTTGGTTGTGAATATGCATGAGGTATAGTACCAAGTGTTAATTTCAAACCTTGGTTTGCTTCCTCCTTAGCTGTTATTAAAACCCAGGGCCCCAATTTAATAGTGCTGCTTTTAAGCAAGAAAGTATTGCTTTAAAATAGTCTGCAGGATACCAGTCACAAAACGAACTTCTGACATGGAAGTTTGGCTGGTAAACTTATTCTGGTAAGAACAATTTTGCTGTGCTTAACTTTTTTGTGTGCTTAAACACCTCTATGAAATTGGGCCCAGGAAACTGGGCCCACATAAGTAACGCCCAGATAAGTTTAGGAAGTGTCACTCTGCCTTCTGATTCTCTTTTTGAACGATTTATGGAAAAACATCAAATTCTCTGTTGCCAAGGTTTACCCTAATTTTTATCTGGAACAAGTCATGTTTCCAAGACATGAGTACCAGGTTGCACATGGTCCTGAGTCACATGGTTCTGAGTCACGTAAGGCTTCCTGGTGAGCTTTTACTTTTACATTTCACGACCGTTGAGATATGATCTGGATGTTTTCAAAAATCTGTAATCTGTCCCTGGAGTTTAAAGGTGTTATACACATACCTGATACTTCATGGAGTCAACGAAGGCTATTGCCTCCATGCCCCTATGAAATGCTCAAGTAGAAATGTTACATTTTCTCTTAGGGTGCCCTTTACCAAGGAGAAAATACCTTGGTGCCCTTACCCTTTCAAAAAACAAAGCATGCAGGCGGGTAAACCGGACTTGTATGGATAAAAAAACACTTTCATATTAGTCTGAAAGCTTACTGATTATGAAGTTCATACTAGGGCCATTTTTGTTCTGTGGAATAATTGTTTCCATTTGAAATGAAGTCAAATTCGAGAAACCTGCAGGCCCTAGCTGAACAAAAGTCAACAGCTGGTTTCACAAAAGCTTATTTTGGTTGTTACAACCAAAATTAAGAACAGTATGAATTAATGTATTCTTTGAAAGAAAAAAAAAATCAATATTCGACAGGCACATTAGTAGGAGCTCTTTCTTCCAAGAGCTGGATTTCAGCGACAATGGAAGAGATTTACCAATCGGTACCAACTTTCCTTGAGAATCTTGGCTGAAAAGAAGAAAGAAAAAAAAGAGAGGTCCGCTCATTTTGTGCGATTTTCCTTTGCGTGCTTGCACTAAGTACACAAAAGAACTCTGACTGTATTCAGACAACCTTCACACATTCTTGGTTATTTAGGCATCATTTTTCTTACATCGGATTTATTCATGTATGCATGGCCTAGAATGTTATGATATACTGTTTCGATATAAAACATTTTAAGAGAGAGAGAGAGAGGTGTTCGGAGCTCTTTGTACAACATAATGTGCACTCGTGGTTTTACTCTTTGAAATGCTGCTTTCTCAAGCTGACATTATGTTCAGAAAAAACATGAATGTTTATTTTGGCCCATCAACTACACGCTCAGTGTTGTCCTTCAGGTGTTCATGTTTGGATTCTGGACCAGCATCTAGACGTCGGAACAACATTTGTTATTTTGTTATGCTTTATAATTTCATGTTGAAGCACAGTGCAAATAAGGTCTGTGCCGAGCTTGAATCAAGAACAAATTTCCATATCAAAGATTACACAGGCACTTAGCGCAGAAACTCTGCTTGATGCTGCAAACAGTTCCCCGAAAATAAACCAACCTTTCCATCCTTTGCTGCAATAATCTTCCTGATATGGAAAAAATGTCCCTATCATTCTGAATGTAATTCTTTACGGTTCTTAATATTGTCATTTATGAGCAATTCAACATTTTAAAAGTGATTCATGTTGTTTTAACAAACCATTCTGAAACAAAATGATGCGAAATAAAAATCTCCCTGATTGTTGTACGAAATCTTGCAAAAATGCATAAGTTGGAAGCTCTGCACAGTGCAGGCAAAACACCAGCATATAAGCTTACATGTAAACAATTGTAATGTAATGTTGTTTGCGCATGTTTTGATGTTCTCTGATCTCAATTTCAAGTTAAAAGCCTTCACATTTCTCCTCTTAGGATAGGAATATCCTGTATTTCTTTGATAAGATTACACTTTGTGGTTTTCCTGACATTAGAAAACCTCTGGGTGAGCAATATTATCAGCGATTAAGACCATTAGTTCACTGATTATGTTTTACCATCGGTAAAAAGTCTTCCTCTATTGGCAGGATATGGCAAATCAAGCTTTTCCTACAAGAAGGATATTAGCAATGTTTAAGTCGTGTCATAGTCGTGGAAGTTGGCTCAGTTCTGCAGCATGGATTAAGGGGTGGGGTTCATGCATACCTAGAATGAAAGACCTGGGGCCCGGGCTCAATTTTATTGAGCTCTTAGGGGCCGTTCAGATTTTGTGAAAAATAAAGTGCTACATTTGCTTTTCCTGGTTTCACAATATAATCTGTACATTGATGAACAAAGTAATGCCTACAACAAATCAGATTATTTAGTACTAAGGTCTCCAAACTTCAGTAGTCTTCAATGGATTTTCTGGCTTAAAACAAACAACTTTGAAGTTTCATCTGGATAGATATTGTCAATCTTGGCCAGCTGGGTATTTTTTGAAATTGTTAACATTGACTATAAGTAGGGTTTGAAACTTTGCATGGTGGGAGTATAATAAGTTGAGGTTTGCGGTAACACCATGTGTAAATCTCTTTGAGTAATGTTGGTTGGAGGTTGACAACATTGGCTATTCTGAATGAACCCTTCACCATAGAAAATTTTGGGACGTCTGTTAGCGTTTTTGTTTTTTTGTGGTAAACAGCGCCATGAAATTAGGCCCCGGTGGGTTAGGGGCAAATTCTATTCTCAGTCTTCGCAAAAGAAACAAAAAGAAAGTTTTTTTAGGGGTTGTGTTTTACAGCAAGTGGTGGAAATCACCCCAACCATAGCTCTGTGCCACAACCATGGAGATAGGTAGGCCCCAACTAACAGAAATCCAGGGTGCCGGTAACCGCAGATGTATGTGTGTGGTAAGCAGCGCCATGAAATTGGGCCCTGGTGGATTTGTGGCAAATTCTATTCTCAGCCCTCAAAAAAGGAGGGAACAAAGTGTTTGTTTCAAGGTTGTGTTTTATTTACAGCGAAGCTGAGGAAATTAATTTCATGTCCCTTGAACCCCTAGATTACCCCTAACTGACATTCTACTTTTATCATCTGCCCTTAGTTTCCTTGTCTCATTCAATAGAATGAGCTTCAAAAACATAAACTAGGGACGGCCCAAATTGTTCAAAGGTCACAATTAATTCATACTTTTCAAAGGGTCAAAGTCTGTCAGTTCTCATTCTTTTAATCAGGCATATTACGAGAGGGAGATAATTTTTGATAGCCTAGTTTTTAGTCGTAGTTTGACCCATGAAGATGACATTCCTGAACCATTTTAGGGTATTATTCAATGGCTTGATGAATATAGTGGTGCAATGTCAAGATCTCGCAGTTCCTCGAAAGTTCAAGAAAATAATTCAGCTATTGACCTTCTTAATCTTTGGACTAAGTCCCGGCAACTTAAAAAAACTTCCTCATCCCCCCCCCCCTTCAAGATGACTAAACACATACCACATCAGGCCTTGAACTCTGCTCTTGAAGGGGCAAAGCAATTTCTCTGTGGTAAGGGGAACTTATAATTCGAGGAAAATGTAAGTTTGTACTGGAAGCTGCACAGGGCACCGCAGCAAAAGCACAGGGCACCGCAGCAAAAGCACAGGGCACCACAGCAAAAACACAGGGCACCACGTCAATTGCTGTGGGTGCTATGGGTTATTGCGAGGCCTGTGATGCATAACGAGAGAGACACTTGTCTCTAGACTCCAGTTTTAACATTGATTAACAGGTGCTAGACTGGTCCCCTCAGTGACATTACAAAGCCATTAAACAAAGGATAAGACCCTCCAAGGGAATATTGTCTGACCTTAAAGATTGCTCCCACTGACCCCAGACTAAGGTCAAGGTGGGTTATGACATCACTTTGGGAGTTAGTCTTTGTCTCAAGATGCTGATTAGGACTGTAGGAGGTAGTGTTTGGTAGGCAGGGCTGTTTGGGAGGAACTTGTCCAGACTTGATTGGAGTATGTTAAAGGGGGACCCCCCAAAAAAATTCAAGCCTTACACATGAAATTTCCTTGAATTTGCATTATTGAAGAAGAAAAATCAAAACAGTTTTGTAATTTTGAAACTTATTTTGCAATTTGCCTTACACATGAAATTTCCTTGAATTTGCATTATTGAAGAAGAAAAATCAAAACAGTTTTGTAATTTTGAAACTTATTTTGCAATTTGCCTTACACATGAAATTTCCTTGAATTTGCATTATTGAAGAAGAAAAATCAAAACAGTTTTGTAATCTTGAAACTTATTTTGCAATTTGCCTTACACATGAAATTTCCTTGAATTTGCATTATTGAAGAAGAAAAAACAAAACAGTTTTGTAATTTTGAAACTTATTTTGCAATTTGCCTTACACATTAAATTTCCTTGAACTTGCATTATTGAAGGAGAAAAAAAAACAGTTTTGTAATTTTGAAACTTATTTTGCAATTTTTTCTTCTAATAACTTTTGTCTCAGCAAAGTGCTTTTAGGCCAATATGGCGCCACTACTCTTGGTCCTGGTTTCTCTTTGTCACCAATCTTTATTCATTATTATCCGAAATTAATTGTGGATATGAAAAGTGTATCAAAATTGAGTATTCTGTTTTCCCTATTCTTTTGATGTGGTCTCCTTGCTTTATGGTGTGGTACATAACACTTTGATGCAACTCCTCTTAGCTTGAAATAATTTACACAATGAATGCACAGGGAAAATATTGTACAAAGAGAAAGTGCTATTGTTCTGCCGGTGATTTATACAAGATTCAGAACTTTTCTGCCAACATTTTATTATTTTTTTTGCGGACGTAGTTATTTCTTTTGAGGATGCAACAGCAGGCATTCCAGATAGTAACAGGTGACTTAAAGGGCAGCTGTGCTATGCTCATGTAAACAAATAAGTTCATGTTTATGGCTTTGTTTTGAGCTGTAAATGTTACCCATGTTCTTAGAGTTTGGCTCCAACCGTGACCTAGAGAAGCCTTTTACTTAAAGGGAATGTATACCTTTGGTTTTCAGAACCGTTTGATTTTTTCCCTTTTGTATAAATGTAGATACAAAAAAACTAGCCTGAAATTGGTAGCAGTTATGTCTTTGCATATTAAGAATAATCGGTGATTGGAATACACAATCTGAGAAACCTTTTTGACAATTACATGGATGGGATTCGAACCCACGTCCTTCGCTATTCGAGAGCTGATGTCTTACCAATAGACTACTGAGATTGCCAGATAGCAAGGGGCAGTTTGAATCCAATACTTTAGCAGCAGGTACTAAGAAAAAAACATAAACTGAACTGAGAATTTAAAAAAATGAAAAATACCAGTTGGTGCATTGGGTTACACTTTTTCATTTTTCACAAAAAAAAACAAGTATATTTACCATACAGATCAGATAGTTTATAGAAATACAGTAGAGTATGCTTCACTATTTCCTACAAGCGAGCATTGCTTCACGTAATGTCATAGACAAAAATCCAGGGATGTCATTGCCAAATCATGTGTTTTTGTCCTCCACTTACACGACCCTCTGATCCCAAAATGTTGAAAAACAACCTTCTTAATTGTCTAAGATACAAGTGCATGTAAATCTAAAAGTTGTTTATTTGCTTGCCAGCAAAACTGTCACGCTCCAGTATGAGGTAAATTTATGGCTTAGTGTGGGGTATTACGTGCGCACTTGACAAAGCGGTTCGAGTGGACCTTTATGAAATTCAAAACTTGTTCAGTCCTGGGTTTTTTGACAAAGGCTCGATCCCCCAAGGGGTTTTACATTGTAACGATGGGCCAACACTAGGCTTTAGGACAATGCATACTCAATGTTTCTGCTTGATAGCTCTCTGATTTAAAGTTATTGGACCGAGGCTTGTAGATGTGACGGATAGCAATAGCAAAGAAAGAGTTTTTGGATTTTTTAGTATTCATTATTTAAAATTCTGTACTGTGTTTTTGAAGTTGGCGTTCTTCTGAGTTTATGGAGGGTTTTGAGCGGGGTAATTTGTGTTCAGTGTTTGATGGGATTTGTGTATTATGTTTAGAGGGGATGTAGACTTTGAAAGCATATTGGGATTATAACTGTCGAGTGCAATCACCTGTGAGTTGGGTTGCTGTCTGACCCCCCCCCCCCCCCCCTTATTATGTTAATTATTTACCGCAAAGCTCTCTAATTATGTCTTTAATAGCAAATTTATAATGTGTGAGCTTTTATCAATGTTGAGCCATCTTGTTGTATCCCTTTTTAACCTAAGAGAGGCTGAAGGGTGAGTCGTTAGCCTTTTTGGTGTATCAGGAGTTAGCATTCATTAGTGGTATTGAACATAGTGAGTTGCACAAAATATGTAACTTATGTCTCAGTCAGTTGCAAAACCTGTTCCTCGTTATGGTTATTGTTCTCGATACGGATTACATATGTGAATTCAATCTTCGTTACCATGTTTACACAATAGATACTTGCTCATAATTACTCCCCACTGAACTTAATTTGACACAGAAGAAGAACACTGACATGATGCAAGATTGACTGATTAATACATCTCCAATTGAAACATTTCAAGTCATGCAATTGCCATGCTATATCAGCAAAGAAATTCAAATTAAAAGCATCCCCATGTAAATAAGTATGTAACACTCTAAACAACCACAGGTGGCATGCCCCTCTCAGGAGCTCGCTTCACTTTTTAGGAAACCAATAATTTGCTTCTTCATCTATCCCCAGGAACAATTACCTTCCCATTTGTAGCTCAATCAATCAAAACTTAGTACCTTTTGCTATTTCAGGGGTGAGTAATAAATTAGACGTGCTTCCTCGATGGTCCCTTACTCTTGGACTGAGGGAGGGTATCAGATGAGTCACCATGGCTTAGGGAGACCCGGGGCCCAATTTCATAAAGCTGTTAAGCAAAAAAATTGCTAACCACAAAAATAATTCTTGCTTAGCAAAAATAGGTTACCAGACAGAACACCATACAGTTACCTATGGTAGCTTACTCATTTCTTGCTTAGCAAAGAAATTTGCTCTGCAGTATTTTCTGCTTAAAAGCTTTTTACGTAATCAGGTACAGGGCTCAATTTCATAAAGCTGTAAAGCAGAAAATAATGCTTGACAAGTTTCTTTGCGAAGCAAAATTTGAGTCGGCAACAGCCACAACAATGCAAATTCAGGTAACGTGGGCTGGGAATCTGTTGCAGCTAAATAATACTATTCTGTGCTTAGCATGTTTTTATGCTTCAGGCTTTACGAAATTGGGCCCAGATGACAGCCTAAGAGAGATCTTAATTTGAGTTGATAGTTGGGTTGATAGGACAGCTTTCATTGGGGGTAATCAAGGGTTTGGGGGTGTCAGGCCTGCATGCTTTGCTTTTGAAAAGGGCAAGAGCACCAAGGCATTTGTAAATTTCTACTGGAGCATTTCAAGGGCAAGGCAATGACTAGAGGGCATGGAGGCAATCGCCCACGTTGCCTCCTTGAAGTATCAGGCCTGGGGGTGGATGAGACCCTGCATGGGGTACTTTGGAAGGAAAGAGAGATGGGGAAATTCTACCTGCATGATCTGTCATTATTATTTTATTACAAGTCAACCAATTTATGGTTTGTGTTCTCTCTTGGGGCGTTGTCATACTAGAGTAAAAATAGTTTAAAATACTAGTGCCTGTAATTGAAATGGCAAAGAAACTTTATGGAGTCCATTTAAAGTCTCTAAAACTTTCAAAAAGTCTTTTGGTTCAAGGGTATGAGGGAATGAGCTGTGGAGGCCTTGAAGAGCTTGTTGACAGTGTTTGTGACAGTTTGGATATTCGTCCTACTTTAGTCTGATTTCTAATTTGTTTGCACTCAGAAATCGTTGCCTGAAATGTTTTTGAAAAATGGGTAAAACAACCAGTTTTTTTATCTTGCTTGTCAAAAACCAAATGTTTGGAAACGGGTAAAATAAGGTGTTATTTTAAAACTATTTCTTTTGAGCTTAGTTTTGTTTTATGCATAATGTGGGTTAACATAATTTGGGGGTACTGGTCTTTGACAATTACCAAGGTTGTCCATTGTATTCATATTTGGTACCAAGATACATACATACATACATACATACATAGATACATAGATACAGTATTGGTTCAGAGATAAGCACCATGCCTTTCATCATGCCATGGAAATTAACAAGGAACCCTTGCTAAATTGCTCTGATTGAAAAAGGGAGCTAGTTGAGTATACCAGGATACTTGCTTCACTATACTTCATGCACTTGGCTACTTTTACAGGAAGCTGCTAGCGCCAATGGGCCATATTTTTGACCGCGTGAGGGCGCTCTCAATCACTTCCGGGGGTATATTCATTCATACCCAAAACAGTTTTTAAAGATTGGAACACATTATAACCACAGACATCTAATCCATCACAGACAATAAGACTTTTAAAGGAGCCGTTATAATCCACCTCTAAAGCAAATTGAAACTACGGCGCAACAAAAGTGACAGAACGCCTATTAATTTGTGCAGGGCGAATCGCGTGTACCCCCGGAAGTGATCAAAATACTATTTATAGCGCCCTCGCGCGGTCAAAAACAAGGGGCATTGTTTCCTCGTGACTGTCATCATCATCATATCGGTGTGCATAGTTTGTTTGTTTGTTCGCCTGAACGCCTACTCATACTCTCTTCTTTTGTGTCTCACATACTTTGGTAGATTATGCCGTCTAGAATCCGTCTAATGAGAGCTAAGACCATCTATTATGCATGTTGCCGGATTGAGGATTATGTTTTTCGCTGACAAAGAAATTCTAAAGTTTTATTGTGAGGGAAAAAAAGGGCTAGTTGAAGTATGTCAGTGGAGTGTGGACAATGTCTTTCTATTTTTAGTTTTGATCTCTTGGAGAGTCTGACAGAGGGAGAAAATGTGCTACTGGTCGGTGGGGATAATGTGGAGGTTGGGAAATCCTGGGACGGACACCTTATATGGAAGTCTAGCATTCATGCTGTTGTTATTCAACAATGTGTCAGTACTTTGGTGGAATATTAGTAAGCTCAATAGACATTGGAGTCGAGCCAAGCCAGGCTGGTGTGTTCGTGTTCTGCTCGCAGAAAGAACTTTTTTGATGGATTTCGGGGCTGAATTGCTTTTTTTTGTTAGACGAATGTAAAGTTTGAAGATATGAATCAAAATTTGTCGTGTTCGACTGACTTGCTGATTTATCACCAACACAACACTCATTGGTGTTTCCCACACAATTTGAATTCGATTTTGGCACGTTAGAAAATTAGGGTTATAACGGCGGTAAAATCATTCATGCACAAAAAATGTTAAATGTAAAAGAGAAACATTAATTTTGTATATTTTTCATATTAGTCTGTAGTGATGTAGTTTATAATGCGGTAATGATGTGTTTAACAAAAAAAATACACATGAATAATACTTTGTTGCTTCTAAATTGCGCTTTTCCGGGGTTGTCACATGTTCATTGGTGTTGGTCAAGTACTTAAAAACAGAAGACAACAAAGACTACCAACTATTGTGATGTCTGCCAAGTTAGGTTTTATTAGCAGTTTTATCAAAAAGAGCAACGTCAGAAATAATATATTGTCTTGTCAATGATTTTCCTCTAATCAAGTTTGGTGAAGAGTAAATTTCTCTTTTGTGTTGTCCAAAACTGTAGAAAACTAAATAGCTAGTACATGACAAGCAAATCCCATCACAATCTCAGTACCATGGGTTTCTATTCACACCAATGCACAGTACATCGGACACAGACATAACAAAAATTGTAGTTTTTTTTCCTTTCTTTTTTCTGTACACAATGTGCGAAATCGCATGTGATATTTGATTGTGTGTTCAGATGGTGCTGGCCTGCCTATTTAAGGCCCAATGGTGACATTTAAACGACTATTTCAATGCTTTCAATTCCTATGAATAGAGATGTGATGACGACATGTACAAACGAATTGAAGGTATTCAAAGGACTATTGTGTGAATTATAAAAGATTACGTGCAATGGTGTGCATTTAGGCATAGTTTATTGGTGAGTTTTCTACGTCTTTATTTAGACATCAAATCAAATAAACGGTTCCTTTCAATGGAAATTTGTAATAATTTTTGTCTGTAGTTTCTTATGCAGTAAACATTGCTGAATGATTTTGTCCTCAAAATAGAAGCTACAGGATTGCAGGCGTAGGCGGTACATGTGTTACACACCTGTGTTTGACACCCATAATGTAGTTTCCTAATCCTAATCCTAATTCTAACCCTAATCCTAGGGTGTAGATTACAAGGAGGTTATTGGAACACAGGGGTGTCGGGATATAGCCTGTGTGATATGACCCAATTTCATTGAGCTAAAGGGTTTGGCTACATTTTGTAGGACACAAAACACAATGTCCACAGATTTACATTAAAATTTCACAGTTTGAAAATAATGATGGTAGAAAGCTTCCCTTAAAATATTACTTGCTGAGGTGCTGTAGTTTTTGAGAATTAATGAGCAAAACAAGTCACGAAAATAATTGTACTAATTTCTCAAAGACTACAGCACCTCGGCTAGTAGGGCCTAATTTTGTATGTGTTAAAGCTTTCTACTATCATTATCTTCAAACGGTGATTAGTTTAATGTAAATCTGTGGACATTGTGCTTTGTATAACAAAAAGTATTCAAATTCTTTAAAAGTAGCTTAGCACAACAAACTTATGCTTACCATAATAAGGTTACCAACTAAACTAACAAGTCATATGTACAATTTGTGACTGGTATCCTGCTCATTGCTATTTAGCAGAACATGAAGCAGCTCTATGAAATTGGGCTATGGTAACTTGACTGGCATTGGTTACCTTATTCTGGTAAGCAAAATTGGTGCTTAGATATTTTTGGTGCCAATAACATTAAGCATCATTGACCACACTAATTTGAAGACCATAGGGCATGGTGTACTTTTACCCTCAATGGCAATTGATTGATCAGTTTACACTCTTACCATGGTTATTGGGTACCAGACATTGTAAGTATTCCAAGAGGGGTGTGGTAAACTATGCTGTTAATTAACTGTTGATAGACTGATCCCTTGGTCCGTGACCTTAGGTGTTTGTCTGACCTTTGTCTGGTGTATGTGTCTTGACTGTGGAGCAATGAATTAAACTTGGTGTGGTTTTTCTGCATGTTGTTTTTTGTATCATTTAGGTTTGTGCTGTGAGGAAGTTTTTCAATCAAAATTTGACATCCTTAATTTTGTTCCTTCAAATCTTTTAATTCGGTGCAGCCTATCCCAGGCACTGGAACTGCACAACAAAGGAAACGTACATAAGTTACATAAGGGACATATTGTACACAATGGAGTTAAGGTTTTGCAACCATGTTTGTGATTGGTCAAAAGATACCTTGATTTTGCAACCGTTATTGTGATTGGTCAAAACAAACTTTTGTCAGACTTGGGCATTTGCAACCATGTTTGACGAAAGATGCCTTTGTTAGTCCTTTGGTTTTGAAACCATGATTGTGGTTGGTCGAAATATCATGGGACTCTGGCTTCAATGCATCATTCTAGTAGTTTGAAATTCACTTTAAAATTCCCTTAAAAATGACCTTGAAAGAATTTACAAACTACCATAGTTACTTTCTACTGTACAAAGGTGTGGGAAAAAAGTTGCTTTGTTGCCTGTGGGCTTTCATGTATAATAAATAGAGACTATTGTAGTGTTCCAATTCACATGCATAGAACTCAAGCGTTTGTATTGTAGCTGCCACAGTCAAGGAGTGTCCACATTAGAATACAACTCATTGTGAAGGAAGGAACCTTTCTTTGCATGATTGGTGGATAAAAGTTCTTTATATATTGCTCAAAACTCTAAAGCACCCAAAATTTATCAAGATTTGCAATTGCTCTGTTTCGTTTGATTCTGTTGGATTGAGGACTACACTTACTGCCACTTTAACATGGCAGCGATTGACCCTTCTTAAACACAGCAAATTGCTACACGAATTATCAGTTGTTACTCAAAAATCATGATTCGCTACTCAATACTGGCATTCAGCAGTGTGCAAAAAAAAGTTAAGTCTAAATTTGTTGCTATGCATAATTGCTGGACGAAATCGTTTCCTACATGGGATCAAGCGTACCACCATATCAGAGTCAAACACTTTGAAGTAATGAGCTACTGAATGGTGTTAGACTGGGGACTGCACTTGTGAACTGATTAAAAGCTGGGATCAGGCATACCATCATAATCAGAGTCAAACACTCTGAAGTGTTGAGTTACTGAATGTGTTAGACTAGGGATTGCACCAGTAAACTTATTAAATGCTTTAAATGGGATCAGGCATACCACCACAATCAGAATCCAACACTTTGAAGTGTTGAGTTACTGAATGGTGTGGGACTGGGGACTGCACTGGTTAGCACCGACTAGTTAACTGGTTATTATGGGATCAAGTGTATTTGTACCACCATAATCAGAGTCCAACCGTTAGGCATTGAGTTATTAAATCGTGTTGCATACAGTATTGAACAAATTTAAAGATACTGTTCCAAACCCCAAATCCATTTTGATATTTACTTCTTAAAGCCAACTTCTTTGTTAAGTGCTTCTAGCTGTCAACAGAAAGCAACTTTTCTGCAGCAAACAAAAAACGTTTGTTCTGCTAAGCCTGAGTTATGACCCCATTGTTTGACTCAATGGCACATGCATGGCCATTTTGCCAAGATATACACTGGATAAATCTGTATACATTTTAATGTATTGGGGGTCAGACGAATGTAAACAATATGTTTGTTTGCCCTGGGGATAAAACTGTAATTATAAGTAAATAACAACAACCACACCTGTGTGCTGAGCAAAGGTTTGTTGCTATTTTATGGCTGTATGTTTGTACAAATAATGCTTTGATCTTGAGCCATAGTGAATGTTATGATAGGTTGTTTAACTTTTTCATATGGTGACGGGTCACTAACAGCCTGGTTTGAATCCCTTCAGAAAAACATGTAAAACAAAAAATAAAAATCACACAGCCACTTAGTTTTCAGAATGGGAAAAAGGACTCTTGATGATGATGCTATTGTGAGTGTGACCTGGTTGGTGGTGGTTGCCATTTGTTAAAACAAGTAACGATTAATGTGTCCATATGACCAATTAAGCACTAAATTAGATTGTGCGTGAAAGCATGGAGTTAGAATTGAACGGGTTAAGGCAAGTCCTTGATAAGCACAACAGAATTAAGCTGAAGGTTACCAGCCAAAATACCATGTCATATGCAATATGTTTCACTGGTACCCTGCTAATTGTTGCAAGCAAAATTCGCAGCTCTGTGAAATTGGGTGCAGGTTTGACAAAGAACTGAATAAATAGTCTGCTCCTTCCTCCTCTTGTGATTCCTGCTAATTATGGAAACACTGCTACAAGATTCTTTCAAAAATGCACAAACACCTTAAAAAAAAAACCTTACTTATTCTCAGTCCTTGATGTCCACCAACCTGGAAACAAATGCTTGTTTTAAAATAGCCATGGTATTGTATGTTGTTTGTGTCCGTAAATAGAAACAAGGTGACTTGGGGTCCATTGGGCTTGGTGGAACACCTGAGCTCCCCAAAGCAGCAGGGCCCAGTTTCATAGAGTTGCCTAAGCAGAAAATGTTGCTTAACATTTTTCTGCTAAGCACAACTAAACAGAATACCAGTTACATTGTGTACATGTAAAGTGGTACTTTAGCTGGTAACATTATTCTGGTATACAAAATAAAATGTTGTGCTTAGCATTGTTTTTGTGCTTAAGCAGCTCTATGAAATTGGGCCCTGGTCAAATCCCAGCATGGGGTGGCCTTAGCATGGATCAAGACTATCCAGTTACTCTAGTGTAGGAGGTGGGGGTAGGAGTGTGGATGAACTGCCCTTGTTGTGGTTTTATTCATCCATGGTTTAGGATGATATTGATAGGAAACACAGACTGTCCCTTGAATGTATATATAGATAGATAGGTCATTGGATACTGTCTGTGGGCCAGAAGCTACATGTGGTGGAGAGGGGAAATGTTTTGGGGAATTGTGCACTTGATCGAGCATGGAATGTGTCACACGGTCAAATCATCGTGTGATTTTGCAAAGATTTCAAAATTTCAAGACAAAGTTTAGTTTTATGAACTGGAGTCCTCGGCCCAATTGCACGGCTCTTTTTCTGCACCGACGGCGCATAAATATGTGACATAAGCACAGAATTTGGCGGTAAGCAGAGCCATGAAATTGGGCCCAGATCAATGAATACGCGATCAGATTAATAATAGGACTTTCTCAGAATACTGAATACCAAAAGCTTCTTCAAATCTTTGACTCACAGGGTTACCAAAAGTTTGGAATGTCATATTTTATTACATACATGACTTCCTAAAAAATTGGATCTCAATTTGAGATTTTTTGTGTCAACAATGACTCTCACCCCCCTGAAATAAACAAAATGCTTGAGTGGTGAAACAAAAATAGTCTGCCCCCTAAAAATAAGAATGTGTATACATTATTACAGTAAGCACATAGGGCTCCTGACAACAGTGGTGCGACTAGACGAAATCCTAATAACCCAGTAATAAAATGATCTGATATTTAAACACCACTCAATTGTTCCCATTACCTGCCGTTCACTCAATCAATGATCAAATATTTACCTGGTAACCCACTGAAGAGCTGTGTGTTGACAATAGGTTTGACTGACTGGTGGGCCGCACATTCCAGACTTATCTTGTCTCTCTTTACCTGGTTGTCGGAATGTGGACAATGCTGAAATAGCGGAGGTGTTGTTGTTTGCTCTCTGTGTTGTTTCTGTTTTTCTGTGATTGTTTAATTCTGGGACTTGTTTTTATTCACTTAGTTGAAACCCCACCCCCTCAGATATTAAACAAGTACTTAAAAGAAAACAAACAAACAAACAAACAAACAGATCATTTTGAGAAAAACATATGAAGAAGCTGAAAATGGTAAATTCGTGGAATGGTGAAAACATGTAGTATTGACTACATTGACGTCGGTTTAACCCTGTTTAACTCGTGCCTAACTTTGACTCAGTGTTTTGTGTCCTTTAAGAAACTATTTCTATTTAAATGCAGTGATTTAGTGGTTCTGTTGTAACGATTTTGACAGTAATAGTGCCTACAGGGGACGTGTCGCACACCTTTCACTGACACCTCTGGCAGAGCTGAGATCTGCAAATTCTAAAGAGTTGTTGATGACTGAGAAAATTAATGAGTGTAATAAACAAAATACTAGAACCTTGGCCTAATTTTATAAAGCTGTTTAACAGAAAATACTTCTTGAATTTTTTTGTCACAACAATACCAAAACAATTGATTTTGGCTGATAACCTGTTTCTGTTAAAGCAATGCTTCTCTTCTATGCTTAGCATTTTTTGTGTACTTACAGGCTTTATAAAATTGGGCACAGACTGTTACTGTGGTGGCACATGTACAGTACATGGTAATTTGACTGGTACCCTGATTCTGCTAAGCAACATGTTTTTGTTGCTAAATCAAAACTGTGTGCATACATATTACATATTTGATGTTGACATGTGCAATTCAGTTTTTCACTGTGAGACATGTTTTAATAATATAAACCATTTTTGTATTGAATTGAATTTAATGTAGATTTGTTCTTTTTTGAAAAGTTTAAGGCTGGAAATACTTACTGAATCACTTGGGCAGTCTAATTCTAATCTTAACAACTCCTTCAGCCAAATTTAAATGTTCCTCCAAACGAACACTTCTTCAAGTTTGACTATATTTTATTTTAAACCGTGGTCAGGCTGTGGTATCTTTCATCAAGTTTGAATCCGCTGAGGGGCACTATGTGGATTGTGTTTTCTTGCCCTACCTGATTGCTTGGGTTGCTCCCTTGAATAATTTATCTGGGGTTGTCCTTTCACTGCCTTCCTTGTCGGAGCTACTTGGCTAATATAGTGGTTAAGCTTTTCAAAGCTTCACAACCAGAATGCCCCCCCCCCCCCAATCATTCATAATTCTTTAAAAAATCACAGGATATTCAATCAATGTTGATCTCATTGTTAACCTTGTTGTACAGAAATGTCTATGTGACTAATGACAGGGAATTTGGGTCTTGATGGAACAGGGATTTGGGTCTCGATGGAATGGGGAAAGAATCTCAAAGTATAAAGGCCTGGGGTCACCATGCCCCTAGGTCACCAAGCCTTGAGTTCACCAATACGTAGAGGTGTGTGAGACCCGCTAGCCTAAAGCCTGTCCCAGAGCACAAGATGAAATTGTAACATGGTGTACACAGACACCTCTCACCCCCTTGAGTTTATCATGAGCACCAGCGGCATCACTTCCTCAAAAGAATTTTAGATCTGGTCCTCTTGGAAGAGCCGGAAACTTTAGCCAAGAAGGGATGTTGACCGATCATGCCACTCCCGGAGTACAAGATGAAACTGTGACTTGGTGCACACAGACACCTCTGACCCACTTTAGTTCATCATGAGCACCTTAAGAATACTTAAGGAGCGGTGTCACTTCGGCAAAAGAATTTTAAATCAAGTTCTCTGATAAAAGCTGTAACCCTTCAGCCAATTTAGAGAAGTTTCTACACGCTATTGACCGATCATGACCCGGTCTTCCTGTTTTATTGACACAGTGTTTTTAAAATGTACCGTTGAGTTACACCACACCCGTTTTGATCTAAAGCACAGTAACAATTTAAGCCGATGATCACACAAAAAGCTTATACTTTGAGGAGGTGCCAGTGTTTTCGCAAGGTGTCTTCAAGTAGTGTACCTAGGAGAGCAAATTAGCAAACATCAACTCACAGGGTTTGGTGTTTGTGGAGTGCTTAGGGTCAGTTGGTCAGTCCTTTAGTTGGTCACCTTATGGCCTTTGTCCTGCAAGAGGCTGACTGACCCTATAGGACATTTTAAGTACATTAAAAGCATGTCAAATTTGCTTTGAAATAGTTTGTGTACTGGTTTATTAACTCTTTGATGAACTCCATGATGACTGTTAAATGCCGACAGCCTGGGCGGTGTTCATAAAGAGAAAAAAAAGCTGGGAAAAATCAAAACTTGGTTAAAATATTTCAAATGTGAACCAACAGGTCAAGGGAATCCTTTTTTATTGAGATCAGGCCAATTACTGATCTTATTAAAGGTAATGAAGGGTAATATTTGGGGCTTAATCTATTGTTTACGCCCCCATGGTAACCATGACATGGCGAGGAGCCTTCCACTTTATGGCTAGTTGGTCAACATGTGTACCCTAATCAGAAATTACACATACACACGTAAATTCAGAAGTAATGCGAAAAACAACTTTGACTGGCACTCCAAGCGTCCAAAGTTCTATCATTTTTACAAAGTGGGACATAGTTGAGTTCAATATACAGTAGGGTATCATTATAGTGCTGTTTGTTTGCTTTTTCCGAGTAATAGCCTAAACTGATCAAAGGTTTATAATCTTGTTGTGTCCTGGGAAATGTTGTCCTGGTCCTTTTTTTCGGGGGGGGGGGGGGACCAAACATGGCTCTTCATTTCTTGGAGAAGTTAAAAGTTGACAGAGTTTTTTGAATGGGGTCAGTGGTTGGGGTTAGCAACGGTCAAGTGTGGTTTTGGAGGCTATTGTGACCAGCTGTATATTAAAAACTGGACTGTACTGGAGGGACCTTTAGTTTATTTGTGGCTTCGGAAGCGACCAGAGGTACACGTTCTCCTCCGGTAGACACAATGGGTGTTGTGTGCTCTATCCCGCATCCAAGGCCTAGAAGGTAGGTTGGGGGTGGGTGGGTTGCTGCTGATTTTCACCCTTCAGGGGTAGATTAAAAAGGTGACCAAATGTGGGATTATTAAAACTAACATTAAGAAAGCCTGCAAAGCTGGTGGTTATTTTTGGGTGAAAGTTTGTTTAGTTGATAATTGGTTGTGCGGCTTGACCAGCTGGACGTGTCAACCATTGAGCCTGTAGTCAGACTGCTGTTTCTGTGAATAACTTTATATTTTGTTGACAAATCGATCAAGGAATTTTGTGGTTGCACCATAATGCCTCTGTCACAGTATCTTTTTTATTTTTAGAGTGGCTGGTATTTCATTGGACAGTCAAAAGTCAGGTTTCATTAAGTTTTCATGAAAAGTACTTTTTGTTGGCGCTGCTAACACATAGGATTCAAACTGCCTCTAGCCACCAGCCTAGCTTGGTGTATCGGTGTCTCGTAAACTTTGGTGTGATCCCTTGCTACACAGAAGTAAACAGTTGTATGGCTTCTGACTGGCACTCCCAAACAAAAATGTTGACAAAATAGGAAGACCGCTAACATAGGGGTAGTAGATAGCTCAGTTGGTAGAGCGCAGACACATTTATTCGGAGATTGTTGGTTCAAATCCCGCTCTAGTCAATGTTTCAAATCAAACGAGGATAATCATTAGTATTATTATAGTGGAAGTGTCGTGGTCGAGCGGTTATAGTGGAAGTGTCGTGGCCAAGCCGTTAAGAGCACCGAATTCAAACTCTGGTGTTTCTGATCAGCAGAGTGCAGGTTCGAATCCCCAGCCGTGACACGTGTGTCCTTAAGCAAGACACATAACCATTGCTTCTTCCTTCGGATGGGACATAAAGCCATTATTCCCATGTGTTGTGTAACGTTTGTAAAAGAACCCAGTGCATGCACTTAAGGAAAAGAGAAAGGGTATGCGCCATAGCTCCATGTAAACCATTACATAGTGTGCTAAGGATTAGGTCCCATTATTTCAAAATCTTCGTCCCACTCACCTTGCAGTTAAAATAATTGTCGCTTTGTATCCTTCGAAAAAGGCGCGTTATAAATACATTTATTAATATTATTATTAGTGTCTTGTGAAACTTTTTTTCCGTGGACCTCATTAATGCAAAAAATAGTTAATGGCCTGACGTTTCGACCCTAGCATAGTCTTTCTCGAAGGCTAAATGACAACACAACAAACATGAACAGGTTTGTTGTGTTGTCATTTAGCCTTCGAGAAAGACTCTGCTAGGGTCGAAACGTCAGGCCATTAACTATTTTTTGCATTTATACTCTCGGTCCATTTGGTTGGTAAGTTGTTTGCAACAGCTAATTCTATGACCTCATTAATGTTAGGCTTTCAGACCTGTTGCTTTGTGGGAATTTTTGTTAAGCGTGGTCCCTGTTTAGATACATGTCCATTTATAAGAAAGATATGTAGGAATAAAATGCCTTTCATTCAAGCGTCTCAAAAGGAAACTTTTTCCATAATAATTTTTTTTTGAAGTGAAATGTTTGTCAAAATACTTTCTGCTATCCAAAGCTATTGTACTTCTGACCAAGTGTGGTTTTATTGCCATTAGTGATCTCATTCAAAGTAGTCAGCTTTAAAACATCGTTTCTTTATCATATGGGACAAAAAAGTGACAGCTTTGGTGAAAATATATCTTTTCCCAATTTTGATGACACTTAGCTGTACTTAAATACTTCCAAGTTTACAGTTGAAATTAATAAAAGTACAGCCTTGCTGATTTTTGTAAATGCCTGGATGGGATCTTTGTTAAAAATTCAATATTATCAAAGTTGCTATAACAGCAATAAGCAATTAAAGGTGTTATGAATTATGAGCTTGCTGAATGCTTTTGTCTGGTGAATGGATTTGAAATGATGAAGGTTGTTGGTGGGCTGGAACTTCCACTGGACCGGCGAGAAAAAAATCACTTTTTTTTTTCACTGTATAGCTTTGAGGTGTTGGTTTGTGGTAACACCATGTGTATACGTGGTACATGTATCTACTTTTGAAACTTTTCATGGTGGAAGTACAATGAATTAGGTGAGGTTTGTGGTAAAACCATGTGAAAATCTCTTTTGAGTAGGGTTCTCCTGAAGAGGATGAGAGCATACTGATCGAAACATTGAGTCGTTGAGAACAGCACTAAAGAGATTTTCACATGTTACCAGAAACCTTGCTGTGTATGTTGTATTGTTTGGGACTTCTGGGTCTTGCTTTTTATTCTACTGTCTGTAGAGTAGATTTTGAAATTTGGGAGATCAAAACTGTCCTGCTTATTAACTCCTACCTGGGTAGAATAAGGAATATCTTTACTTGAAGACCCTACCCCAATAATAGGTATACATGTACTAGGAAAAGGGTTACACCGCAAGTCTACAAGCCTGTTACTAAAATTTCTGGACTTACGCCAATTTCATCAGTTGGGTATTTTGGACCCTGGGCTGATTTTGTCCGGCTATCCTTTGAGAAGTTACCTTGCCATGCAGCAGGTCAAATTGTCAGTCATGTCATCAATTTTTTATAAATTACACTCAACCACTGAATATTTTATAAGATTCACATTGTATCTTTATTCAATATTTATTTTAACTCTTTTATTTTCTTTCTTTCTTTTCTGAGCAATGAGATGCCTTTAACTATTCCCTCGGATCCAAACTCTGCCTCAAACAATGACTGGCAAGAGAGATCCATGAAACTCTATCGATCTATTGTTAGGCCACTTCAAAGCATTGTTAAAGTATCTCATTTGCATATTGGGATCGTATTGTGGGGTAGAGATATGACCAAGGATACACGCACAAAAGAATCGGTTAGTATGTAGGCGATCCTGGTGGCTCGGTTTTTCCTCGGAAGATGAAATTATTCTTTGCGAGACTGTGAGTAAAAAATAATCGAGAAGAGAAAAATTCTCTGGGAGAATGCATTTGAATTCTTAGAAGGGTCCTGTTGGTTTGGCATTAACACAATCGGCTTGTCTGCTTATTGCCTCATCATCTTTTGATCACCAGTTACATTTGTATCACCCCAGAGGCTACGAAAGGCATGTTTTGATTGGCTAATGTAGGTACACAATGGCGGTTCAGCAGCCATGTTGTTGTTGTTCCATGAAGCATGTGAGTACCATGACAGTCTAGGCTTGAATGGGGCCATGCTAGGACCCTCCCATTGCTTTAGAGAGTGTGTACACATGGGACTAGTCACTGGGTCTACCAATGTGTTCCCTTTGTACCCTAAACCCTCCCTGCCATTATTGTGGGACCCAATGCAGTGAGCTGACTAGTGGTTTATATACAGGTTGGTAAGGCCCTTTGAGTCAGCAGTCTTCGGGTGCGTTTGGTCATTGGTGTAGCGGTTTTTAGAAACTCTGTGTACCTATTTAATACAACACGTTTAGCAATCATGGGAACTGTCTACTATGCGATTTGGATGATTAAGCAGTGGGATTGAAGCATGGACGGTGTGGGGAAAGAGAAAAAAAGGTTCACACGGAATGAACAACTGTATTCAAGGATTATTATTATGCTACATGTTGTGGATTACTGATTCTGTATATTGAAGCTTGTTTCCAAGGTAAGGATATTATGTGAAGAGTGTATTGGCATTGTGGCGCAATTTGCAACCGACAAATTCAGGAAATACGGTTGGAGTTGCGTTAGCAGATTCAAAATTTATTTTGTCTGCGTAAAATTGCATCATGTGATTTTCTGTTTGTATAAAGTCACCAAACTGTTGTGGATTTTGAGGCACTGCATTGTGTTATCAATGTATATTTTATAATTCGGTTTTTGGTAACGTCACCATACTACTGTGTAGAGTTGTTTTTGGGAACTTGTCTTGCTATTTATTCTATTGCTGTGGAATAAATTTTAAAAAGCAATATTTTCTCTTTTTCTTTCAATAACAAGATTTGAAAGTTATTTTTCTGTGTCATAAGAATAGTAACTTTCTATTCATTCTACTGTTGTGGAATAAATTAAAAACCTAAATATTTTCTCTTTTTCTTTCAATAACAAGATTTGAAAGTTATTTTTCTGTGTCATAAGAGTAACAAGTCTCTAATGAACCAAATGTGAAACTGAATTTTTTTCCCCCACAGTAATGAGTGTTTATGCCTACTCAAATAGAATTTGTTTTTGTTCCTTTCTCATTACTCCATTAGCATTTGTAACAAACACAGATTTTACTTAAATCATGGAGATTTCAGAATTTGGATTAACTATAGAATACAGGGCCCCACTCGGGAATTTCCAGTTTGAAATACTGAAAATTGTTTAGAACAAAATTTCATTTGAAACTTTCAAATAAAAACAGTTTTGTTAAACCAAGAAACTTGCTCTATGGTTAAATTGTGTAACTTTAAAAAGTTCTTTCTTCTTGATTCTGCGTAAATTGTCTGGTCCGGTAAAAACTTGGAACTACAAGCCCTCTTGGCTGTAGATTTTGAAGCTATGTTAAGATATTTTATCTATTTTTCTTTGATTGGGTTTTGACTCGAACCTAGGGTTGAGTCAGAGTGTCAAAGATTTGTTTATTTTTCTGTCTGTAAAAAACAACATTCCTTAACACTCTCAAACAAAGCCTACGTAATTCTGACCTTTACCAAAAATTGACGTCAGGAATATTTGGTCATATGAGTCTTATACATGTGGAGTTTTTTTCCCATGGTCACACACCGCCCCCAAGTTTTAACAAATGTCACTGCGTTGAGGTAAGTTTGTGGTCATTTGTTTGTTTGTTTCAACAATGGTTCACTCATCGGTATTTGAGAATGAATCTATTTTTGAGCAACAGTCTTTTGAATTGAGAGGCTGGGAACAGGGGAGTGGCCACCCTCAAACGGTGCTGACGTGTGATCACTTCATTATTCATCCAGACCTTTTTTAGTTGAAAAGGAAAAGATGTTTCGATTTGACCAGGAAGTTAGACATTGTGTTTGTTACTTGTTGCATTTTTGTGTGTATTGTTGACGTTAAGTTGTTTGTTGAGGTCAGGGAAATGCTGTGCTTGTGTTTGCTCGGGTTTTTTTGCATCAGGATTAATTGCAAAGCACACAAAAATAAACTTTGAAGAAGTGATTTTGAAATACATATTTAATATCAGGCCTGGAACTTAACACTTGAGAAAAGAGGGCTCATGAAGAAAATTAAGTTTGCTGGGAAAGTTTTCCATGGAAAATGAAAAGCTGGCACTAAGGCCATCAAATGAAAAGGGTGTATTATAACAAAAATATCAAATTGGTATGACTGAAAAGATAAATTTCTGTGGTGGAAAACTTCCTTTGAAATGTTTTTTGAAGTGATTAATTTTTTTGAGAAATTAGTCAAACAATTAGTTTTGATCTTGTTAAGTCCAAACCAAAATCTGATGTTTTTAAACCGTGAAAACATATTTTTGTTTGTTTTGTTTTGTTGTTGTGTTTTTGGGGTTGTTTTTGTACTGTGTGTGTGTTTCTTATGACTCAAATTGAGCTTAAATGCTTGCATTTTTGCTGCTTCATGTCTGTTTGATCCCATGATCTTTGTTTAACTCTTGACCCAAGTTAATGCCTGATGTACACCCTGGCAGAATCTTTTTTTTTCTTCGGAGAAAGACTTTGAATAAATTGTTACGTAGTTTACTGCATGTACAAATTTATATACATGATACTGTGGTCTTCTATAAACACTGTAGTTTACCACATCCTTCTTACATCTGACTTTATAGCTCCATGATCTGACCATCTTCATTCCTGTTTTTCCCCCATCTTCTAAGAAAGGCCCAAGGGGTTGCTTGGCTTAATAAATACATTGGCAATACCAAGGTGTTTAATCCGGGGATTAGAGACTTCAAACTGTCCACAGTAAACATCTCCCTGTTTATCTGAGATCCTCTATGTGTTACACCAGTAATGGCTGTCTTTGTGTGTTTATTTTGACCAGTTTCAAATCAATACACAGAGTTGAGCTAGAAGGTATTGGATTTTACATGCACTTCAGAAGGTAGCTTTTTGTTTTCTACTTGATGTTCCATTCTTGATGGGCATCTTGGCAAGATCTTGAAGACACTTCACAGGGTTCTATTGTGCTCTTGGAAGATAGGACATCACTCATACAAAAAGAATGTAATGTAGCCATAAGGGAACATCGTAATTTACAATAATAATCTAGTTAGGTATAAGAAGACATCACCAATAGTGAATGTAGTTATTGATTACTAATCTATCCTCTGCAAAATTCATGATCAGGAAGTTTGTTCAATTTAAAGTTTTTGCTAAAAAGTAAAGACTAGATTCTAGCTTCAGATAGAAAAAGATTGTACACCCATAGAGGTTGAATTGGATTATACGCCCCACTATGGTAGAATAAGGTTCATAGAGGTAGAACTAGGTTACTAGATTTTACCTCAAATTATACATCCACCTTCTTCAACCTCTTTATCAAGTTCCCTATTTGTATGTTTGACTCATTCAAAGTTTAGAGAGAAGGTGCCAGACTACTTTCCCTTCCAGCCTCAATTTTGTTACATTGATGTGAATAGGAGAGAAAAACAAAATGGCTGAACAATAATTAAGGTGGAAAACTTTGGCAATTTGAGTGTATTGGTTGTGCATACAGTACTAGATTACTGTTACTTGTTCAGTAGTACATTATAGGTTACTGGGTGACTGTTTTATTGACTTGGATTGGAATAGGTTTTTTTTATTATCAGTTGGGGGTGACTCATGTTGTAAATTAGCAAAACATTTTCAAACCAACCTGTCTGTGAACTTAATCCTTTCATCTCTTGTACTTTGAAACATTCTCTACAATAATAACCCACCAAAACCACCATTACAACCCGCAACAAACATCTATTGAGCAAGTAAAACGCAAACAAAATGTTCCTCAATAGTTTGACTTAATCCCACGGCATGGTGACTGCAGGTAACACCTCTGCCAGCTGAGTGTTTTTCAGAGTAATAATTCATGCTTGGCGCTGCCTTTGATACAACCCGCCCCTGTTGGACCCCCTGGATACCAAGCTACCCTGACTTCATCACACAATCTGACAACACAAATATTGGGATACCGTGCAATTATAATATGCCTCTCTGCGAATCATGTTGGGTGATGATGGACAGGGGACAATCAATAAAGTTTTAAGGTCAGTTCATCAGGGGATTAGGGGAACAAGTTTTCAACCCTGCTTTAGGGCAGACTTGACTTCCTGGTTTAAATAACTTCTTTAGAAACGTAGATTCTTTTTTATATAGAGTTGTAGTAATTAATAAAGCATCACTGTTGGGGGTGAAACACACTGCCAAGTCTTTTTCGACTGGTGTTGTTTTCACATGAAAGTACACAGTCAACTAAGCAACAACTTCAAAAGTGCATATTATGATTTTAAACAGTTTGTTGCCGCCCAGTATGTCCTTCTCCCAGGCATTCAAAGTGTTTTTTCTAGTAGCAAAATGCCATTTGCAACAAAATGGCGCATAACTGTTCTATTTTTCCCCCTGGAATTACCTCGAAAGACATGGTTTCCCATTTGTAGACCTGGAATTAAACAGTCATCTTTTTCACAGATCATATGAAATAGGGATGCTTTTCAACACTGAATCCAGGGTGTGGCGGTTTCAGTCTTCTGCCGTATTCAGTTTTCCAGGACTCAGTACGGCACTAACAATTGACTACTTTTGCTACTGTGCGCAGGCGTCGCATGACGTAATGTTACCGTATTTGGCCATTCGGAAAACTGAACACGGCGGAAAGTTGAAACCGCCACACAGGGGACTAGTTGTTTGACTAGAAATGGGAGACTTTTGGGACGCTTGGTGGCAGCAGACTTACCAGGTAAAATCCATTGTTCTCGGTAATGTGCGCATGCTCAGAACTACGAAAACAATGGAAATAAACCTGGTAAGTCTGCTGCCACCTAGTGTTCCAAAGTCTCCTGCAGACCCCTGTTAAGGGAGAACACTGCTACACTAAACTGACTAGTTTTTCAATTTCAGTGTCTTTTTTGAAATAAATTTTCCACAAATATCCACCGATTTCATCATGCCACTTGCCCGACTTTTCCCAGATATAACTAGGATAGTTTATTTGTCTGGATCGTTGCATTGTTGCCATTCTGTGGTTGAAACTGCCCGGGCCGAGTCCCACGCTCCCACCCTCTCTTTGAACCACCAGGCTAACCCTCAATGGAGGCAACGATGTCTCAATCAATAAGAAGACGTTTTTTGATGACTGTACAAGTTCAGGGTTACAGGTCTTTAGTTAGTGTTGTATCCATAGAGCAAGCCTTGCTCTAAGGTTGTATCGAACTTGGATGTTGACAACCGTTGCTGAGTTTTGTTTCCCCTTGAGCTATCCTCAGGATAGTCTTCGCTTCAGAAGCTCGGCCCAGCTTCGCAGAACCCTCAAAAGGAAAAGTATTTCTTGAAGTGACTTTTCCTGGCACAGATTAGCGGGAGTTCGGTCAAGAAGTCATGAAGAAGTCATGGAGTATTTGAACTGGTTATCTGTCCTTGCTTAGCAACACACTTAGCAGATATGAAAAGGGTTATAGGTTTAACCAAATATCTTCCGAGGATGTAAGCAATTTCTTACTTGAATAACTATCTCAATTTTTTTTTCATAAAGTAAATTTTGTCAATTGTAGTTGAATGAATTTGGCCCAAATTCATGCCTCTGCTGCTGACCCTAAGTGAACCCCCCCCCCCACTAAAACAGCACTTATTGGAGCATGCAAATCCTAGTAGATCTCAATTAAGCAAGGATTTTGTTGCTTTTGAGTGTACGTATTTCACTTTATACGCATCTCACTTACACAGGTAGCGCAGAAATTTTGCGCTAATCCTGTGAGTGGATAATGATGATTGTATTTTGTTAGCATTCTGTGGTAAGCAAAGCCTATAATTAAGTATAGTTAAGAATATAATGTCTGTGCTGTAACACAAGATCCGTTCAGAACAGGAGCTATAAGATTATTATTAAGACAAACTATTAAGTTATAAAAATGGTTGACCACACTGACACTGATCGAAATAGTTAAACCACTGTTTCTATTGTACCCAACTTAAATCCATTGGTGGTGTTTACTGAGGAGGTTTGATCCATTTAATCCCATCGCTTAATCCCCCTACCCTTGAGGGGATAACAATTGATTCGTATGACAGGGCTGGATCGGGCATACAGTCCAAGGCTTTCTCTGCTACCCCCACCATGCTGACATGTCATCATTCATAGCAGCATTGTCTTGCTGCGTGGTACCAGACAGGTCCGTTGATTGTCAATGTTTGTGAGTGGTAACCTTGGGTCGGAATAGAATTCACAATGCAGGAGCAATGTTGTTGTTCAGTCATCTGTTCATATGTTAATGAGGTGACTATGTTGCCTTCAGTTTTTTAAATTGAATGGACACTTCTCTTTCTCTCCCGAAATGTGCGGCCATTGATGATGAAATTTTGAGGCATTGTCTGGTGGCATGGGTCTTTTTGTACAGTTTCACAAGTGGAATATTTTTAACCATATGCTGTGATGGTACATGTTGCACATGTTGTAGTTTTGTAAGTACACTAGGTTGAGAGTTTTAGTGGTTTTTAAATTAAAATGAAAAAATAAAAACTTGGTTTGATGGTTTTAATTTCTCAGTACCTTTTGAGTAAATGGGAATTTGTTTGTGATATGCTGTAATTGTATCAATTTCAAACATCCTTAATATGGAAAAATTTAATTTTAAATACACATCATTTTTCTTGGGTGTTTGCTAATCTTTCTACAACATGATCGCCATTTTGTTTGTGTGAAAGTATTGCTTTAGTTAGGCTAGATATTCTAAAAGAAACTGCTGTGGTTCTTTTCATAAATTAAATTATATGATTTGAGAGAGAGAAAGAGAGAGAATAAAATGTGCAATGTATTGGTCAGAACTGATTGGTCAGAACTGATACTAAAACAGTGGGTTTTTTGGTTGTTTTTTTATTACTCATCCAATCTTAGAAATACTAACAAACTTTGCCCAATCAGGTGTAGAACTAACAGGTACAAAAACAGCCCAATTCCTTCCCTAACCACCCTTCTCAACAGTTGAATTTTTAACTTTTTTTTTTGTGGAGCTGGAATCCAAGTTGTAGTTTTTTGTCAATAATTATTGTACATAATCTTTTAAACAATTTTTCTGTAAACACTTCCCATTTTAATGTTTTTATAATGTATATTCTTGTTGTGTATCTTTTAAACTCAATTCAGCCTTCGGGCTGGGATGTTTGAATTGTTAATAAACCAATAATAATAATAATAATAATAATAATAATGATAACAATAATCCATCAAAAGCAATTAGCGCCAATAACAGGATGAACAGGAGATGATGTATTTAGCGCTATATAAATGTTTTATTATTTTTATTATTATTAATATTACTATTCAATTTGCGATGCAGGACAAAAAAAACCAGCAGCGGAGAAACGTGTGAAAAGAAACAACCTGATATCCCAAGAAGTGTGTGTGGTCGTCCAAAGTTTACAAACTTGAAAGTCCTCCTCACTAAACCTGTTCTTGTTTCATTTTCATTTTCTTTGTGAATTCAGGAGTGGATCAGACTTACATCTACGCCAAACGATGAAGCAGACAGATTATCACAAACCCCCGTTACAAGACGTTAGTCCACGAGACATTAAATCCACGCACATCTACGACGTCCAACCAAAGATGTACCAGAAGTCATCAAATGACTACTATGACATTAGAAAGTCTCCGGATTATGACATTCCACCTCCGAGTGGTGCAAAGACAATAGGTGGAGTAACACGAAGAATGAAGAAAGGAGAAGCGTAAGTATTCAGTTTTGCTTTTTTTTTTTAAATGTAGAAACATTGTGAGTTGAACAAAGAATCATTGACTAGATGAGGATTTGAATCTGCGTCCTGTTCCGGATTAGCGTGCCGTCGTCAAAGGGAAATCTGGCCTACATATGGGTTGGAGGAGGATGATTCAAAAGAGTCTTTGGTTCGATCGAGTCCCACTTGAGTCAATTTTTATTTGTTTGACAACCTAAAATCATGTTTGATATATCCTACGGAAATACACAAATAAAAACAGTCATAGGCAAATTCTCTTTCATGTTTTAACAAATAATAATAAATTGGGAGCAACTTATAAATAGGTGTTTGTATAATCCTTTAAAACAGAAGCTTTACATCTTGTGGTGAATCAAATATTGTCAGTCATCGACTGTATCACAACAATTTACACCACAGACAAGTCTCAGACCCAAGTATCATTCAACAAGTTCAACCACACAAGTCACAGTCGGTTTACAAACAACATTCTTTGAGCCTGATACTAGTGTCTATAATTCTATTTTATTGTGTAGATTTACAAACGGGCTGCATAGTTTAGTTTGTCTCTAAATATATCCCCTAGGACCATGGAATCTGGTCACAAAGGCATTCCCTCAGACCAATTTAGCAAGGTCCAAGGCCCAATTCTATTACGCCTAAAAGCACAAAAACTTGCTAAGCATTGAAAAGTCTTGCTGAGAAGAAATAGATTGCCAGCCAAAGTTTCCTACAGTAAGTTTACATTGCTGTGGCAGGTACCCTGCTTATTGCTGAGCAAAGGAATTTTGTTAAGCACAATTTTCTGCTTGTAACAGTTCCATGAACTTGGGCCCAGACGAGCAACATTCTCTTGGCTCAATTCTGGTGCAAACACGGCTGTGACTCTGGTGCAATGCTTATATTTACTACTGGGCAAAAGAATTTGCTAAGCACAACTTTCTGCTGAACAGTTTCATGAACTTGGCACCAGACATGCCATTTTCTCTCGGCTCTATTCTGGGGCAAACCTGCACTCAGCCCCGACACCTGCCAAAAAGAATTTCCTCTACCTAGAGCGGCTGAACTTGAACACTGTTGACAGGTCATTCTATAACGGTCTGCTGCCATTAATCTACCACTTGTACAGGGCCTTTGTAGAGTGAGTGAATTTGTGATCCATTCCAGCCATAGTTGGTTGGTAAGTGACTGGTTGTGGCGGCCACTTGTGAATTTCTACCTGGCCTTTTATGGCTTCCCATTGGTTCATTATCCCCAGGCTAATTGCAGCTATTACTGGTATGGTGGGAGTTTTCATTATGGAGCGTGTAGTTGGTGTTGTTCAGTCACCTCTTGTACAGACATTTCAGTGGTGCAAATCTGATATTGTGGAATACAATTAAAATAGATTTCTACTTTGAAATATAAGATTTTTTCTTCTTGATTTTTGTTTTTCCCAGAGTTCATTTAGCGGGATGATTGGCACGAAATCAAAATCATGCGATGATGACCGCAATGTTTGACGTCAATGTCCGTTTTATTTTCACACAAAAAATTCAAATACTGACAAACTCAATGCCATTCTCTGAGTGATGAAATCGATATTCAGACACAATTCCCTCAAAAACTTTGAAACAGAGAAGGAAATTTTGATCATTTAACGGTGTTCTAAGGTAGCTAAGAATGCACTTCAGAGCATCTAGACATCGGACCCCACGCCTTAGGGGGTGAGCGCTTTGCGTTCGCAAGGATGGGACTCACTATTTCAGACTGTTTTAATTTTCAGCTTTTTTTTAAGCGAGCAATCACATCCCTGAATTGGGTTGGTAATCCTGTTTTTATCAAGGAAAAAATGTCATGCCTTAGAAGCAAATTGTTGTGCTTAGCTTTGCAGCTGTATGATCTTGGGCCCAGATCTTTATATAGTCACAAGGAGCTCTCTGATTCAAATTCATCAGATTGTTTTTTCAGTAATAAACAACACTGTAGTTTATCTTTTAGCAGTTAACTGTTTTGTTTGTAACTGTCACTGCAGCTAGAAATCATCGCAGGTCTGCACCCTCACAATAGCAACAACTCTAACATGAACTACTTGTCACCACTTTTAAATATTATGTCTGCACTTGCTGCACTACTGTAGTTTACGACCGACATACCTTATGTAGCTAGCGAGCAGTCACTGTTGTTTAGTCGGTGATAATAGCATGTGCTGTGACTGGTGACTGAGAGTGGTTTAGATGCTCTATGGTTTAGTGTTGGGCCCCACATTGGATGTTGTTGTACGTGTTCCACACATGGATTCAGTCACTCATTGTGTACGTTGACCCGTGGTTGTTCGTGGAGCATAACTTACTGTAATTCATGTGAATTCAGTTGTAGGCCATTGGTCTCAGCATCTCTATGGTATCTGCTACAACTAGAGGCTCTGCTCGGGTTTCTATCTGACGTTTGGTGTCCGTGTTGCGAGGATTAAAAAAACTGATGGTGGATTCTTCAGGACACATGTATGATTGCTATCATCACAGATGGATGTTTATTTGTGCTTCTTTATGAATTGATTGAGTGACTGTTATTAGCTGCTGGATTATGGTGGATGGAATATATTTGTTTGATGCTGAAAGTGTGTGATAAACATGTACCACCACCGCAGAGCAAGGAACTGTGTTCAATTTGAATTGTGGTAAGTTGACTTTGCTGTATGATGGGGTGAAACCCTGGATGTAGAAATTGTGGAATTTAGCAGCAGTACATGCTGTGTAGACTTGTTCAGGTGTGTGATTGATGCGGGGGGGTGGGAAGCAAATTCAAAGTTGTAAATTTATGGCGAGGATTTGCTTCTGGGTCTTACGTCTTAATGCACATTTTCGTTGGATTAACATCCAGTTCAGACAGAGTAGGAAACCAGACTTTAAAGAATGTGATGTTTTTATTTTGTGAAGTCTTTTGTCAACTTCTCACTGAGGGTCAATAATTTACTGTCTAGTATCTTCAGGAAAAAAATTATTGGTTTGACTGAAAAGATCCTACCAGAACTAGAAAGATTTTTGTACGAAAGTGAAATACCGGCAAATTGATCAATTGATAGACCCAGTAACTGGGGCGCTGTACTCCTTTTTTCGAAATATTGACATTCTCGGTCGAACAGACAGAGAATTTCAAAATTTCGAAAAAAGGAGTACAGCGCCCCAGTTACTGGATCTAATCAATTGATATAGTATTTGAAATTGAAGGATCGCGCAGATCACATTTTGCTTTAAATTTTGATCGACGCAATTACACAAATTCAGATATGTATATAGTGCAAGACCTGTGACTGTATGGGCAATTTTTTTTTAAATTCTTCATAGAAAACATTGTCAAAATTAATACACCTGTCCCTCCCTGTACACCATAAACAGAAAATGAATGTGTCATCAAAATGATGCACTAAGATGGATACATAGAAACAATCAAGACAGGCTACGTACACCCAGAGCTAGCTGTAGAGTGTGGGGAACTGTAACGACATGGGATCATATTAAGCCAGTTTTAGTCCCCAATTTACAGACTAGCCTGTATGTTGTATTGGGTTTGGACCGAAAATGCCGTCCAGCAACCACAAGTTCAAAGAAAACTGGTCCCTCCATGTCACTGCTCTCCCAATATGGCATACACAGCTCTTCGTGTATACCCTCTAGTGTGCTACCCTTTTAATACATTTTGTTTATACCTGTCAAACCATATTTTATATACAAGAAACATTCAGTATGTTGGTAGTTGATGGAACCATAAGTGTGTGGCTTTGGAAACTGTAGGGATGATATACGATAGTGGTTGTGAGTTTTTGGCCTGAAGTAAGGTGCATACCGTGGCATACCAACTCATGAGTCAGTAGGGTTGGAATTATCTGCAGGCAGATAGTAAGGGTACTGCACTGCCACATAAAACCACACTGGCTATTTTGGGATTTGGTTTATATTCCTTATCAACCGATCAACTGATTTCCCCTCATTTTTCCCTTCTCAGTAATATCCCTTAAAGGCACTGGACACCTTTGGTAATATTGTCAAAGACCAGTATTCTCGCTTGGTTTATCCATACATTTGCATAAAATAACAAATCTGTGAAAGTTACTTGACTCACTTGGTCATTGAAGTTGCAAGAGTCTAATGAAAGAAAAATCACCACAAATTTGTGTGCTTTCAGATACCTAAAATAACATAAAAGACTTCAGGCCTGAAGCCTTTTAATGTTTGAGTAAGAAATGATACGTACATGTAGGACCTACCTCCTTCTCAAAAACTAAGTTACTTCAGAGGGAGCGGTTTCTCATAGTGTTAAACTAAGTTACTTCAGAGGGAGCGGTTTCTCATAGTGTTAAACTAAGTTACTTCAGAGGGAGCGGTTTCTCATAGTGTTAAACTAAGTTACTTCAGAGGGAGCGGTTTCTCATAGTGTTAAACTAAGTTACTTCAGAGGGAGCGGTTTCTCATAGTGTTAAACTAAGTTACTTCAGAGGGAGCGGTTTCTCATAGTGTTAAACTAAGTTACTTCAGAGGGAGCGGTTTCTCATAGTGTTAAACTAAGTTACTTCAGAGGGAGCGGTTTCTCATAGTGTTAAACTAAGTTACTTCAGAGGGAGCGGTTTCTCATAGTGTTAAACTAAGTTACTTCAGAGGGAGCGGTTTCTCATAGTGTTAAACTAAGTTACTTCAGAGGGAGCGGTTTCTCATAGTGTTAAACTAAGTTACTTCAGAGGGAGCGGTTTCTCATAGTGTTAAACTAAGTTACTTCAGAGGGAGCGGTTTCTCATAGTGTTAAACTAAGTTACTTCAGAGGGAGCGGTTTCTCATAGTGTTAAACTAAGTTACTTCAGAGGGAGCGGTTTCTCATAGTGTTAAACTAAGTTACTTCAGAGGGAGCGGTTTCTCATAGTGTTAAACTAAGTTACTTCAGAGGGAGCGGTTTCTCATAGTGTTTTTTTTTTATACTATCAACAGCTCTCCATTGCTTAAAGCAATCGCACAACATCGATAAACAGTATTGTCCAAAGGCCCACACTTTGTGTATCAAAACTTATATATAAAATAACAAACGTGTGAAAATTTAAGCTCCATCGGTCATCGGAGTCGAGAGAAAATAACAGGAAAACCCGTCCTTGTTTCCGCACGTTTCGCTGTGTCATGACATGACATGGGTTTTTTATAAATCTTTTGTTCTCGATATCGAGAATTGATAATTGTTTTAATGTTTTCTCAAAAAGTAAAGCATTTCTTGGCATAATATTTCAAGGGAAGTAAGTCTTTCACCATTACCTTCTAAAAAAAAAATATGCAAGTTATTTGTAAATCTATGAACCTAGAATTGTTGTTCTGTTCAGAAAGTGTCCAATGTCTTTAAACAATTAATTTTTTTATGCTAGCAATTATTTTGATGCCAGCTAGTTATATCTTCTGAGGACTCCAAATCCCTCCACAACATTTGAGAATACTTAACATTCAACACGTACACCCAGCAAATTACCCTGCAAGTTGACATGTGTTTTAAGAAACAAAACATTGAAAAAGGGTTACCTGTTCTTTGCGGATACCAAACCAAAATATACAGTTTTAAGGATAACTTTATCATTCATTTTTGATTATAATAAAGTATACCTTTAAACTTGACAGTAAAAAAAAGCTGTATACATTCCACAGAGATTCCTTGGAAGTGAAGGATTAGAACTAATCCATACAGGATTATGGCATTCTTTTCTTGGAATGTTGCCTATTTTGCAGCTTGGTTTATCCACTGTGTGCCACCTGTACCTTTTATGTACCACACAATGGCCCTGAGAAACTTAACTCAAGAGGAACAAAAGCATTTTGAATTTTTCCTCAAGAGCTGAGAGAGTCGAACTCATTCTCAAATTGTCAAGGTTTTTTACTCTACACATAAAAAAAATGGACAGTATTATATTTGATAAGGCCGAGTGAAAAGGAAAAAAAAATGTTTAGAGTCTAGGTTCATGAAAAAAGGAAGCATGAGGGACATGTTTTTAAAGCCACTGGACACTTTCGGTAAACAGTATTGCCCAAAGGCCCACACTTCGTGCATCACAACTTATATATAAAATAACAAACCTGTGAAAATTTAGGCACAATCAGTCATCGGAGTCGGGAGAAAATATCGGGAAAACCCACCCCTGTTTACGCACATTACGCCGTGTCATGACTAATGTTTAAAATAAATTTGTAATTCTCGATCGAGAATTGAAAATTGTTTTAATGTTTTCTCAAAAAGTAAAGCATTTCATGGAATAAAATTTCAAGAGAAGTCTTACACCATTACCTTCTGTAAACCCTGTAAGTTATTTGTAAATCTGTGAATTAAAATATAAAAAAATTCTGTTCCCAAAGTGTCCAATTGCTTAAATACAAGATGGCCGTCTTTCTTGTAAATTTTTTTAATAACAATGGAAATCTACCATATCAAGGTTTTAGCTAGGATTTTGTAAAAGAAAATGGTGTCCAAATTTTCTTGAGATTTATAATCTGGGTGTCCAAATTGTTCACTTACAATGCAATAGACGTAAACGACAGATACAATAGGGTGTCCAAATTTTAAAAAAGGATGTCCACAATTATAACAGGGTGTCCAAACACACACAGCCACCCCTCTGACTCTGACCATAGAGCAAGGACAAGTCACCCCATGTCGACCATTTTGAAATAGACACCATTGGTACATTTGTTATTGTTCTGTCTGTCTCTTTTACATAAATGGCAGATACAAAAGGGTGTCAATTTTTTAAAAGGGTGACCAAATGACACACATACACCCCTTTGACCATGGACATAGAAATGATTTTACTTCCATGCTGTGACCATAGAGCAAGGATGATGTTAAACCGTATATGTCTACAATTTTGAAATTTATACCGATTAGTTTTTGTTCTGTCTTCTTCTTCATTTATTGACAAACCAATATAAAGTGGTAAGTCTACTAAGCCTCTCTCACATCCTGTGGATGAACTCCTCATCTCAGTTGATTACATAATTCATGAATGAGTACAATAGTAGGTTAAAGACAGGATGTGGCTTCGATTCATTCACAAAGTGATTAAAACCATGATCCATGGGGCTGTATGCTCCAATAGCGTTTAAAAGCTCATTGATTAGTGAACAAGCCTGAAGCAGACATGACTGAAGTCATCGGTCATTGTCTGTTTACGTTTAATGCCAGAGATACATCTAATAAATGTTACCTTCAAGGGTTTCTGTACTTTTTGTATGACAAAAAACACAAACGTCCACAGATTGACATTACTTGTATGGTTTTAAATGGTAAAATGAAAGAAAGCTTCCTTTAAAATATTACTTGCTGAGAAATGAGTAAAACAGTGTTACAAAAAAAAATGTTTAATTCAAGATTGTACTGTCATTGTGTCAATAATCATAAATTAGGTTTGACACAAGAATAATAATATATTGTAGTACGTCTTGATCTTGGATTGCTGAAAGTATCTTAGAAGTCTTGGAATTAAGAATACTAAGAATACTTGTACTAAAGAATCGTTTGCTTTGAAGCACTACAAAACAAAAGCATGAATGCGTATTAAATGGAAGTGAAAACCTTGAAGATACAATGGGCCCCAGTTTCATAGAACTGCTAAGAGTATTTCTTCTAAACAAACAATAAACAGGAAACCTATCTATTATAATGACATGCTATTTTGGTTGGTAACCTTTTAAATATTGGTTAGCAAAATTGTTTTGAGCTTGGCACCTACTGTATAACAACCTTACACATTTGCTGTTAGTATTATTATAGTGCTATCATCACCATATTTATAACAACAATAGTTAGAACCTAAACATTTTTTCCTGGGGTTATTACCAAAGTATGACGGTCACCCTAACTTTAAAACAACTTAATTTAACATAGAAAATACACTTGACTTCCAGAACTTCATTTAGAGACCAATTAGAGTCAAAATTGAAGGAGAAAGTTTTGGAACGTCTCAAGGCCTTACTATAGAAACCTAGATATTTGAAGAGAATAAAAGGGAAAAGATATTGGGTCCAGAAAACAGTCTTCAATCATATATGAAAAAAATAAAATAAAAAGCACTACCAAAGATAAAGAAAGTAAAAAAAAAAGAAAGTCTGAGTGTAATTTGCGGAGTTAAACTTTTGTTCCAAACAATAAAAGGAGGGTAGTACTAGTGCAGAGTTTGAGCATGTTTGAGAGACAACAAGTCTGGGCCTGCTGCACCACCTAGAGGGCTCCTGGGATCTGAATATACATTACGGTTTACCCACAGTGTTGTTATTTCAGTAGCAACAATAGAGGGATCATATTTAACTGGTGGGTGTTATTATTTCATGGCAAGACTGTGTGTGTTTCCCTGACCACAGTTTAGTTTTGTGCTATTGGTAAACTTTTTTCCTTTCTAAACAGTGTCTGAAATATTAATGGTGCCTAATGTGATTAAAGGGAAGGCGTTTGGTAATCACTCTTAACATAAATGGCAATGACAACGCTGAGGTTAGAAGCCTACAGAAGCTTATAGGCCTAAAGCATTTTGAGACACATTTCACTTCGAGGTAATGTGGTTATATGTAA
The DNA here is from genome assembly GCF_902459465.1 of Asterias rubens. Classification (NCBI taxonomy): domain Eukaryota; kingdom Metazoa; phylum Echinodermata; class Asteroidea; order Forcipulatida; family Asteriidae; genus Asterias; species Asterias rubens. The sequence goes on from NW_022985695.1 coordinate 276,407, forward strand.
AAAGATTTTAGTTTTTATGCCCCCCCAAATTTTAATTTTAGAAGCGCCAGTGTACAGTATTTAAAACACTTTTAAGATTGTGTATACCTATTATAGTGATTATTGTACCTGCTTGGATAAATATATTAACTCCGGATTTTTTGGCTAAAACTTGACCACCTATTAAAATGAAATGTTCACTTGTTAGTTTTACTGTATAGGGGAGATACATGAACATCTTCATTTATACAGGATTAACTAAACAGTTGAACCGGTCCAAAATCTAAAGTTATACTTTTTCTTTAAAGGCAGTGGACACTATTGGTACAATATGTACTCAAAATAGATGTTAGCATAAACAACTTACTTGGTAACAAGCAATGGAGAGCTGTTGATAGGATAAAACATTGTGAGAAATGGCAGCCTCTGAAGTGGCGTTGTTTTTGAGAAAGAAATAATTTCTCACTAAAATACTTGAATTGAATTCGATATTTTCAAATTCAAGCATCTAAAAGCACCCAACTTGTCTTCCATTATTCTCTCCCAACTTGACAACGATTTGAGTTCAAATTTTCACCAGCTTTTTATTTTATGCATATGTTGAGATACACTGAGTGAGAAAACTGGTGGTCTTTGACAATTACCAAATGTGTCCAGTGCCTTTCCAATAAAACAACAACAATACGTGGAATGCTGAGCTAGCCTAGTATTCTACAGGTACGGAACCTCAGGACCAAAGCTGTGCCAGACTGGAAAAGATTTCAAGTTCATGCATAATTATTGGACCTTGAAATAGGACTTAGAGGTGCCACTTCAAACCCCCTACCACAACTAAATTTATCTGCTCACACTAGTATAAAACGCCACAAGAACCCCCACCCAGGTTTAGGATTTCTCCCCTGAGTCGGGAGTCATGCTGGGTTTCTTGTTCATCGAGTGATCTCTGCTTTGGTGAAATCCATACGCATTGTGCCATTTTTAGCCGGGCTCTCAGCTGGTTGTTGGACCTCTGACACCCATTGAAAGTATGCCCGGTATTTTTGTGTTTTTTTTGTGTGAAGTGACTGTAGTTCCCATGCTGGGATGGCATCCTATGTTATTGAATGATGTCAATGGGATATATCCTGTCTTGGTGTTGAGGATGTTTTTTTATCTGGTCAGCCGTTAGTAAAGATCTTCAATTGCTACTTTGCTTCGAAGGCGCTACGTTCACACTAGGGACTAGTTATACCTCTTTCTCTTCTTGGGCATCATGTTAGAGAGGCCTTCCATGCAAATTGTGACATTTTCTTTGATCAGGAAGTAGCAAGTCTCTCTGTCGTTTAGAGGGACTGCATTCTTACTCCTTTGAGGGTATTTTTCATACAGAGCGTGGCTCTGCAACGGTAAGCACGAACGCAGTGTTTAATGTTAAATAGCAAGTTTTGTCGCATGAAATTATCTGCACATTGTGGTCAATTCTTCGTTCATTAGTGAGATAGAACTCAGTCTAGTTTGTTGCTTGAATCTTTCACAATTCCTTTGGGCATTGTGGCCCTCTAGTGGTAGGAAAGTGCCCAGTCGGATTGATGCTTCTTCAATCAAAACTGAACTCGTGTTGAAACGTAGATGAAGAAAGTTTTGTTTGATCAAACAATTAATGGCTGCGCATGTGTGCAAAGGAAACAAAGTGTAGACTATGAAGATATTTATACTGTGAAGGTGGGACTGCATTGTTGTGGTTATTGTGAAATTGTTGTTTTGCCCTACTTCAACATGAACATTTATACTCTCAACATTTAAGAAACACGTTGCCTTGGATCGGTCGAGTTGGTCTTTGAAAAGCGTTTGAAACCGTTTGTTATAAAATGCATATGGTTTGAGATGGTTTGAAAGATGTTGTTAAAGTAGAATACAATGATCTACACAAACATGCCTTGACATTGCATGGTTTTCCTTTTCCCTCGTCGTCGACAAACACGGTCGGCGATTTATGGGAGTCATTAGGGGGGCCATTTGGGAGTAATAAATGGCCGACCGTGTTAGTTCGCTACGTAAAAAGGAAAACCGTACAATTTTGAGTGATACTTGTGTGGATCATTATATTCTACTTTTAAAACATCTTTCCAACCATATGCATTTCATAACAAACGGTTTCAAACGCTTTTTATAGACCAACTCGTCCGATCCAAGGCAAGTGTTCCTTTAAATGCACGGTGCGTCACATTGCATCTGTTCTCAAATACCTAAAGAATGAAAACTTTGCTTCACACTGTCCCAACACACTCAACCTTTTGTATTATAGTATACACAAAATTGATATCATGTACACAACAAAAACATTTTTAAAAACCATAAACATTTGTAAACATCCTTTTCCCCTTTGTTCAATTTTACCAATGTGATAACACTTTCAACAAAGACTGATAACATTTTTGTGTCCATTTTTGTTTCTTTGAATGCAGATCGACTCAATCCAGACCCAAATCTTGGCATAATCCAGACCCAAGTCAGACCAGGGAAAACCCAATGGTTAGAACATCCTCCATTCCAGTAGCTCAGCAGCCGCCAAGCAGGACAACAGGGTACATATCCCCTCGACAACATCCACAGCGGACTGCCCAATCGTCTCCGCCAATGGAAACAATGGAAAACCTTACCATTATGAAAACATTCCATGCCAGGACAATGAGGCAAAACAACACTCAGTCCATGATGAACTTGCAAGGATGTCAGGATGAGAACGATATAGATCCAGGCCTTGTCAAGCGGCGGGTGTCTGAATACATCTCTTCCAGTACTAGAGAACTGAGCACAGCGGGAAAGGATAAAGATCTGTACTTTGTCAACGAAAAGAAGGGAATGCTTTTCGTCAACAATCCCAATTTCGGGAATGTGGAGTTGCAACCGGCGGAGACTTACCCTAAAGTCGCCACAGCAACGCAGTTGCAGAGTGCGCAGCAGCAAGCGTTCATCGGCAGAGTGCCCGATGCGCAACCACGACCCGAGTCTCAGCAACAGACGTATAGCACCTCCCAAGTAGTAAGCTACTCAACAGTACAGATGCCACAGAGGCAGTATGCAAGCTCAGCCGATATACACATCGGCAGCAAGTACTGGGATGAGAATACACAGTCCTTTAAACAAAGACGCATGTCACCAACATCGGGGAATATGTACCATGCTGTACCGAGAGTGACGCCATCCCCAACCCCAAGAGAGCCTCCCAGGCCACCTCGGCGTGGTGACTCGCGGAATAAAGCTCACCAGATCGGTGAACACATGAAGTCCTCGTCGTGGCCAGTACAAACCAATACACAGGAATCCAGACGCAATGACAATAACTGCACTCCCAACTCGGTCATTTCACCGACGGATATACCACCTGTCAAGCTTCCTTCTAAGCAAGACCAGGGTCGCTCGATGCACAGTAAAGGTAACTCAGTAAGCGGTGACTCAGAACCCTACTCATACGAGAGTAAGCCGGTTCTGAGTTCCACTGCTGCTCCTTTGTACTCGTCACAGCAACCTGGAAACAGAGATGATTCTGTAACCTTTCCAGGAATGAGCAACAAAATTCCCAGCCAGCGTCAGTCATTGTTCACTGCCGAATTATGCTACGTTGACGATGGTACAGATGGGACCGACACAGACACCAGCTCTTGGTTCCCAAGTTCAAATCCTCAGGATATCCAGAGGAGTTCACAAACGAGCTATGATTATCCACAAGGAGGATCGCCGCCAACTAAAGACACTATAGACAGAATTACAGAAGAGTCGGATCCTCTGGTGAAAGCATTTGAGTCGTACTTAGGGACTGTATCTGATCACCAGGAGCTCTTGGTTGGTGTGAATCCAGACGAGTCATCCACAGGGTCAGACTCTCCAACGCATCAATCACACGTCACCGTGAACCACAGCGGGTACAACAACCCACAGTCCCAAACTTTACCTAATTACGTCTCCTCGAATGAGAAAGGAATGAGAACGTCAATCTCCTCTCTGGATTCCCACTCCAGCAGTCAGCGGGTGAAATCGCCAACAAGTCGGTTATCGTCGGACGAAGAGGAACATAACAGGATCAATAGCGAAATTGGGAGTACCATTGACCGCCCCTGGAGAAATCCGATTGATTTCTCCACCAAGAAACCTCTTGACACTCAAGACGAACTATGGCAAAAGATTGTCTTGACTGTAGACCCTACTTGGATAGACAAATATCACGATCCACAGGACACGAATGTCCCTAAAAAGAGTCCCATAAATGAAAAACTTATTCGTGAAAACACTCCCGGAATACGGTCACCTATAAGTCCGCTCATGATGGAAGCAGTCGAACCAGCCCCAGCACAAGCCTTAGTTGACGGCCAACCGAAAGAAATTACATTCTTGAAAACCGAGGGTAGGGACAGCGGCTACGAAATGGAGTCCGATAATCCCTTTCGCAGCCAACAGGAATCTCCCAACAATGTACAAAGTGTGTCTGAGACTTTTTCATCAGACGACTGGAGTAAGTTGGACAACATGGAACATTCTGGCACATCGATTCTCTCTCAGCTCCAAAGAGACAGGTCTGTGAACGGTGATCCGGTCAGCAATTCAACCAGAAAGCATGAAACAAAAGTTGAGATTAAGATAGACAGGTCTCAAACGAGTGACAGTAAAGGACAGTACTTCAGAGGGAACTTATCGTTGACCCAATCACAGCTTTCTAGGTCGCAACCGTTGTTGGGACCAGGTAAACAGAGCTCCAAGGAAGCCCGGGACGCCTTCTTTCAAAACAAGTCTCAATCCAAATCATCAAGTGGTCATTATCACAGCTCCTCTCTGGATTTAGATTCCAGAATGACAGGACCTCAAGTCACCCCTCATTCAAGTTTCCGCCCTTGGAAGTCTGAATCGGCTGAGGAGCCAACCTCGGAGGGTTCTTCTTCCCATGGCAGAAGTCATTCTTACAGTGGTGTTTTCTACCCGAGCCACGTGGGTCCGTCAGAACCCCGGTTTAGTCGTATTGATGAGGAGCTTGGTGGCGAATCATCAGAATCAGGATCGAGTATCCGATCACGTACTGAACCAGATCGTAGACTGAGCAGCGTTAGTGGGGCAAGAAACAGTGTCAAAGATAATAGACGTAGCACTTCAGATCCTAAGAGTTTGGACTTGCCACCCCGCAAATCCTCGTCAGACTTGAGGTACTTTTCTGAGAACATGGACTTCCCCAGCCAACATCAAAAATCCAAATCAGATTCGGAGCGGCATCGTAAAGGGTCTGCAGGCGAACAGCGGCATAAATATTCTGACCCCAGTGGTGCTATACGGAAATCTCACAGAGGATCAGATCTGGAGGACAAAAAAATTATAAAAGATGCCCTGTTTGATTTTGTTCAGTCTCGGAAAGGGCCTTCTCGATCTGATGGGAGTAGTTTTGGTTCTCAGCAGGGGGGTTTATCTGGCTATTCCTCCATGAGTGAATCTGTGTACTCATCAACTGCCTCGATATACAAGAAACGGGACCCCAGCTTCAACAATCATTCAAGGGATTCTTCCATGTCCAGCCAAGCTTCTCATCATACCCACGTGGATTCAGGAATTGTGTCTCCTGTGGAAGCCTCAATGTGGGGGCCTCAATCCCCGAAGACCTCTCCGCCAGGTGGAGACCCCAAACAGCGTATCCAGCACAGACAATCGGTACCTGATAACCCTTATCAGAATGAAAGAACCTCACCCGTCGATAGAGCACGAGATAAGTCCTGGCAGAGGAGTCACGAGTCCATGGATGACTACAGACCAGCTAAGAAGCCAGTCAAAATTGGTCGGTCATCATCTATGAGTCAAGCCAGCAGGAAGAATCCTGATGTTCGGGATCGCTTTAAAGAGGACTCCAAGAAGGGAATCTCACGTACTGAGACATTCACTGCTACCCACGCCAGACAGTTCTCTCATTCCACTTCTGCCACTTTACCTGCAATGAGGCAACACAGGAATTCCAAAGACATTGGGCAGCAATACACAACCAAAATAGCACCCTCTGTTGACAGGACTCAGGCCAAGTTCGACGCGGACGAGCCGCCCGAGTTGCCCCCTAAGCAGGTGACTTACAAATCTCCAGTTTCATCTTACAAGGTGTTTGTGGTTTGCTTGCTGTTGGATTATTTTTCTGCACTTTTTATTTGCTTGCAACTAAATTAAACCAGATTGAAGGCACTGTACACGTTTGGTAATTGTCAAAGACCAGTGTTTTCACTTGGTGTGACCCATCATAAGCATAAAATAACAAGAAAAAAACTATGATACTTTAGAGGGAGTCGTTTCCCACAATGTTTTATACTATCTACAGGCCTCAAATGCTCATCAAGTCAGTTGCAAGTTAATATTTGTTTTGAGTAATTGCCAAACGTGTACCTTCCCTTTAAACCAAATTAAAGAAGACAACATCTGATCAAAAACGAAAGAAAAAATAAGAGAAACAAAAATCTTGACTCCAGGGATGTTGTACCCCAAATGTCCAGGGCCCAACTACAGAGGGCTGCTTCAGCATAAAAATGAGCCAAGCACAACAACAATTCTGCTTTCCAGAATAAGGTCACCAGCCAAAACACCAATCCACATTGGCCATGTGTGGCTGGTGTCCTGCTTATTTCTGCTGAGCAATTTTCTAAAAGTAGTATTAGGTTGTTGAGCAGCTCTATGAAATTGGGCCCTGATGTTTCTGCTAAAGATTTTAACTTGAATGTTTGTTGTGAGAAAGAATTTGATTTGATGAAACAATGATAACTTTGCTTTAATCTGGCTATCTTTAAAGGGTGTGTGTACTTTTTATAGGACACGAAACACAATGTCCACAGATGTACATTAAAGTTACGCAGTTTAAAGATAATGATGGTAGAAAGCTTCTCTTAAAATATTATTTAAAAACCAGTACTGGTAAGTACGTTGTACATGCTAAAATAGTGTTTGTCTCCTGAGACAAAAACTATTTTCGTGACATGGTTTTATCTCATTTCTCAAAAGCTACATGTACACCCTCTCAGGAACTACAATTTTAAGGGAAGCTTTCTACCATCATTATCTTCAAACCCTTTAAGTTGAATGTAAATCTGTGGACATTGTATTGTGTGTTAAGTACCTAATTCCATAAAACTAACTGCATCTCTTTTATAGTAACATGTACCGACCCCGCCATTTCTCTTTCAGAGTGCATGAAAATTGTTTAGTTGAGTGCATGTACTCTTTTTGGTTTGATACTGGAAAGCTTTTCAGACGTCCCCAGTTTTTTGTAATTCCTGGTGAAATCAATGCTTGGTTTGTGTATAGTTGCACTCATTTCTTTTCTTAGGCATGCTATTTTTCGGCCAGATTTGTTTTGAAACTCTAAACTTGAATGGGGTGTTATCTTTCTCGTTGGCTGAATGTAAACAAATTGGCTAAAAAATAGTCAAGGATCTGCTATAAATAAATGTGCAGACGTGCTGAATAACTGTTACAAAAATTACACTGAACTGATGTTAATGACCCCCCCCCCCCACTAACATATATAAGAACAAAAGAAAAGTTCTGTCATATTATTAGCTGTCATAGACCAGTTTGCACTTACATAGTGTATTCTACACATGCAAAATACCTATAACAACTTTGTGAAAATACTGAAAGAAAGAAAAATCCCTTGTTGCATAAAACTGTGTGCTTTCAGATGCCTGAGAAAAGCTTCATGACCTAAGAAGCCTTTTTTAGATTCAATTTTAACGTGAAGAAGGAACTATTTAAAAGTTTCAAAAAACAAGATTATTAACGCCTGGTAGTAGGGTTATTGAAATGCAGAAATGAATGGTCCCTTAAGAGTTAACACTAACGGTTTATTTTAACAGTTTGTGATAAAAACCTTAGATAAGTGCATGCATGTGTGGTCATGAACTAACACTAACATTTAAACATGGATGTTGGCTGCAAAGTCCTTATTTTACACAAATTTTCCCATATATACAAACTAGGTACCTTTTCAGAGTATGTCAGTTTTTGAGCGTAGTTTTTACAAAGTTAGTTGCGAGATGCAAAGTCAACTTGGACTGAATGCATTCTCTAATCTCCCTTTCCTGACCTACATTTTTAAAGGTACAGGGGGGTCGATTTCTCAAAGAGTTAGGACTAGTTCTAACTTAGGACTAATCCTAGGAGATAATAAAAAACATACAGTCGTAAGTTAGGAAGAGTAACTCGTCCTGACTCGAGATAAGACTAGTCTTAACTCTTAGTGAAATCCACCCTGGCAGTCTTCTCACTTGGTGTATCGGAACATATGCATCAAATAACAAACTTGTGAAAATGTGGGCTCAAATTGTCATCTAAGTTGCAAGAGAATAATGAAAAAAAAAACACCCTAGTTGTACAATTTTGTGTGCTTTCAGATGCCTAAAAAATGCTTAAAACTTTTATTATTTGAGTGAAAATGGCCTTTATCTGAAAAGCTATGTTACTTCAGAGGGAGCTGTTTTTCACAATGTTTTTATACTATCAACAGCTCTCTACAGACGATGTGACCCATGTTTACATACAAACCGCCCTCTGTTGACAAAACACTGTATATGTCATGTTTTGCCAGGCAAAAAGACGCGTAGTCATGGTAAGATTGCATACAAGTTCAAGCTGGTTGCCAAAACACAAAGGTTTTGCCCAGCGGTATGTGCGCGAACCAGGTTATGGTTTTCGAATGACGTTAGAGGTCACATCGTCTATTGCTTGTTACTTTAGTTAGGTTGAATGCTAATAATTATGTTGAGTAATAACCTAAAGTGTCCAGTGCCTTTAACTAACAACTCTTCCTCATCGATACCCCCTCAGGTGAAAGAGGCTCAACTCAAGCCAATTGCCAAGGTGCAGTATAAAGATGACAGGTGCTACATCAATGAAGACAAACAGAAGACAGAGAGGAGAGTATCTGCACCTCCTCAAGCTGTCTTTTCTTTCCCGATGGCGTCTCATCAAAGTCAGAAGAGGTATGTCAGATAAAATACTTTTAATTTGGTCCCGTCGAGTCCGAATAAGCCATTTGCGAGTTATAGATTTGAATATTGTCTGGTACAGTTTTTACTTGCTTAGTCTTTTAAATGGTGACTGTGTTTTTATGTGAGCAAAAAGTCCAAAAGGAAGTTCCCATACAGGTACACTAAAGTTTAATGAATAATTGAATTGATTTTAATGTACCCCTTATTTTTAAATTGTCAAGAATAGTTGCAATAGCTCCCTCTCTTGATCTTACAAAAGATGCTGTCAACACCTCAAGGTTCAGTGCAAATATTAGAGCATTTACCGGTCGCTGTGATATTGTGTTACTGTGACAGTGAAACAGTGCCCTCTGTTGACTTGACATGATAAAATGAAGAGTCTATTCTGACAAACATGTATGTATTACAAGCACGAATAAGGCTGCAGTCATTTCTCAGTTCTTTATATCGTACATGTAGCATAAATATTGGTTTGATATTGTCATCTTGTGATAGTGAAATAGCGCCCTCTGTTGAATTGAAGTTATTAGTTGGGAGTCAGTCTGCTCTCTGAGGTGCAAGCACAAAAAACTCAAAAAGTCTTTTAAATAGTAATGTTCTTTTTTCTAACTTTGACATATCCGACATGGATTGTTAAGATTATTTTAGAACTCAGTCTTACAAAAAGATGGTTCTACATAGTATCTCGACCCCCCCCCCCACCCCAACTCCATCACTACAATTATTGTATTAAAAACATTTAAACAACCCACAAGTGGTTGGATTGCAGAAGAATCTTGAGACTCGACACTGAAAAACAGTGTGACTCAATTGGGAGAATTGTTTTGGCTTTTGAGTTGTGGTGGTTCCAGTGGTTAACAACCACCACAGCACTTTATTCAAAAGAGATTTACACATGATGCAACCGCAAAACCTCATCTGTTTTATTATCCCACTATGCAAAGATTCAAATCCTACTTAATAGTGAGATTCAAATTTAGTTTTTAAAAGCGAAAGTCTGTCTGGAACTTAAGCAAATGAGACATTGTGTTCAAGCACTCCTCTTTTGCTCATCAGACACAGAGTGTTGCCCACTTTCTAAACACAACCTCACCCTAACATGTTTACTTTTGAGTCAACTAACCAAGCACCATTGTTATCCTATAGCATGACTCATGGGGGAAATCACCTCTCAACCTAGACATTGAGGAGACAATTAATTATGCAAATGATTCACTTGCTTGGATGCACCTGGTGGTGGTTGCTGGCTGGTGTTGCTTTTCTATGGGATGTTTTATAGGCGTGGTCAGTTAAAACTCGGTTCTGCTTCAGTGCTGGGTGTGTACAGAATAACCTACCTGCATGTGTTTATGATAATACAAAACGTTGCAGTGCACCATGTTGCAACAAATGGGTGAATTTAATCTTGTTGATTCGATGAAATTTCTCCTCATAAAAATCAGAGAAATTTTCGGGGCATATATTGGATAGTTCTTGCAACATTATCGAATACACGTTTTTATTAAAATTATTGTTATTTACTGAAGTAAATTATATATTTGATTTGCGGTAACACCATGTGTGTATCTACTTTCCATGTAGAGTTTAAAGTAAATTGTTTAACTGAAAAATGTTTTAGCAAATTGAAATATAACATGTTTTAAGCTGAGTTTTTCACTTCATGTTATTTTTGGAAAGACAGTCACTTTCAAGTTGAACTATCACAAAGTTTGTACACTCAACTTTTTTGTTCTAAAATTCCATTACAAACAAAATAAAGAGCAATATCATACAAGTTATTTATGTATTGTAAATAACTTGTAAACAAAACTAAGCTAAAAAAAATTATTTAATGCATGTCTTCATCAGTTATTCAATTATTTCTTTGGCATTGATCAAACAAAATATTGCCACCTTGTTATAAAAACGGATGCTCTGATCATAAAACGAAATGAAAGTCTAATGAATATTCATGAAGTGGATGAGTCACAAGTTAATACAGGCAACTATTAACACAACCCAGTATAAGAGATCTATTTTGTTAAGTGTTGCACAGCCAGAGTTACCTACACAACTTACTCTCTCAGTCCTCAGCATGCATGCCTAGCTGTGTGTCATCAATATGTATTTCTAAGAAGGAGACTACCGCTGTTGTATTAATTGAACCCGGGGTTCAGGAAAAAGTCAAGTGTTACACGTTCGTATTCATTTTCTGTGATCATAAAGCCGTGATCAACCCAAGTACATGTGTAAAATGGATGCTGGTTAATGACATTGGGATGGCGCAGTTGGTATTTTTGCATTGATAAAGGTAAGATATCAATTGTTGTGTTGCAGGCTTGTGTGCTTCGGTTTTTAAAGGGGGCAAGGGCACCAAGGCATTTTCTCCTTGATAAAGGGCACCCTATGAGGAAATTGTAAATTTCTACTGAAGCATTTTAAGGGCACCAAGGCAATGATCAGGGGGCATGGAAGCAATCGCCTGAGTTGCCTCCGTGAAGTATCAGGTCTGGTTGTTGGTGAAGATAATTAACAAGTGTGTGATGAGGACTTGATGTTGCGAAGATCTAAAGATTGAACTTACATGAAAAGTGTTGGTAATCTTGATTTTGAGAAAATAGAATTAGCTATTGCAAACTGTTTACCAACTCCATGGTTAATGGCATGTCGCTACAACCCTAGGTGAGTCTTTGTCAATGGCTAAATTTTAAGTGAATTTTCAAAGCAATGTGTGATGTCACAATAGAAATCATCACGGCAAAGTGGGCAACTGTCTTTGGATAAGTCTTAGAGTTTTTGAGAAATTGTAGACAATCGTTATTGGTAGTGTACTTTTTCTCGGGGGGGGGGGGGGGGTTTAGACACAAGCACCGTCGTCTTCAATTCCCATGCCAAAATAGGGCATTATCTTGCATTAATGGGATGAAATACTACAAACGAATATGTTTATTTGCGTCAATCAGAGTTGTGTTTTCAAGAATGGTTGCTACTTGCATTTATCGTTTCTTCTCTGTAGGCTATCTTCATCAGTCCAAGTGCTTAAGATCAGCCGGGGTTACTTTCGACACGTTTAAATTGAGTTGACCATCTGTTATTGTCTGCAGGAAACACACTGTACTAAGAATCATTCTATCAAAGCTTGGGGAAACTGTACTAAGAATCATTCTATCAAAGCTTGGGCAAACTGTACTAAGAATCATTCTATCAAAGCTTGGGCAAACTGTACTAAGAATCATTCTATCAAAGCTTGGGGAAACTGTACTAAGAATCATTCTATCAAAGCTTGGGGAAACTGTACTAAGAATCATTCTATCAAAGCTTGGGCAAACTGTACTAAGAATCATTCAATAAAAGCTTGGGGAAACTGTACTAAGAATCATTCTATCAAAGCTTGGGGAAACTGTACTAAGAATCATTCTATTAAAGCTTGGGAAAACTGTACTAAGAATCATTCTATCAAAGCTTGGGGAAACTGTACTAAGAATCATTCTATCAAAGCTTGGGGAAACTGTACTAAGAATCATTCTATCAAAGCTTGGGAAAACTGTACTAAGAATCATTCTATCAAAGCTTGGGGAAACTGTACTAAGAATCATTCTATCAAAGCTTGGGGAAACTGTACTAAGAATCATTCTATCAAAGCTTGGGGAAACTGTACTAAGAATCATTCTATCAAAGCTTGGGGAAACTGTACTAAGAATCATTCTATCAAAGCTTGGGGAAACTGTACTAAGAATCATTCTATCAAAGCTTGGGAAAACTCACAATTTATGGCAACAAAGAAATAGTCACAATGGTTGTAAAGGCGAAGTACACCTTTGGTTTTTGGAAACCGTTTGTTTGTTTACACAAATGTTTATACAATAAAACTATAAGTGAAAATTTCATTTCAAAAGGTGGTAGCGTTTTTTGATATATCGCAAAAATCTGGAGCATTTATGTCCACACAAGAAGAATAATTCATAAACGGAATACACAATCTGAGAAATGTTTCATGCAGAAACATTTCTCAGTTTGAAATGTTTTTGAATCTCTTTCTCTAATACCACATTCCTTGGAATTTAATAATTTCAAAAAATGTTACCAAGTAAAGTTTGTTTAGGATCTTTAATATTTGGAGTAATTACAAGAAGGTATACCCTCTCTTTAATATGTATTTGTCCTTAATTGCTTTTTATTAATTATCTGAGGGAACTTTTAAGGGAAAGTCTGTTTTTCAAAGGTACCCCAAAAAAACAAAAAAACAAACTCATTAGTAGGAAAATAAAAAAACAAAAACATAATAAGCAAATATTCTGTTGTATGAGTTCAAATTATTTTCATGGCCTCACGTTTCGGCCCAGCAGAAGTTGAAGCATTTCAGAAAGCCTTTAGTAGGATCGAAATACGAGGTCATTGTTATTTTACAATATAAAAAGTTTATTTAACTATGAAGGTGAATACTGGAACGAGGTAAAAATGTATTTATCAAACAATTTACTCTCCACAGTCCTTATAGCAGATTTTGAATTCTTTGATGCAGTTACACTCTGCAAACTGATTTTTCCTTATTTTAGGACTTTCCCTAAATCTCCTTTGGGGATTAAAATTGTCTTAAAATAAGTAAAATTATATAACTGACATACAGATCCTTGTCATTTGATTGGTGGAACTTACTTCACGTGACATTCACTATTACTCCCATCCGCACCGGCGATCAAAAAGACCTATTCGCCCATGGGGAATAGCACTTCCCATTCCACAGTTAGGATCATCCTTGTTCCCAATGTTTTTGAGCAGTACAGCGTCGTCGCGTCGCTGCTAAAACAAAGGAGCACCTGTGCAAAAGGTTGTGATCCGATTTGTGCATTGTTGCCCTACGCGGCGCTATATGATTTTTGGGTGTCAGTAATTTGTGTGATTTTTCATAATGTTATACTTTAAAAATACATCAAATGACAAGGATCTATGTGTCAGTTATATAAAACAAATATTGAGTGGCTTTAATTCGCAGAATGGAAGGAATATTATCGCTCGGTAATATTTAGACTGTTCCATTTCACTCGGCTTCGCCTCTAGAAATGGAACAGTCCAAATTTTACCCTGCGATAATATTCCTCCAATTCCACTCTGAGCCACTCAATATTTGTATACCATTTATCTACTGAAGACAGAAATAGTCCAAGGTGTTATTTTTCTGTGTAAGTCTGCAAACCTCTAATCATGTAAAACATCCATTGTACAGCAGAGCAAAATGCTACACAAGTTGTATCAGTTGCTACTAAAAAATCACAATTTTCTATTCAATATTGGCAATCGGTTTGAACAAATTAAACTTCAGTCTAAACTTTGTGCCATGCATAATTGCTGGACGAAATCGCACCCTTTTATGGAAATTGCTTCCCTGTTTATGTTGAATGTAATAATTCTAAATATCTCCCCATTGCAAGAAGCAATTGTTGCCAGCCCTGCATAATAACATCAGATAATTTCCGCACCTGCTACGGAAACAAAAAATATGTGAGAGGGAATCAGCCTTTATTATTGCATCATTTATGTAACACATGTCGATATTATATTTAGGAAATCTGATTTGATAACAGAAGGCGCTATCTGTAGTGTCATCAATCAATATTAAACAAACCAGTAGTATTTTCTTGCCCTAGGTCCCTCTGGTTATAATCAACATTGATTATTTAGCTGCTGATGTAGTGCGCTATCGTAGGATAGTTTCTATTCTGTATCTGTAGGGTGTGGAAACCATGGTGTATCCATGTCACTTGTATATAAATATTTTGAACTGAATATTTTCTGATGTTGGAGTTCCGTGTTTCTCTTTTGGATATTGCTAACTAAAACGTGTTTTTGGTTTGGTGAGTTTGCCATGAGGATTTTGAAGTTTATGGAGGCAGGAATGGAATCTTTTTTTCTCCTTTAATGTTGTTTGCATGTTTTAATTTTGAATGCAGCATTGGTTGTAGTTCAACTACCGGTATTTTAAATAACCCATAGTATTCAAATCTGTTGAGCACAGTCAGCCATCACCATTGGCTGATTGCCTCATATACTCATGAATATACAAACATTTTGACAGTATCAGCCTCACCAATTGGCCACCCCCTCATGTTTATTCATTCATTAATTTTTTACAGATATACATCACCGAAGACATCTCCAACCCATACCACAAGCAGAAAGGACTCTCCCCCATCTCACCAAGCCAACACCGCCCCGTGGCTGGTAGCGGAAACCTCCCCGGACAACTTTGACTTGCCTCCCCCTCCAACTCCTCCCGCAAACTTGGTTATCGCCGAGCTGGGTGGAGATCTACCGCCACCCCCTCCAGAGGTGCTTCACAGCTATACATCTTTCCAGAAGGAGGAGAGAGAAGTGGTGGAAGAGCCTGTTACACAACGGTGAGTCTCAAGATATTTTTGTGGATTCTTTTTTTCTCTTTCATTTTTACGAATTTCTCTTTCGATTTGTTATTGAAGGATTTACTGCTCTGCCTAAACTCATATGATGTTCAGCAATACAGTTGTTGACGGGTTTTCAGACACGAATCTTAAATTATTGGTCCCCAAATTCCTAGATTAAATTCATCTGGAGTGTCATCAATCTGTTTGGGTGTTTGTTTGTTTTTCGAAAACTGGCGCAAAACAAGAATAGGCAAAAGATCCAACATGGAAGATGAAGTACTGTGTAATACTTTCTCATGATACAGATGTTCTAATTTATTTGAATTGAGGCATTGCATGGTGAGGTAATAATGTACATTTGGTTTGCAATAACACCATGTGTATATGTAATTGCTGTGTAGATTATGTTCTCTGGAGAACTTGTCTTGTTATTATTATATTCTACATGCGCGGAGTAGATTTTTAAAAAGAATTTGTGGAAACTTTCATGGGTTAGTTGACAAGTCAAGTATTATTATGGATGCATTGGTTGAAAGAAGCGTAGCATACTTTAATCCCAGCGGCGAGTCAACCATCATCAATCAGTCAACCCAGTTTTCAAAGTTGGTCAGGAAATCTGCGTTGTAAAATATCCCCTCATGGGTCTTCTTGCTAATATTGGATTGGGAGATTTGTAATATAGGATTGCTACGGTTGCTGCGGCAACATCAATCATTGTTTTAATGACAGCATTTTTCATGCATGACTTCAGGGGTCTTTAGAGTTGCTGTTGTGTAGTTTGGGGGTATGATATACGGCAGAGTATTAATTTTTTAAACCTACATCGTTGATTAGGATATGTAAAGACAAGAGGTCTGATCAGTCCTGGGTTTAAATGAAGGCCACGGAGGCCACTGCCTCTGTTGCCCCTGATCTTTGCTTTGGTGTGTCCCTTTTCCAGTAGAAGTGCCCTTTGAAAAAACATCCACCTTTTGAGAGGGCAAGGCCATTTTCATTTTGAGAATGGCACTTCCATCAGAATATCTTAAAGTGTATGGAACTTATGGAGGGGCACCAAGGCCAAGACTAGGGGCAACAGAGGCCATTGCCTCGTGGCCTCCTGTGTAATTCCATGCCCGTGTTTGATTACGTTGTCCTCAGATTTCCAAGTTGGAAAATTTTTCAAGTTGCATGTTTAAATGGGAACATTTTGTTTTCTTTTCGGATAGAAATAGCAATACATGTAATGTTAACTTATATAGTGCACATTCTGATATGCATAACTCATAGCCTACAGTTGATGGAAATATAGTAACAATTATAAACCATGGCGAAGACTGAAAATATTACTTAGAAAATGTACGTAGTATGATTGTGTCTAGAGCAGTGTCTTCAGTTCTGTTTTGAAAGTTTCATAGAAACAATGTTCCGATAAGAACTGGGTATTTTATTCCAGAGAACAGGTCCAGTGTTTGCTTATCCTGAAAATCACGTGGAAATTTGGTTGGTAATCCTCTTTTTTATCAAGGCAAAAATGTCATGCTTAGCAAATTTTTGTGCTGAGCAGCTCTAGGAAATTTGGCACAGGTGCTACCTGTAGGTCATGAAGTGAACTGTATGAAAGCCAAGTTCCTAAAATCAATTGAAAAACAGTGGAGGGACATGAGAGTTGGAGGGTATGCTTGAAAATGAAATAATTTAAGATTGCCTTTGGTTACAATTTGTCTTGACCATGACATCGTTTCTGACTTTATAAAGAATTTCTCTGGATGATTGATGCAGACCACAATTTCAGGAAAATCCAATTCATCACGAACACTGAGTTATAGGCACCAGTCAAATATTGCCTTGGGTTCAAGTCGGGGGAAAAAAATACCTACCATGTAATCCAAAACCAGATTCTCTATTTACCTTTTCTGGCCTTATGTACTTACAGCCTAAAAATAGACCAATCGGTCTTTTAGTATGCTAAGAATGGAAGGGTTTAACATGAAAATGAAGCTGTTATCAGATATAATTCTTCACTTGCTGTTCTATTTTTACGGAATATTTGGTTCTGATAGAAACATTTCAGAGGATTCTTAGTTGTCCTTCGTCTTCTACCTGGAAAGAATGTTAGCGACTTTTTGAAGAGGGATTAGTAAATACCTACATGTTGGTGTATGCTCTATGGTCAATACAATGCACATAGTGGGGAGATAAAAGGAATTACATAATGCTGATTCTTGGTAAAGGTATGAATGTAAATTCTGTTTGTTATGCTTGGAATGTTTGTAAGGAGTTGACCACTAATGACAGTTATTGACTTCAATTTTTAATTGGCTCTATGCCATGTAGGATACTAATATAAATAAACACAGGCACGCATGGATCATTGTTAGCGAAACATGGGTTTGGAAACACTGCTGCTGGCTAATTTTGTTGGCTGGAGTTGAGAAGGTCTTGTTGGTTAAATTATGTGGCGACATGGTTTGGAATGGAATCAATACCTCTAGACAGGCAAGCCTTGGAGCGCATTTCTCAAGTATCTGAATTATGTAAGTTTGTATTCTTCTCTGTTAGTCTGATTTGCAATTTTTATTTTGCCCTTGGAAAAATCAAAACAATTGTGATTACCGATAAATAGCCTGAAATATTTATAAAAGCATACGTACAAGTAGGTCAGACCTTTGTTTCCGATAAAATATTCCTACTTTTCTTCAAGGACCAAATATCATGCATGTTTGTACCAAGCATTCATTGAACTGTCCGACTTCAGCTGAAAAGATAACTTGGTTTAGCTGTAAACAATCTTCAAATATATCAAGATTGGGATTGGTTTGTTTTTTTTAGTTTTTTTTTTTTTAGAGAGAAATGAATTCTTAACTGGGTGTTCATTTAAGACCTTGGTAGTGATACTTTGGTAGTTAAATTTGTTTTTGTTTTTGTTTTCTGGAATTTCCTGCTCTGTAAACTTTCAATATTTTTGTTTTAGTACCAATTTGTACTGGGATTTTGTACAGAGACAGTGATTTTGAAAATCATCTTTTTGTTTTTTTTACTGTATTTTACTGACAAAATTTCTGCATAAAAAGATAAGCTAGTAGTCTGACATTTCGACCCTAGCAGATGAAGTTTTTTGAAGGCTAAAACTAAAATTCTTCTATGAATTTAAAGCAAACGTTTATATGAATTTAGAGAAAACTCTTAACCACAAGGTTTTTTCTGTTTATGATAAAGGCTCGCCGACATGCGGCTGTGTTTATTATCACTGTCCGTGACAATCACTCAACTGGACAATATCGTTATTAACTCCATGTTTGCATCACAGAGACTATCTAGGTCAGCTACGTAAATATTATTGTTAATCAATGAGTGCGAAGGCTGCACAGGATTATTTTAGTCTGTCATGGCCGAGATTAAACGTCATAACTTTCGGGAAATTTTAAATAAACAAAATGAGTGTGAACATGATATTGAGATGAGGTAAAAGGAAATTTAAATTCGGTTTTAAAACAAGGTAGAAAATCAGTCGATTTCTGGGGGCCTCTGTTGCCCCTGGTCTTGGCATCGGTGCCCCTTCAAAAGTGCCCCGTCAAAATTCCCCCAAGGTGACTAGTTCAGTGTTGAAAAGCAGCCCTATTTCATTTTTAAAAAATGAGTAGTGAAAAAGTGAAATAAAACGAGTGAAATCAAAACCCAGTTTGTCCAGCTGGCCAGTCACTACAAAAGTTATGTATGGGCAACCCATAGAGTTATAAAGAACTAGAGGGCGCATTGGCCTATATACGGGGCCCGGGATGAGCACAGGCGGCCATTTTCTAAGTTAAACAAAAAGGCATTGCTTAGCGTGTGTTTGTGTGGCCATTTTGTAAGTTGAAAAAAAAAAAAAAAAGCATCGCGTAGCGTTGAATAAACACAAACTCCTGTGTTTCTTATTCAATGCTGTACAGAATGGCGCGCGGGTGTCTACTTGCGGTCCCGTCGCATTTGTGCAAAAAGCATCACCAGTGCGCCCTCTAGTTCTTATACATGTATATAACTCTATGGGGCAAACTCTGAACATTTTCGACACAGGACAACAATTTATGTGCTTGAATATCAACCAGAAGGCAATTTTGTTGGACATTGGGTACTAGATCCTGGTTGAAGAAAGGAGATTTGTGGTAATTTAGAATGTGGCTGAGTGCCCCTATTTGCAGTTGATCATCAATCATGACTGACATGAGAAACGAGATTGCCTTTAAGATTATCCCCAGTCATCAGTCTCTAAGTTCATTCAAGAGTCTTCGTTCCTCATAGTGTTCCTTTTTTTAAAGTTTCTTGTTTCAAAGAAAACCACAATGAAAAGTGTGTGTGTTTTTTCAATGGAATTCTTGAGGATGTGGGTTTTGGGGTGTTGCGTTTCTTCAAGTTCTCCTTGTCTTGACTTCCTTTAAGAAGCTTCTGAGAATTGAAACAATCGAGGATAACAAAAAGTAGGCGTTGTTGTTGAGCAAGGTCACCAGTTGAATTAATGCAAAGCTGAGAACAAGAAGGATTGACGTAATTGAAGCACATTTAAAGCAGAACAGTATTGTTTACTCAAAGCCCCGTTGTCACAACAACAGTCACCGTCGTACGGGTCGAAGATAATTAAAATTCATCTCTCGCAGCTACATGTAGCTGTTTTTATTCATCGCCCAATATGGAAGTAGTTGCATTTTAGACCGTCCTAGCAACCCTCTGTCCTTCCTCCCCCCACCCCTTTCATTGAAATGGTACAACCCATACCCTGAGTTTTGTTTTGAATGTTGAATTGGGTGTGTGTGTGTGTGTGTCCCACACCGCCATCCCCCTTGTTTTGTGTGGGTGTTTCTTGTTCTCCTCCTTCTGAAGTGACCCTACGGCTGGCTGACTCGCCACAGAAGGAATGCCTTTTAGGTGTTGTGACAAGGAAACATGTGATTGTGTGCTTAACATTCCCTGAAATAATGCGATTGGAAAGCTTAATAATGTGTGGTCAGCGCAAATGAAAATAGCTAGAAAAAAGGAGCAAGAGCAAGACGTCATCGTCGAGTAGCAACCTGTATGAGGGTCAAGACATTGTTGTGTGCTTCAGCAGGTGGTGACGAATCCCGTAGAGATATCGGAACGGGAGAGAGGCCAGAGTGGGTTTCTTCGTGCATCTTCAATCTGTAGGATCGGAGTGAATCAATAGTCGCAGATCTACCCACGGATTAAAGGTTACCAGGGTCTAGCTACCTCAGGTATGGGGATAACGAGGTGGTATTCTCTCGACTTGCTCAATTTGGGTTCTTGCATCGTATTGCTCAATTTGGGTTCTTGCATCGTATTGCTTGGGCTGCCTCCTCATACCGAGGATGAATAACAAAGCTCATATTGTGCTCTTACTAATTTATGAGTGAGTCTTACTAAAACAACGGCTTTGTATTGCACTAGAAAAAAAATTACCCAATAGAAAACTGGATTTAATTACAAATGTAACAGCAGTGCACAATCACAGTTATTTCTGGGTAAATGTGGATACAAGAAGATAATCAGGTCAGTGACTTAAGAAGTCTTTGCTGTTTGGATTGAAGAAGCGTTGATAAACCTGAGTAGTTGTCTGCAGTGTTGGCTGATGATTGGTTATGAAAACAATGCGGGAATGGTGTTTGTCTTTATCATAAACCTGATAATGGTGATCTTTAGCTGCTACCGCCAGTAACACACACCAAGGTTATTGCACCCCGTATTCCCGATGCAAGGACCAGAGATAGGGATCCGCTTACCCCCCTCTGGGAAATTTCCACAATGAAGGTAAAAACCTGTTGATGATAATGATATGACAATGGATTTCAACTGATAAGCTTTATCCTATCAATGCCTTTTATCCACCGCTGCTGCTCCTCAATCATAAACCTGTCAGCCTGCTGAAACATTTCATGAAGAGTTCGAAGTAAAAAGATATTGTTCATGCTGTGAACAGCACATGTTTGAACCCACAGAGACATTGTAATGCTGCCGTATCTCACGTCGTCATTGTATATCTGAGACACCTGAGATGGTCGGGTGAGGAGAACTGTCAGACCAAGGAATTTTCTTTCCCGGTAATATGATAAAATATTTTT
Source organism: Asterias rubens (assembly GCF_902459465.1). Classification (NCBI taxonomy): domain Eukaryota; kingdom Metazoa; phylum Echinodermata; class Asteroidea; order Forcipulatida; family Asteriidae; genus Asterias; species Asterias rubens. The sequence continues at coordinate 297,812 of NW_022985695.1, forward strand.
CACTTCCGGAAAACTGGTGACTGATGATGATGACGGGTAGTGAACTTGGATTTGTTTTGACTATTGATATCGCAACAGCGATTATGGTTTGATATTAATATCATGAGTGCAACAGTAGTATTGATGAACTTGGGAAAACATTTATCGCATGCTGATTGTGAGCTGTGGCTGCGTTTAGCCCATGGATGTTGTCTTTAGAATGACAACAGTAACTAGATTGAATTGAAGTACAACACGGCGTTGAGTGTTTTTTGCCAGTGGATGATCGAGTAAAGTGTCTACAGTGCATGCAGTGTCTGTAATTTCTTTCAGGTTTGTTCATACTCTTCTTCTTTTAAAAATTGTTCGGGTTTGTTAGACAGGTTATTCACTATCAGATATTGAGTAAAAAAGAAAACCAGACAATGTGACTTCTCAGGTGTTTTTTTGCTCATGACTCAAAATTTTTTTTTCTTTCTTCTTGAAGAAGTTTTCTTGGAGGATGGTCAAACAGTTACCAAATGGTGATGCACCGAGTCTGTAAACCTCCTGAATTGTAACATCTTGGATGTTCTGGGTCTAGTAAAGGCATGACCCAGAGACCTGCATGCCAATTTCTAGAATGTTCCTTTCTATTTCTACCTCCATGCTATAGCAATCTCATCCGTGAAAACATGTATTTTTGTAGGCTTTCCTCCAAACAATCACTTGGATCACCTGGACGTATTTCTTGGGGTTTGTGAATTTAATCTAGACTGTTATATATCATGTGTCCTTCCTCCGTGGTTATAGTGTTACACAATTTCAGGCCAGTCAAGGTTTTTTGGTGACAGGTGTTTAATATTTTTATTATAACAATTTACAGGGTACAAAAAACCCTCTTCTTATGTCAGGATGTAGAATAATTTGTGCAGGTCTTTATTGTCCTTGATTGTCCACAGATACATTATTTATGCATAGAGCTATAGGTTTACCCATGCCGCATACCCATATGGAGGAAAACCACTCTGGTTTCTGTGCAAGGCTTGAAATAAGTTTCTTCCAGCCCAGGGTCACTGCTCTCTGTGGACACATTGTCTGTGTGGTTGTGGTAAATAAATAGGAAATACAATCTACCATCAACTATGCCAGGTCACCAGTTAAGAATGTAGGGTGATGTCATGGTACATGTGGATCCCTGGTGATGTTGTATGAAGTGTTAACTGTGCAGAGACCTACATGTTCTGGGCCCAATTTCATAGAGCTGCTAAGCACAACAATTTGCTTAGCATGAAATTTCTTCCTTGATAAAAACAGGATTACCAACCAAATTTCTATTTTGTTGCATATTGCTTGTTACTGGTATTCAGCTGTTGTTTGCTTATCCTGAAAATCACGCGGAAATTTGTTGGTAAACCTATTTTCATCAAGGAAGAAATTTCATGCTGAGCAAATTTTTGTGCTAAGCAGCTCTATGAAATTGGGCCATGGACCCAGGGTTCACTGATAAACCATTGTATTATGCTTGTTCTATGAAGTCACACTTCACAAGGAAACCCCTTTGATTGCAACTAACAATTTTACATCCCAACCCAACACCTTGCTCTGTGGCTAAATTGTCATATAGTCAATCGGAATAAAGGGGTTTTCATTTTCACCAGTCACAGAGTCTCAATATAAGACCATTGTGTTAACACCTTACACTATAACCTTTTTAAGTGCTTTTTAAAAAACTGATACAAAACGCATCCGCTTAAGAAATACAAAAGCAACCCCCCAAAAAGGAGTACACGTTTGTGGAAATAATAACAATGCATTTATCGATAATTCAAACTAGACATGATAGCATTTGTGCACAAACGCATAGCTGTTTCCTTAGTAACATTTTCAAAATCAAGTTTACTCTAAACTCAATTGGAAGTTCTTTGTGTCGGATAGAGGTGGATTTTTAATATGGATTTGAAAGAAGGTATTGACAATGCAAACAGATTGAGGAAGACGTTCCAGAATTTTGGCACAATTACTGCAAAAGCTTTAGAGCCTAAAATCATGCTTCAGCACCTTGTGTTAACATATAACACTACTCTATACACAGCCTTGATGCTAGCCTGGATACCTGGAGTAACCATGGCTGATGAGTGATGTGATTGCATGCCTACACCATGGCCTTTCTTCAGGTCTTATCCTTCTTTCTCCACTCCCCTCAGAAACGTCTTGTGTTCATGCTTGATACCTCAGGGTGTTTTGGGGGCCCTGTGAAGGGTTGGACGAGGGAAACCTTGAGTGGTTGGATGTTGGTCTTTGGCTGAAGAAAGTGAATTACCCAAGTTTTCCGAATGAACTAAAAGAGAGCTGTTTCATGCAATGATTTTGTGAAGTAGGGCCTGTGTTTGTCAACCGCTGATTTCACAATGACTAGAAGTTATTGTCGTCTAGTTACTGAATCACTCTTGATTTGTGCAACTCAATAATCATAGAAGTCAAACCAATGTTTGTATGAGAAAGAATGGCTGTTGTCAGCTTGTTGTTTATAATTATATCCCCTTGCCCTTGTGGGACTTTGTCGAGTTCCCTTGATGGGAAGATCATATTAAGAAACGAACAAACAAAATTTGGTTTGTTCACAAAATTAGATTGCAGAAACTTGAGAATCAAACGATGCATTTTTTAAGCATTCATTGGAACATTTATAATCCGTTTGTTATCCCTCTGTGCCATGAGGTAGGCCTACCATGGAGCATTGCTCCATGGGCCTACATACAAATACATAGGCCATCTGCATTTAAAGGCAGTGGACACTATTGGTAATTACTCAAAATAATTATTAGCATAAAACCTTACTTGGTGACAAGTAATGGGGAGAGGTTGATAGTATAAAACATTGTGAGAAACGGCTCCCTCTGAAGTGCCATAGTTTTCGAGAAAGAAGTAATTTTCCACAATTTGATTTCGAGACCTCACATTTAGAACTTGAGGTCTCGAAATCAACCATCTAAGCGCACACAACTTTGTGTGACAAGGGTGTTTTTTCTTTCATTATTATCTCGCAACTTCGATGACCGATTGAGCTCAAACTTTCACAGGTTTGTTATTTTATGTATATGATGAGATACACCAAGTGAGAAGGCTGGTCTTTGACAATTACCAATAGTGTCCACTGTCAAAAAAAATACATTATTTTATCAGATTTGATAGACACCTCCGAGTGTCAATCAAATGATTTGCTGTCACTTAGTATTGGAACAATGAGGTGTCAATAATTGTCTTTATCTCTAGTTTTATCATGGCATTGTTTGTTCGGGATTCAAGTTTTAATTGATTGATAGATGATGATTGACAGACTTTGTTCTGTCTCTTGAAGCTCAATTCAAATCAAGCTTAAATGCATTAGACACTACTTGTAAACGCAAAATAAGTGTTGCCATAAAAACTTACTTGGTAATGAGCATTGGAGAGCTGTTGATAGTATACAACATGTGAGAAACGGCTCCCTCTGAAGTAACAATAGTTTTTGAGAAAGATGTAATGTCTCACTCAAAAAATAATAATAAAGACTCCCTGCCTGAGATCTTTTTAGTTATTTGAAGGCACAAAAATCTTTGCAACAAGGGTGTTTTGTCTTTCATTATTCTCTTGCAACTTTGATGACCAATTGCATCAAATTTTTACAAGAATTGGTGTTTTATGCATATTTTAGTATACACCAAGTGAAAATACTGGTCTTTGACAATTACCAATTGTGTCCAGTGCCTTTAATGAGCACTTTGAGTTGCATATTATTAAGTGGGATTTATATGATAGCTTTTCATGTAATCTTGCTGAATGTGTCGCTGCAAATGCACCTGCATGGTGTTATATAGATATAGGGCCCTATCCTCTGAAGGTACTTGTACATTGTGTTGTATTATTCAGGCACAAGAATGTTCAATTCATCCAGGGTCCAGTTATATAGAGTTGCTTAAGCAGAAAATATTGCATTACAAAATGTCAGCTGAGTAAAAAATGAGTAGGATATTAGTCGCAGATGCTACATGTGACTTGGGAGCTTTGCTGGTAAAATTTGGGCCAGAATTTAAGGATTTGAAAACTCAATTTACTTTAGTGGATATTTGTTTATCTTCTCTTCGGAAAAATAAAAACATTTCGCACTTTATAAACTGTGTTCAAATTTAAAGATGTGCACATACCTTACATGTTGTAAAGATTTAAATGGGTTTTCCCCACTATTTTCTTGCAACTCCACTGACTGGTTGAGCTTAGACTTTCACAGGTTTGTTATTTCATGTTGGCCCTATATGTTAGGTCTCTTCAAGTGCAGATATATGGGTCTATGGAAATTACCAATGTTAATCGCGTCCTTTCAACATGATGTTATAACTTGAATTTCATTGCAATAATTGTCATTTTGAGGTAGAGAAAACAAAGGGAAAACATTTCTTTCCTCGTTCCATTTTTTGTCCAGCTGTGAAGGTTTACTTCTATCCAGGTTTTTTTTAATAGGAATGTTGAGTATGTGCTGAAAAAATAACTAGGAATGCTATTGACCTGGGGGTTTATTGGAGCCCTAATAAAAGGGTTTCACTGAAAGAGTTTTATGAGTAGGTACACAAACAAATATTGTGCTAATATTTCAGCTCTTATATTTTTGGTGTTTTTGTAGCTTCTAAAACAGTCCTCTCTGAAAAATCGGGATTGAACTGGAAAATGAGGAAAGAAACATATTCTTTACCTCTAAAATCACAATTAATGAATTGAAGATTAAGATATTGCATCATTTTGAAATAATAATACTACAAGAATTGCAGGAGCCTCTATGCGATACATAAAACATTGAAACAAAATACATAGGGCACAAAGTGAATTGTCACAAAAATATAGATTAAATTAAATGAGTCTTGCCAAAGACCAGTCAAAAACAGTCTTAAAAAGATGACATACATGTAGAAGGAACATTGATCTAGTTGTAACACTTTTTAAAATCAACACAAACTTTATACAAAGTTAGCTTCAAGATTGCACAATAACAGTTTCTTTCTTGCCTGACGATCAACATGTTATGTCTGTATGGTCTTGCAGACCAATGAATGAGCTAATTTACAGGGTCATGATCGGAGAATTCCGTTTCAGAATACCACTCCAGGTCATTGGTGTTTTCATTTCCACTGCCAAGGAAGTATTTTTAGCGGCCACCGACAGGTCAAATATTTCCACTGGAGGTCAGACTCACGATGCCCTCTATGTCATTGCCGATGAGATTCAGTTGGGTTAGGTAAGGAAGAAACTATAAATAAACTTGCAGGTACAACTATGTGTTGAAATCTCTTTTGTGGGAGTGTTGGCTCTTTTCAGAGCCGATGGTCTCCACATTTCAAAGAGTAAGTATACTCTGCTCGTCTTCAGAAGAGTTTTTTGGACAAGCAGCAGCTTTGAAGAAGTGATTATTGAAAATAGTCTTTACAGGATGTTTTGAGATTTGTTTGGTCATTGTACATGTAGTTTGTTTTGAAGTTGACATGGTTTCTAGGTTATCATTGCACCATTGTTTCGAGCGTGAACTTGGCATGGTTTTATAAAGAAGTGACAGCTGAAATGAGTCTTGGCTTTTTTTTCTTTTTTTTCTTTCTTTCATAGTTTGTTTTTAAGTTGACAACATTTTTAGGTTGTTGAGCTTGAATGTGGCCTGGTTTTATGGCTCTGCCTACCGTAAGAAAACAGTGTGCTTTAGGGTAGCAGACAAAATTACACTTCTGTTAAGCATATTTTAATGGTTTAGTATCAAGGACATTTTACTTGGGTTGAATCTTCACATTATGAATGAAGTATACTTTGTCTACACAGTTAGTGCTGAAAATGGTAGCTGCCTGTGCAGAATGCCTATGCATTGCAATGAAGTGGCCCTGGTTTTCATGGAAATTTTTGAAATGAGTAAATATTTATTTCAAATTTGCACAAGGACATTTAAGATGTTTTATATTCAAAGGTAAGCTTACTGGATATATGTTTGGGAATTTCAATATGTGCTGTTAGGGTAGAATTACGGAGAGTGCATATTAAAGGTAACGTAGTGCAGATAGTATTTAATTTTTTTGATATTTCAACTTAAACATGTTCTTTGTGGCTTGGATGCAACTATTCTTTGAAAGATTAATCTCAACGTACATGTATAATTTACTTAGAAAATACTCTTTGAGGCACATTTTTGTATGGTAAGGAAAGAAGAACATAATTTTCAAAAATTGCCATTCCAAATGAGAAATGTTTTTCTTTTTTTCAAAAGAGACTTTTTCTTTGACAAAATTACTTAGATATTTGAAGAAAGACTGAGGCCTTTCAAAGCTTTCTACAAAGTAACTTTGTGAAATTTAAGACTGTGAGAGGATAAATCTGCACCCATCTTTCAAATCTATTATTACCAATCAAGATGTAAGAATATCTCCTCGCATCTTTATCTCCCACTGGGCACTTAAAATCCTTTCCCCTTCGTGGACGAATCCCTGCTATAAGAAGGAAGACATTTCTCTTAACTTCCCCAGCGTCTGGCATTTTACAATAATCACTCCATGCAGTTTTGCAGATTGCCTTCCATGTTGAGGCCAAATAAAAGAAATAATGTTTAGCGTTCCTGCACGCTTCCTTTTTTGAGGCCGCCTCGGTTTTTTTTCATTTTAAATAATAAAACAATTTTAACCGAATAAAAGGATGCATTTGATTTATCTCAGATAAAAAAATTAAACATTTGAAGAAAAAAAAGAAGAAAAAACAGCAACAAACGAGCAAACAAACAAAACAAGCCAGTTATCTTAACAAATGTGTCCTGCTGCCATTTTGAAGAAAAAAGGCCCTCCTCTTTCCTTAAAAAAAAAAGGCAGGACTCTAAACCTGTTTTTCTTTTTTATCCTTGGCCTAATGGGTCCCCCTGCGGACTCAATTACGCCAACGTTGATTTCTTGTCGATCGCAACTCATAATCAAGAAGAAGCTCTTGCTCGCTAATCTCATGGAACAAATTACCCCCGTCTTTATATTGAAGCCCCGCTCTCCTCTCTCTCTCTGGACCCTAGCTACTAAAGGATTATAAAATTGCTCCTAGCTCCGGAATGGAAAAGTGTGGTATGAGAAGAAGGAGGTTGTGATACCTGTTTCTTGTCCTACTTTATTGCTTCTCAGGAAAGATATCCTTGAGTAAGACGGAAACAATAAAGGTTATCGGTCTGTTTGATAAAAGTGTTTCATATTTCACTAAAATTTGAAGCTAAATTATGATTCTTTGACAAACCCCACCCCCCCCCCCCCCTCCAACCCCATGTATCGTTCCCTGCTCCTAGATAGATTGCACAGGTCTTTGCTTCAAATCCAACCCGTGTTTCAGAGCTAAACTTTGATGCGTAACATTGATAATACCACCCCTTACATGTATGTGCCCCTAGATAGAAATACATCCGGTCTTCGGTTCAAATCCAGCCTAAATTTCACAACTAAATTATGATACATGAAGATTGACACTACCCCCAACCTTCCCAATGAATGTATGTACTTGCCCCGCAGATTACAATGGTCTTTGGTTCAAATTCAATTTAAATTTCAGAGATAAATTAGGACGCATGTACATTGACAATACCTACCTCACTTCCCAACCCCATGTAGTATGTCATGTACATGTATTTTCCCAGGGTCTTTAATGGAAGGGTCTTTTATTTTCATAGGGTCTATTATGGAGTTTAGAAAGGGTCTTTTCTAAACGGAGTTTCAAGACACCTGTGGATATTTGTTGCAGCCATTAAGGCCATTGTAACATTATTTTAATGATCTACTCTCCTACCAGTAAATGAGAAAAACATTCATACATATTGTGTAAGTTTTCCTGTAAAACAGTCACTAAAACTGCCGTGTCATACAGTCTGGCACTTCTTTTAAGTTGTTTCCCAGATTGTACAAAGTACATCAACAGTCCGACCAGATAGTACAGTCTGCTGCCTGGTGAACCTTGACAAGCACAACATCTGTCACAAACAGCAACTCCTTTTTGTCTGTTTTTCAGATTCGGAAAAAAATAAACCCCCAATTTTATTCTGTTAATATGAGAAAGTGTAAGCAAACACTGATGGTAGATTGCAGTGAATGGCCAGTGATGGTTATTTGATAAAGGCTGCGCTTAATGCACTTTGACAAGGCTCAATGGCTACATGTCTGTTTTGATGTTCATATTTCTTTTTGAGTGTGATAGCCTATCAATATATTGTATTTCTCCCATTGTTGGCTGGCCAGCCCACAGTGTTTCCTGTTGACCACAACCATAACTTGTCACTCACAGGATGTACTCTTCAGTCTGTTGTATGAGTGTGTTAATAACAAAAACATCTGGGACAAGAATTTTAATGTGAATTCCTGGGTTCTGATTTTTCATGACTGAATTAAGGCATTTGTGTATTTATGTGATTTTGTGCTACTGCAGCAAATAATATCAGCCAATAGCCCATATGCATGTTCCAATGAACATGATTGGCGCACAAAGGATTATTTTATGTAATCGTACATACATGTACATATTATCACGAGAAGGCATTATCACTCAAGAAATACTATTGACTTTGGGATGTACCAAGGCAATAGAAATCAGCAAGACACATTTTGTTTGGTGAGAAAGAACTTTTTTTCTATTAACAGAATTTTGAAAAACCTTAAAAAAGCTTGGCAAACCGCAAACAAAAATGGGCACTGGAAGAGTAAAAAATTTGTTACCAAATATTTTGATTTCCTCATTTAACAAAGTGGGGTCACTCATCAGTCTATATTGTTCTTTCAGCCTCACTTTGGTTACATTGACATGAATAGGAGACAAAACAAAGATGGCTACTCCCATGTTCTTCTTCTTTTCATTGCAATTGAGATAGTTTTGATTGGAAAGCAATTGTTATTGAAACCCAACATCTTGCATCAACTGTTATTAAAAAAAATTGCCTCAGCTTTCGGTTTCACAATTTGCGTCCAGGGTTGTTGATTAACGGAGCATTGAGATAGACTCCCATGTTGCCAAGGAGGATCTGATATCGTGTGGCGGTTCGGAGGAGTGTTTTCTCTTTGCAATCTGAGAGATTTATCGAATGCTATTCTCAGTTCAGAGTTCTCATTTCTTTTTGTCTAAGAAGAGCCGATTCTAAGGGTCGGAGGTCATGGCAGGTTTGGCGCTGAAATGCACGCTATATGAAGATAGATTCCATGATGCAATGAGAGAAATATTCTTAACATGACTGAATCAACTTTTTGTTTTATTGGTCACTGTGTATGGAATTCCGACTTGTCAGAATTAGGTCGTCACCCTGCTATGCCCTGTGCATGTCACAGCATGGAGGCTACGAGGAACTAGTCCAGCAGCGAGAGCAAGACCGATACTTCCCAATTCTATGATTAGGCCAAATAGAAAACAAATACCGTTGATTGTCTGGGGTTTTCCACAAAGAGGGGATGAGCGTCTTTTTTTTCCCCAAAGGTGGCCGCCAACCACTTTAATTCAAAAATGGCCTCCAATTCTTCATTTTAAAGTCAACACTTACTTTATGTAGTTACAAGTTCTTAGTAGATTAGTAAGTTTAATGTGAAATGTTTAATTTGAAGAAACGAAAATGTAAACAAAATATATATATATAAAAAAAGAATGCAGCCTCAAAACAAGTTGAGGGAGGGGACTTTCAACTAATAATTGTTTACGTAGTTTGGCTTATAGTACCCTGAGTCACGCAGTTCTTTTTTCTCCCTGGAAGCTTTTTGTCATTCCTCTCTTCAGTTGGTCTCTCCCTGGAAAGACAAACCCGCTCTGTCGGGAAGAAGGGGAAAAAAGTGAAAAAATCCTAACAATTTGGAACACACCTGCTAACTAGTTGATTGATTGAATCTTTTGCCTAGAGCGTAAAATAATGGGCTAGTTAGGCCATGGTACAAGGCCAAGGCTTTGGGGGTGGTGTTTGGGAGATATGTGGTGCAGTGGACACCCATGGGTAGCAAAAGGGGGGGGGGGGGTCCGACATGGGGTTCAACATGGGGTTTGACATGGGGTTTGGTTTGTAATAGAATATTTTATTAGAAGAAGAAATATAAGTTTTGAAGGAAATACGATTAAGTATGAAATATTTAACAAGTGGGATTGGAGCATACCGCTGCATTCCAGAGATCTGCCAACTCGCACTGATTCTGCAAAGAGTTCCCTGAAAAAAAAAACACACAATCTTTTCATGTTCTGACGAACACATTTGAGAATCTCCCTGATTATGGAAACTTTGCCTCTTTATATGAATGTAATGCTAAATTATCTCCCTGAATGCTGTACAAAACCTCCCTGATGGCAAGACACAAACGTTGGCAGCCCTGGCGGCATATCAATGAAATCAATCAACCTGAGCTAACAACACCCGCTCTTTTCAGACCCACCTCAACTCATTGGGGAGATAATGACATGGTTGTAAGCCAAATTTTAATGCAGTTCAAACAAAGTAGGCCTACAGGATTAGAAAACCTTAAAACTAAATTTCGGTCTTGTTTCTGGATTGACTGCATATCTTGTACTCAATGGAGCGTGTAATGATTTTATTTTATTTATCACAGTTTGCTACTCTAGCGAGCAATAAAGGATATTTTGATGATCTTAATCAATATCAAAGTTCAACTTGTAATGCAGCTTTTAACAAGTTCTAAAAGTATAACATTAGAAAATCTGAACTCACTTTGGGTCTTGTTTTAGGATTGAAGGCATATCTTGCACTCGACGGAGTGTGTAATGATTTTTATTTGTTTATCACAACTTGACACTCTAGTGAGCAATAAAGGATTTTGATGATCTTAATCAATATCATAGTAGAGTTCAATGCAATTATTTTCTCCCTGAGTGTGTATAGTCTGGCCAGCAGGATGTGGTTAAGATTTATTTACAGACACAGTTTCTTGCTTGCGTGCCGCTTCCTCCCACATCATGGCCGGTGGTGGTTGGGGGGGGGGGGTCATTGTTTTGATATTAGGGATTGGAGATCGCACGGCCTAAATTGAGATATTTCACAATTATTTTTATCTTTGGTGTAGCGTTGGTCCAATCCAATATAAATAACTAGCTGCCTCAGATAGAAAGTGTGATTGTAACAGAGCTGGAAGGCAAAGGATTATGATTGTATTATCTGAAGAAGGGTTCTGAGATCTGATTGGTACCTTTATTTAGCCGTTGGTGTGTTTTGGTCATTGTGTACACAAGAGGGTTGAGTATTATTGTGTTGGCTGTAGTCTGATTTCTACAATGGTTTGGTATGTACGTTCTTTATCTTGACATCTCCGTAGTTTTAATAGGTGTTCAGGTGATTGTTATTGTCTGTTCTGGTTTTGTTCTTCATATTCTTCTTTCTCTTGTTCTACTTCTAGAAACTATAAGGCCAAATCAAATTTGTGGAAAATTACTTCTTTCTCGAAAACTACATTACTTCAGAGGAGCCGTTTCTCACAATGTTTTATACTATCAACAGCTCTCCCCATTACTTGTTACCAAGAAAGGTTTTATGGGAATATTAATTTTGATTAATTACCGATAGTGTCCAATGCCTTCAAACAAGGCCTTAACATTTTTCTAACACTCAATGGGAGACTTTCTGGGACGATAGAGGGCAGCAGACTTACCGGGTAAATCCATTGTTCTCAGAATTATGCGCATGTTCAGAACTACGTAAACAATGGAAATTTACCCGGTATGTCTGCCGCCACCTAGCGTTGGAAAGTCTCCTATTGATGATGCTGTTATTCGTCTTATAAAAAACCTCATTCAGAAGAGCCAATATTTATTTTGTTATTATTATTATTATTTGTTTTTTTTAACACACAAATATAGGGTGTAGTATCACAAGGTTATACTTAAAAGGACATGCCTGCAAAATTAAACATGAAGTATTATAAAGCCACTGCCAGAAACACCAGGGGGTTGGATTTGGATTCTTTTACGTGCATTACACAACTCACAGGACCTACAGCTTTATGTCCCGTCTGAAGGCCAGGACTCGACTTTACAACAGCACAGAGTTTATAATAATGCTTATCAGTCACACATTGGTGTTAGGATAAGTGTAAATTGATTTATCATTGAACATTCACTGGATGAATGCCACTTTCCTGCATCTGGTCTCACTGATTACTTTAGTTTCAGTGTTGATTCATTTATCAGAGACAAGGAAATGGAAAGACACTCAAACACTTGGTGTCAATGGAACCTAGATTTGGGTCACTTTTTGTGGTTAGTTTTTTTTTGCACGCTATCTGTACACACGATGCCATGTAGACAATGTGATGATATTCCATGATGGAAGTAAGCCAACAAGGCAACTGTGAAGTCTAAACTTGTTGGGGGTTTTTCTCCTAGGCACTGATTTCCTTGGTGAGTTGTATTTCCTCCAAGTCCTGACATCCAACCAATGGACAGTTTAACTCATTTTGATTTTGATGCATTCACAGCAACTAATGGTTTTCATTTTGTACATGTTTTTTACTCTCTGTCGTTCTCAGGACACTAGGGCTTTTGTTTCCCTCGATTGTGGTTGACTTTTGACACTGATTAAAACAAAGTCTTTAAAGACACTGGACACTATTGGTAATTGTCAAATACCAGTCTTCTCACTTGCTGTATCTCAACATCACTTGCTGTGTCTCAACATATGCATAAAATAACAAACCTGTGAAAATTTGAGCTCAATCGGTCGTCGGAAATGCGAGATAATTATGAAATAATAAACACCCTTGTCACACGAAGTTGTGTGCATTTAGCTGGTTGATTTCAAGAACTCAAATTCTAAATCTGAGGTCTCAAAGTCAAATTCGTGGAAAATTACTTCAGTGGGAGCCGTTTCTCACAATGTTTTATACCACCAACCTCTCCCCATTACTCTTCACCAAGTAAGGTTTTATGCTAACAATAATTTTTTTGTAATTACCAATAATAATAATAATAATAATAATAGCGAGATTTATATAGCGCCATTCCATCTAGATCATGGCGCTAAATAGTGTCCACTGCCATAATTGTATTGCCCTCGAGATTAACACATTTTTTTATGAAAACAATTGTTTCTCATCAGGAAATGTTTTATTGATTTATCACTTGTGTTTCCTGGTTTAAATCGTTCTATCTTAGCTTCGATTGTTTTTATGTTGCACAATTATTTAATGCTTTTGTTTTGAATTGCCATCGGTATATATTCACAGATGTGATTATTAAATCGTGGTATCACTCTCTTTTAAATCTCCAGGAATGTTGTATCCACTCATGCTGCAATAAGCTTCCCTCCTCGGGGCAAACAAGACAATCTCCTCGCCTCACCCTCAAGATCCCCTCCCACATCAAACACCCGCTCCCAACTCCAACCAGAAGAACGATTCCCAGTGTCTATTGACCTCGACATTGACCCCAAGGGCAGAGCCAGGTCACAGACACCACCGTCGTTGTCAAAGAGCGAGGAACCAGAGCTACAAACTCAGGAAGTTGTTCCTGGGTCATCTTATGACGTCCTAGATAGTGTCGATATCAGCAACGAAGTGCCTTCCTTCCAATCCCGGATCACAGCCAGTCCAACTACCAACAGACGGGCCAACCAGGATTTAGACTTTGACGATGAGGAAGGTCCCATCGAGGTTGTGGAAATTATCCAGACCCCGACCGTGTCTCCGCGGAGAACTAAAAAGAGCCTTCCAGGAGGAGAAGACGACGTCGAGGAGCAGCAGGAGGCAGAGTCTCCAGAGGAATTAGTGGACTGGGTTCTTCACTCCCTGAATCCCCAGGACTCGTCGCTGAGAGAGTTGTTCAAGTTCCCGGAGGAGCCTGTTGTTGTCGAGAACGGCTCTCGGACATCATCCAAGAAGATGCCTCATGAAAATATTAAGAAAGCTGAGCCGCAGTCTCCGAAGAGGTAAGGCCTGAAGTCTGTCTGCGTAAAATGTTGAATTAAATTGAAAAAGGAGATAAATGTTCTAGTTTCAAGAAACTCTTTTTCAGATGGAATTAGATTTGTACTGTTATTATTATGGTTATTTTATTCGGCATTAAAATCCATTATACTGAAAAGTACATAACAATGAAACTGATAGCCTAAAAACGGCTTATTTAAAAAAAATTAAATAAATTACACAATGAAAAGTCAAAAAGTGGGCAATGGAAATTAAAATTTAGATATCAATTATAACCATTTCGTCCAAGACAAGATGAAGACGCATCAACAAAATGTAGGTAAATTAGTCTTTGAGAAAAAAATATCTGTTGTTTTTGTTGCTCCAACCTTATGAAATGTACAGCATCAATATTTCCTTGTTTCCTCTCAATTTAAGTTCAAAGATAAATCTTATTTTCTTTTGTCTACAGGTCAGAGTGTGATGTGAAGTCATTGACCCATGCCTTGTCTAGTTCCCTGTATCTTCAAATATCCCCTGCCAAGGCGTTGCTGCTTACCAGAGCTAAAGGCATGACAGGCAGCGACATGGTGCATGGTGATAGTGCAGAACTAAGAAAAACTAAGGTAGGTACTGAGCGAGTAGCTTAAAGGCACTGGACGCTATTGGTAATTACTCAAAATAATTGTTAGCATAAAAACTTACTTGGTAACATAGTTTAAAACCTTGTTAGAACTGGCTCCCTCTGAAGTAACCTAGTTTTCGAGAAAGAAGTAGCATTCCATTAAAATATTTCAATTTGATTTTGAGACCTCAGAATTAGATTTTGAGGTCCCAAAATCAAGCATCTAAAAACACACAACTTCTTGCGACAAGGGTGTTTTTATTATCTTGCAACTTCGACGACCAATTGAGTCCAAACTTTCACAGATTTGTTATTTGTGCATATGTTGAGATACACCAAGTGAGAAGACGGGTCTCTGACAATTACCAATAGTGTCCAGTGTCTTTAAGAAATTAAAATGATAAGCAATATTATCAACGGAAAACCAGTGATAAGCAGTAGATGTATGCCATTTTGGCTGGTAGCCTGTTTGTGTTAAGCAAAAAGATATTATAAGAATATAGGAAGATACTAGATTCAGCATCAGAGGATTTTTGTCAATGTTTTTTGTCAGTCACAATTTTCAAATTTGGCTTACCACAATAAGGTTACCAGCCAGACTACCATGTCACATGTACAATTCGTGACTGGTATCCTGTCAATTTCTGCTTGAAACAGACAATTGTTCAGCATTATTGTCTGCTTGAGCAGCTCTATAAAATCGAGCCCTGGTAAGAGAACAAATGGTTAATTTTCTTGTTGATCACCACTGGTAATTGTTTCCGCTTTCCACATTGTTGTACTGACTGACACGGTAACCCTTCATCAGCCATGCTCGATAATGAGTTTCCTGTCGTGCTTTTATCTTTGTCTGTAGTTTTTGTTTGTCACCTGAACTTGACTGTGGAATGCCATGTCAAGGTCATGGCGGTCGGATCTATTGACAATAGGTGACATTGGACAAGTTTGGAATGTCATGTTTGGTTTATTGAAAAATACGATGAGTAAGAATGGTTGACGTCAATCTGTGTTTAGATAGTGATGCCCCCCCCCCCCCAACTTTAAAAAGGGGTGGGTCTTGGTTTAAAATTAAGGAATATACAACATGACAATTTAAGGGAAAACAAATTACTGTAACACTGGATACTTAAACTATATATTTGGCTTACATTTCAGATTATCAAGAAAAGGGAATTGGCTGCAATTCCGAATTATTTAATATAAAGTCTAGTTGTCTCCATAGCTAGACTGCTTTTGATTTTCCATGTGACCAGTGTCATATTTTGCCTGCCAGAAATTGCCTGGCAATGTACACAGCCATAAGAGAATACTCTGAAATCTGTGTTTTCCGAGACCTGCTAAAGTGTTTTGGGGGTTTTGTAATAGTTTTGATAAGTACAAGCAATGAGTCAAGGGCTTTAATTCAGTTTCACATTGGGTCCTTGAATGATTTAGTTGTTTATCCGGCGTTATTTATGAACATCCTTTTCCTTTCTGTTTTTGATTGTAGGAGGAACTGATTGGCAGAATCGACAGGAAAGTGTCGGAGCTAAGCAAAGAGAAGTTTGAGCTACAGGAAGAAATCAACACCCTTGAGGACTTAGGCAGGTTAGTGTGTGTCAAGTTCATTCTGTGTTTATCATTGAATAGAGAGGTTACACCAGTATGCACATATTGACTGGCAATGAGGTAACTAGTGTACGTCTAAGGGACTTGAGTGACCAGAAGAGCGACCTATTTCCCGAGGCCCCTCTTCTGGTCACTCATAGGAAAATTTAGGCCGCCCTGCCAAAAAATTGGCTTCCCTGCTAAAATGATTTGTCGCCCTGCCCCAAAAAGGACAAAGAGACTATTTTTAGACTGCATTTAATAAGATTAAACGAGTACTTGACAAGCCAAAACCGACTTCAAAACTACAGCATCAGAAATGCGATCAAAAACACACGGCCACATGGTTCGTATGCCGAGTGCATCAACCAACCATGCACACACACCACGCACACCGTCGCCGTCGCCGCTAGAATGGAAATACCCACTGCATGCGTGCTCAGTACATAAACAGTCTGCACGCTGTGATTGGCTGTTGATAGACTCCAACACTATACGCACATTCACAAAGTGAGAATTGACACACAGTGTGCCGCACGCATGTACAGAATGGTACAATGTACAGCCTCAAAGTTTTTAAAATAAGGTTGTTCCGACCGAAATGGATCAGGGGTTAATACATTATTTTAAGAAAATGGTTTTCTCAAACATTTGTTGCTTTAACGTCCGCTGACGTCATATCAAAATGATTTTGATTACGTCATATTGACGGGCGCCATTTTGATTATGTTATGCCGCCCTCCTAAAAAAAAAACTGTGGAGAACACTGAGAAGAAATGTTCAGTTTAAGGTTGTGAGAGAGAAACCCCAAATTGGGAACACCCACTTATTGAGTAGGGACTGAAAACCCAATCCATATGCAAGGCTCTGGTCTGAGGATGGGATTCAAACCAGGGTCCACAGAGTTGAAAGGCGGGGAAAGAAACCACTGAGCCAAAAACTCCCTCTATGCAAAGTTTTTATACATTTCTCATTGTGTTATTTCTTGGTTTTGTTCTACAGACAAGTAACGGATAACGTGAAGAAATCGTGCAAAGCTAGCTCACTTGATAAATACCTGATGTACGTTGGAGACGCCGATAGAGTCACTAAGCTACTCCTGTCACTCTCAAGACGTCTCACTAAGGTCAACAGTGTCTTGGTTAGTCTAGAAGGAAACGACGACGAAGAACAAAAGGTATGGACAACTTAAAATATCTAAATAAGGTCCTGGGTTCGGAGTAATATGCCTTTGATTGTTTTTTCAGAGAGCTTGGGAAAGTAGCGAGTATTTAGTGCTAATAAACATCAGTGTATATTCGTGTGGGTAAAAATCTAAATTAATATTCTTAATCCCCAATGCAAAATTCTGTCTTTTAAAATCTTTTGTTAGTCGCTCGGCAGCATATTTCACCACGGCACATTGTAAACCATTGTAAAACTATTGTAAATAAAAATCTATCTATCAATTAAAACCATAGTGGATGATATTGAATGGTCAGACAGTAGGAGGGTTGACTGTGTATTGTGTAGATATTGCGCTATTGTGCATGTGCACCCTATTGTTTGTATTAAGCACCAGGGGCACTTTTATGGTTTTGTTGCGCTCTATGAATTTTCATTATTATTTTATTATTATTATTTGACAGGCGGACCTTGAGAAGATGCACAAGGACCTGACCAACAAGTACGAGGACGCAAAGGGGTTAAAGGTCAGCATAGATGAGCGCCACGTCCAGATCAGCAGCATGCTCCAAGATCATCTCAGCACTGAGGAGTATGAAGACTTCTGCCATTTTGTCCCCATGAGGTCACGGCTGAGAATCATGGCGCAGGAGCTGGATGATCGCATCACACTTGGAGAGGAGCAGCTTCAGGCATTGAAGGACAGCATGAAGGATGAGAGGTCAGAGGATGAAAGGTCACTGCTCAGCCTGGACTCGAGCTGATTGGATCTAGTGTTGACGATGTGACTTGTTCTCATACCGGAGGTTATACGTTCATGACGGACAATTACGTTAACTCTAAATTGAGAAACAAGACCAGGCAGGACAACACAATGTATATATACCCCAAGTTGAGGAGAACTTCTATTAGCGTACTGAAGATGGCCCTCCGGCTCAATCTGAAATGTGAATCGGAGATTGAAGTATGAGACCTTACACTCTTACCCTGACAAAGAGGGAAACTTTGCCCCTCAAGGTACCAGACGCGTTGGACGCGATGAGATTTTTTTTACTCATTATGGTGAAACTGAGCTGGCTTGGTTTCGACAACGGACAAGACGGAAAAAATAAAACAGCCACTATGAATATCATTCCAAAGTGCAGTGTTGGGACTTTTGAAACACTACACTGACCAACGATGCTGCCGTTATAATGAGTAGATTATAGCGCCCTCTATAGACATAGCCTCATCGCCTGTGTGGAATACTGCTGCGGGCGGAGACTAAGGATGTAGTTGTCGTGGCGATGTTTGTTTCGCATGCCAACGAGATGTTGTCGATGAAACGACAACGAAAGAATCTGCTGAGACCGCAGTTGGAAGGTTTTTTTAATGTTGTAAAGTGCTTGTAAACCTTGTAGACTGTGTAGATCTTTGAGAATTCAAGTTGGAGAGATTGGCTTTATGCTGAAGTATCGTGACGGCTTTTGTTTTATTTTTTCCAAACCTTTTGATTTTCAAGTTCATTGTCGATGTCGATGTAGCAGTGAAACTCGCTAGGTACTTGTAAGTCTTTTCATGTCCGTGTTTCTTGTTGTTGTTTTTTGTTTTGTTTGTTTGCACATTGTAAACAAGCAGAGTTTGTACATTTGTGAGCCGTGTTTAAAAAAAGTGCCAAGCACTGCTAACATAATGCAAGAAAGTACAGTTAAAGTTCAATAGTACACGTTAACATTTAATTTAACCATATTGCTTAATAATTGCTATCGTATTATAAGAATAATTATTGTGTTTTTTTCTTGTTATTGTCGTTTTCAAGAATCATATTTATGCCATTGTAAAGAAGAGTGAAGGAACTGTTTTGTACGAAACACTCTGATAAGTTAGCAAGGTATAATTGTATAGTGTATAACATTCTTGCTGATATGTTTTTGTGTGTGTATATATATCCTATGTACTGGTGTGATATTTCCTTGTGGCATAGTTTCTTCCGTTCGCTGTCACTGTACGAGACAGTTTTTGATGGCATTATTGTAAACAGGGTGTAGCTGTGTGCATTCTAGTATGAGATCATTCCGTACATCACTGGCTCTGTGTCTCTTGTTTGCCCCCCCCCCCCAACCCTCAACCCAAATTTCCTACCCCTCCCCACCCCTCCCCTGCCCAACCATTACATTAGCCTCAATATAGATTTAGGACCATTTCTTTGATTACAAATTGTTCTAAAACTTGCAGTTTTTTCCTTTCAACAAAAAAAAACCCTGTGAAGTACAAACTTGTTGTCAGCTCTAATAACCATTTGTATTAATGGGGAAATTGCACACACAACTTAAGTATAAATTCATGCAATGTTTTTAGTCATGAATATTCATAAAATGGCTCGCCAATGAATGATGGGTCTTCTGAATGCAAACCATTACATTTCTTCGTTTCTTCATGTTTAATCATGTTACTCATGTTTATTTGTGGCTACTCTTGTTTATTTATGAAGCTATTACATTTGTGTGTCTGGCTTCCAGAAAGGCTGAAAAAAAAATGTCTGCCAATTTTTATACAAAATCATGGAATTGTCCAATCTTGTGTGAGAAAATTTAGAATGAGTTATTGCACTTAGATCAGTATTCTTTTTCATAATGGAAGCTTGATGTAGTCCAAATATTTAACAAGTAATTTATTCTCAGTACCACTTAAAGGTATTACCAAAGATTAAGCCAATATCTTTTTAATATGAACCCTTGATTAATAACGCTAACTATTTTTGGATAAAAAAGGTAAAATTTTGAAAATTGGTAAATATTTGATCAAAATTTTCATGTGTGATTGTAAATAAGATTTTTTTAAAACAATTTTGTCAGTGATTTTAAAAAGAGGCATGTGGGGTGCTTTGAAAAGTGAAATAGTTCATACTGATTTAATTTAGCTTTTTTAAACAAAAGAGTGAGCGAAAAAAAGAAGACTTGTTTTCCAGAATTTGGTAACCATGCAGCCTTTTCGAAACCTCGGCTTGTACTTGGCTTCAGGCTTCGTCTTAAGCTCGAACCACTGTGCAAAGTGTACGCTGCTCCCACATTTACGAGGTTTGGAAAATGCCCATGGAATCACTTTGGGTGCTCTTGCCATTAAGCCAGCTATAGTTAAATCAGTGGGAGTCTGTCAACCAACGTCTCTCACTTAGTTTTGAGTTAACGGTTTACTGTATTTAAATATTAAGTTTCTTTTAATGTGGCCGTTTACTTTATCAAGCAGTACTCAAAATAACTGAAAACAGCGGGTGTGGCGCTGAAGTGTGTCATGCTGTGTCCAAGCATGCGACTTCGGCTACAGCTACGGCTAGATCAGTGCATCTACCAGTCTTGAAAAATAGGCAGACGCACGCGATCTAGCCGTAGCTGTAGCCGAAGTCGCCGTTTCTTACACGGCCTTAGTCAAAGTTTCAATGTTTTTTGGCCTGTTTTTTTTTGAGGGGGGAGGGACAACTAAACTGAGATAAGATCAGAAAATATCTGAACTTGAATAATTCAGAAGCTGCCGGATGACAAGTTGAAGTTTAGAGCCTTATCGTATCTGGTCAGTGTGTAATAGTGCGGCGAAAAAGAAAACCAAAATGCTGATCTACACAAAAAACTTTTTTGTTTTAATTTTTTTTGTTTATTTGATAGATCTATGGTGAACCTTCTCTTCTTTTTAACAATCCATAGCGACATGGGGATTCCAGGTTGCCTTGGTGAAATAATTTATTAAGTGCCAAATTTCATTTCAAAGCCTCACATTTTATTGGAAATATTTCCTCTCGTCAGACGTAGTGTCCACCAGAGTGAAACCATTTCGAGAAAATTTTTTGGTTTTGGAAAATCTATAAAATTAGAGTGAATTCTCTTGCTAGGTTAAACATGACAACAGTTAATGGCTTCAGTAGATAACAATACAAGTATATCAGATTCGGTGATTGGTGTAAACTACAATATTTTTTAGAAATACTAAAAAATCAAGTCACCATGAACAATACTGCTCTTTAATATGGTGCAATAGCTTTTTATCCCTATTTTTTACTCTTTTTTAAATTTCATGTTAAAGCTGTTGAGGATTTTCAGTGGGAAATTTTCTTTAGACTCTGTCAATAAGCAAAAGGCTTGAAGATTTAGGGAGTCAGCCTTGTTTAAAAACTACCATCATCTGTTGATGTTTTGTTTTTGTTTTTTTCCGGTGTCTCCAATTTGTGTGTAGTTCAAGATTCTTAAAGTTGTGTTAAAAAAAGACTTCTTTTTAGGTAACTTTATTGTATGCACTCATTTGTAGTGAGCAAGTGTCAATCGGAGACTTTTTGAACACTAGGTGGCAGCAGACTTACCAGGAAAATCCATTGTTTTAAAGTAATGTGCGCATGCTCAGAACTATGTAAACAATGAAAAGTTACCTGGTAAGTCTGCTGCCACCTTGCATTCCAAAGTCTCCTATTGAGAGGTTAACTCACATTATTATCATAAAGCCTATTTATAAGAATTTGTTTGTACATTAAAAATAATGAAAACTAGAAAATACAAACTATGCTTAACTAGTTTTTTTCTCTTCTTTTTGTGCTTATGGTAAGATTTTCAGCCGCTTTGGGAACTACTTTTTTATTCCAAAGTCTGCATAATATCTTCCCCGAACTGTATATTTTGTGAATAGGAAGAGAGAAAAAAAAACACTTATGAAGTGAAAATAATAAACGGTTTAAATTTTTTAAATAGTCAGTTTTTCAAAGTGTAATTCACAGAGTTAAACCAGCTTGGAATTGGGCGTTTCGGGGCTTTTTGCAGTTGGTCGTACAACACTTAGCTTGTTGTATTGTACATAGTCCCTTTTCAAATTTTCAGCTTTGGATTTGGCTTCCGGCTCCGTTCTCTTGTCTGAAGCTTTGAGCACGTATGTAAAGCACGCGCAGTTGTCAAAACAACTACGGGGCTAAGCTAGCCTAAGCCGAATCTGGAGCTGAAGCCATGGTTTCGAAAAGGGCCATCATCCCATTGTGTTGAGTAACAAAATGACCCTCAGGGGATCGGTATTTTGTTGGTTTCAGACGCTGTTCGGATTTGGCGGGACGTACCTATATAGACGTGTTTGGAGTTAACAATAAAATGGATACAGAGCTTAAAAAGTTTATCAATTGCGATTTTTTGGTTTATTATCTGTTGTTTTTAATGATTCCTATTATGCAAAGTAAGCTTAAAGCAACTCTTGGTAAGGGGCTACACAAAGAAAATATTTAAGATGAAAATAACTCTGGGGAGTTTAATGTGGGAATTGATATTCCTCTTTAAAAACAGTCTAAATTGTAGGAACAAGGGAAACATGCACCAGGCAGGGAGTTACGAAGAACAATTGCTGGAAATTAGTAAAACAATTGAAAATGTAAGTCAAAATCCCAACATTTGAAAACTTATAATGGTGTTATCATGACACCAATGACTGATTGAGCTTGAACTTTGACATAATGGGTAACAGAGAGTGTAGGTATAAATTTTACTTTAAAATACACAATTATAGCCTTGTGTATTTATGAAACTTTAATCAAACTTTACCCTAAAATGCACAAGGCTTTAGTTTTGTGCATTTATCAAACTTTACCCTAAAATGCACAAGGCTTTAGTTTTGTGCATTTATCAAACTTTACCCTAAAATGCACAAGGCTTGTGTGTATATCAATGTTTACCATAAAATGCACAAGGCTTGTGTATTTATCAATGTTTACCATAAAATGCACAAGGCTATATATATAGCCTTGTGTATTTATCAAATTTTACCCTAAAATGCACAAAGCTGCAGCCTTGTGTATTTATCAAATACTACCCTAAAATGCACAAGGCTTGTGAATTTATAAATTTTAACCTTAAAATGCACAAGGCTTGTGTATTGATCAAACTTTACCCTAAAATGCACAAGGCTTGTGTATTTATATCAATTTGTATCAAAAAAATGCACAATGCTATAGCCTTGTGTATTGATCAAATTTAACCCTAAAATGCACGTTGCCATCTTGGATTTAGTCTTGATACAATAAACATCGTACTGGTACTCTCAGTCAGAGTCTCTTACCTATTACTACAGCTTTAGCCTTGTGTATTTATCAAACTTTACCCTAAAATCACAAGGCTTTAGTTTTGTGCATTTATCAAATTTAACCCTAAAATGCACAAGGCTTGTGTATTTATCAAATTTTACCTTAAAATGCACAAGGCTTTAGTTTTGTGCATTTATCAAACTTTACCTTAAAATGCACAAGGCTTGTGTATTTATCAATTTTTACCATAAAATGCACAAGGCTATATATAGCCTTGTGTATTTATCAAATTTTACCCTAAAATGCACAAAGCTGCAGCCTTGTGTATTTATCAAATACTACCCTAAAATGCACAAGGCTTGTGAATTTATCAATTTTAACCTTAAAATGCACAAGGCTTGTGTATTTATCAAACTTTACCCTAAAATGCAAAGGGCCTTGTCTATTTATCAAACTTTACCCTAAAATGCACAAGGCTTTTAGCCTTTTGTATTTATCAAATTTTACCCTAAAATGCACAATTGGCTATAGCTTTGTGTATTTTTTACCCTCTGATATGAATGATAATACATTCACAAATACCTCAGACAGTTTCGCTATTCCTATTGGTGGAGAGCGCGTCACGTGTGTGTGTATGACCTTTGTTTATGACCGGTAAAAAGTGTTAATTCATGGGCGTGACACACAACCTTGCACCTGTTCTTACAAAACAGTTTCTTCATTCCTATTGGTCGAGAGCAACGGCTGAAACAGTCATCCTACATCACGCGATACGCGCACATCATTCCCTTAAAAGGAGTTGTTTACCCGAGGTCGACGGGGGCTTTACCATTTCATAGCTGGAGGGGTGTTGTGTTGAAAGAAACAATTATGATTTTTGCATTTATTTAACTTTTTGACCAAAAAGTGATGATGTTTTTGACCGAAAAGGTCTCGGTAAAATTATTAAGAACCAGGCCTCGTTGGGATTAAACCACTAGTTGAAAACCTCTTCACCACACATTGATTCCCTTATTGATCTTAGGTGCATTCCAGTCGTAATTTTAAGAATGTTATTGTCTAGATCCGACCCCCCCCCATTATTTTTTTTCTCGAAATGTTAAAGATGTTGTTTCTAGAAGTGGAAGAGAAATCGTCATACTTCTTGCTGCTGCCTTTTAACATAAATTATAAACAATAAATGATTATTCAAACAATGCAGACAATTTTTATAAATAGTCTTATTATGTTTTTTTTTATTATACAAAAACCTCTTAAATTTCTTCAAAATGTAATTAAACACTATTGGAAGAACTGGAAGTATACATGAACACTATTAGTAACAGGTAATAGACCACCAGGGAAACTGACTGGGTAAATTTTAAACAATTGTAGGTTGAAAATCAACAACAGCGCCGTGAGCACTTTTATGGATATGTGTGCTTTGTAAGTTTTCATTATTCGTATTATTATTAACATTTTTCTTAAGCGGGTTTTGAGCATCGGACCTCCAGTTAAACGCTCTACCAGCGCTCTACCAATTGGGCTATCTAGCCCTATGTTGAGCCAGCGCTCTACCAATTGGGCTATCTAGCCCTATGTTGAGCCAGCGCTCTACCAATTGGGCTATCTAGCCCTATGTTGGTGACCAGCGCTCTACCAATTGGGCTATCTAGCCCTATGTTGGCGACCAGCGCTCTACCAATTGGGCTATCTAGCCCTATGTTGGCGACCAGCGCTCTAACAATTGGCTATCTAGCCCTATGTTGGCGACCAGCGCTCTACCAATTGGGCTATCTAGCCCTATGTTGGCGGTCTCCTTGTTTTGTCAGTTTCCCTGAAGCTGATGAAAAAGCCTAGGTTCCAAAAAGGTCCTATAACATGAAACAATACCAAGTGTTTAGGAAACATTGTTTTATGTTTGCAGTAACTCACTTGGGTAATTTCACAGCAAAGTTACGTTGCTAGATAATCCATAAATAATAATAGTGGCTTCTTGTATGGTACTAAAACCCATCGATCATGACGCTCCAAAATTTGGTATTTTGAGCTACTTTCAGATAAAAACAATAATAACTAGTTTTTATATAGCGCTTAATCTGGACGGGTTGTCTCAAACAATTTTTGTTTTGTTTTCCAAGTTTTTATTTTTGCAAGTTTTGAAACACAAGACCCAAAATGTAGCACCGATAAGGGTTTACAGGGTGAAGGCATCATGGATAATGTTAAGTTAGCTGCAATAAGAATGTTTCTATCGGCCCTATTTTTGGTACAAGGCAAAGACAATAAATATTTACAAAAGATTTCTTACACAATAGAGCTACAATAATATTGATAGTCAAACTTTTCCCACACAGGAAGAGGTGACTAGGGGTTAAAGCTCGTTCATACTTCCTGCGAATGCAAATCAAATTTTGACGTCAAAGGCCCTGGCTGTATTCGCACCAAATGTTTCGCAGGAGTTAAGCACAAGTGAACTGGCGCAAATTATTCGTTGCGAATTTGTGACGTCAAAGTTTGTATCACATTGGCAATCGCAGGAATTATGAACCAGGCTTAAGTCAGGGGAATTGGTCCAATGCGTATGAGTATACGCCTCTCTTGATATTTATGCACAATGTCATAATTCTTACCCAAAATGAGGCTATGGGTGCACGTCCCCCATCACTTGCAGTGGGTGCGCCCATCGCCTCGTTTTGAGTTCGCATTGTGACGTACCCCATGCATAAATATTAAGAGAGGCGTATACTTCAGCCCATCCTTCATCAGCACCTCTGGATGAAGTCTTGGCCCAAGACCTGAGTAATCGATGGTGGAGAGTGTACGCTCAGTTGAAATCGTTATAGCATATCCTCTTGTGGAATTATTTGACCAAATTGACTGGCTCGCACGAGGTTCTGAAAAGCAAGTACCTGTCTTTATCCTTGCGGATAAAGTTAGTGCGAGCCAGTCAAGTTGGTTAAATCATATCATAAGAAGGCGTGCTATAACGATTTACAACGGAGCGCCGTACACGATCCACTATCGATTACTGGCGTCTTGGGCCAAGACTGCTCTAGGTGAGGCGCCGGAACCTAGGGATGTTTCAAACAGGCAGTCGGTCAACCATCGATTATCATCCATGTCTACTATAACCACAACTTTCTTGAACTAGTTATTACAAAAAATATATCATACAAAAAGTATAAAATTTATATACTGTTTAACGAAGAAAAATATACAAAATTAGTTTTATCTTCAACTTTTTACCACTCATACAACCCAACTCAAGACCTAAAACTCAAAAAATGAAGCAACAGAAATTCATGGAAAATGAAATTCCAAAAGGTGATGACCTCATGTTTTGACTCAAGCAATTTCTGCCGTTTGGTTTGCTTCGTTGAGGTGTCTACTATGTCTTGTGCAGAGCAGAGCTAGACTCGCGTGTCGTACGCACTACCAAAGAGGGCATCATTGATTGACAACTCTAATGATAGGTGAGCCTTAAAGGATTTGGGTACTTTTTCAAAATGTCCATAGATTTACATTAAACTTACAGGGTTTGAATAATAATAGTGGAAAGCTTCCCTTAAAATATTACTTACTGAAGTGCTGTAGTTTTTGAGAAATGATAAAAAAAATGTCATGAAAATACATTTGTAAATGATTAAAATCATTTTCGTCTCATGAGACGAAATGATTTTCATGACTTTGTTTTACTCATTTCCCAAAAACTACAGCACCTCAGCACGTAATATTTTCAGGAAAGCTTTCTACTATCATTATCTTCAAACTGTATACGTTTAGTGTAAATCTGTGGACATTGTGTTTTTTATCCTACAAAAGTTACATACACCCTTTAATGGAACACCCTATTTATGGTTTGTTCCTTACAGATAACTTGGAAATGTGTAGCCACTCTTTATGTTATAATAACCATAGCTCTTTGATAATGTGATCTTTTTTTCATATGTTAACCTTGACTGACCTTGGTGAACTTTAACCTCTTGAGTTAAGGGACCAATTTCATAGGGTTACTTAATGGTACAAGCAAACTGATAGCAGAAAAATTGCTTAAGCATAGGAGTATTTCGCAAGAAATTTAGGCGCTCAGCTTGCGCGTTCACAATGGGTTTGCATTGTGACACCATTCATTTTGTCATACAATAAGCACTGGAAGGTTAGTATACCTTTTTGTGTGCTTACCGTTAGCAGAGCAATAAAATGGAAACTCGCTCAGTAAGCTTTATGACATAGGGCCCTGTATGCACATACTACTTATGGGGACGTTATTGAGCTGAAAGGAGAAGGTGCTGCATCCGGATCAATCTTATACTACTTATGGGGACGTTATTGAGCTGAAAGGAGAAGGTGCTGCATCCGGATCGATCTTATACTACTTATGGGGACGTTATTGAGCTGAAAGGAGAAGGTGCTGCATCCGGATCGATCTTATACTACTTATGGGGACGTTATTGAGCTGAAAGGAGAAGGTGCTGCATCCGGATCGATCTTATAGAAATCAACAACAATCTTGGGTTGACTTGGAGTGAACTTCCTGTTAATATAAAGTTAAAAAGTCAAGATAAGATTGAATTTATATTATAAACCACAAGGGAAACTGACTGGGTAAATTTGGTAAATGATTTGGGGTTGAGCAAAGAGCTGGAACCCCTGAATAAAAAGATATTGACAAAACAAGGAAACTGCCAGATAGGGCTAGATAATAATAATAATAATATCAAAGTGTTATATAGCGCATGTATCTACCACACAAGGTACTCAAGGCGCTGAGTATAAAAAATTTTTCAGAAAGATAGGTTATTGCAGAGATGAATTCTGAGACCCAATTATTTAGCACCTTATAAGGGTTTTAGAAGGTGCTACGGCGCATACAGCAGCCACAGCCAGGAACACCGCAGTGAATAGTGCTGGGCGAATAGTGAAATTTTGATAATCGGATACCGCTGGCCAACTATCCGAAATTAACCGGATATTCGAATAGTTTTTTTCGCAGCTAGAGGGCGCTATTAAAAAAAAAATTTTTTAAATATTAGTTTTAGACAGTGTCACTCGGTTCATTCATAAAAATAACCGGATCTAATTTAAAGATGGCGATTTGCTTTTTCTTTTGATCGTGATTGACTCTACGTGAAGGAAAACTTTCGTAATCTTTGAACAAATACGTCAGAAATGTCATTGTTTTAAACTCTTCACGGAGGTGAGCATAGTTAAATACTTAATTTATGCTGTTTTATGCTGTCTTAATAGAAGTTTCATAAGGATTCAGACAAAACATTCATATCAGTTGTTCGCCCGACGTCTGCGGATATTCGGATATTAAAAGAATATCCGGTTACTTGGTTGTAATTACAGAACTATCCGGTTTATAAATAGCTATTCGCGCCCTATGCGGATATCCGGTTAAGAAAAAAAAAGGCATTCGCAAAACCTATTCGCCATTAACCAGATATTCGAATAATTCGCCCAGGCCTAGCGGTGAACCCCTTCTCTTTCGATAAGTGTACTGGGTTCTTTTACATGCGTTACACAACACATGGGACCAATGGCTTCACATCCCATCCGAAGGACGAAGCAATGGTAAAGTGTCTTGCTTAAGGACACAAGGGTCACGGCTGGGGATTCGAACCCACACTCTACTGATCAGAAGCACCAGAGTTTGAGACAGCTCAGTTGGTAGAGAGCCAGCACATTATTTCAGTGGCCGTTGATTCAAGTCCCACTCTAGCAAATTTGTCTACCCCAAATCCCAAACCCCAAAACAAGATTGAACTTAGAAACAAAGATGAAAACATCTCAAAGGGTAATTTTTGGGTTCTCGGGATGATAAGACCGCCCACCCCCCCCCCCCCCCCCAATTTAAAACTTAAGCTCTGGGATTAAAACATTATCAATAAATTCTCAATTTATTCTCAATAAATTCTCAAAGAAAATAAAAAACTTACACATATTCGACACCTGCTAGGTCCAGTAGTCTCTTGGACGCTATTGTTGCTGGCTTTGCGTTGTGTTTATCCGATAGATACAAGATTTTCCTGATTCCTGATTGGATAATGAGTTTTGCGCACTCGTTGCAAGGGAAGAGGGCAACGTACATCGTACAATTCTTGACGTCTGAAGAGTTCTTGTTCATGATTGCATTCATTTCAGCATGACAGGACACTATT